>NC_041381.1:263739313-263816595 GCF_002162155.2 Triticum dicoccoides | reverse complement strand
GGAGGGTGCAAGAGGGAGGAGAAAGGAGAGAGCAGGAGGAGGGAGGATGGCGCCCGGAGGAGGAGGAAGGGAGAAAGGAGAGAGAGGAGGAGGGCGGACGGACGAGGAGGGAGGAGGGAGGAGCAGGAGTGAGGAGAAAGGAGAGAGCGGGAGGAGGAAGGATAACACCGAGAAGAGTAGGGAGGGAGAAGCGAGGAGGACAGCGGCTTACTAACGAGGAAGAAGGAGGGAGGCCAATGGCGGCAATGCGGTGGCGACGGCAGGAGGAGGAAGAGGCGGAGAGTGAGTGAGTGAGGGGGTGGGAAAGTGGACGGGCGCGGGAGACGATAAGGTGAATTAGCAGCAGCGGGGGTCCAGGACGAGCGCTAGTGCTAAGTGCCATAGCAGTAGCGCGGCCTTGGCATCACGCGCTTCTGCTAAGTGGGGCCCATGTGGTGGCATAGTGCAACAATAGTTGTAGGGTGGGCATACTAAGCGCGCTAATGCTATGCTCTTAGCAGTAGTGTGGTTTTGGGCGCTGCTACTATACTTAGCCTGGTGGCCTGTGTGGGTACCACTTAGTAGGAGCACAGTTTATCACGGCCGTGCTACTGCTACTGGCTTAGCTGTAGCACGGATGGCCCACCCTACTGTTAAGTAGCAGTAGTGATTGTCTTTTACCCACGCTACTGTTAAGCTTCTAACTATAAGGTTTTCACTAGTAGTGTAACCTCGTTTTCTTCTCCGATTTATTGGTTTAGTTTGGCCAACTAGATTGATTTATCTTGCCATGGGAGGAGGTGCTTTATGATGGGTTCAATCTTGCGGTGCTCAATCCCAGTGACAGAAAGGGACATGACACACATGTATCATTGCTATGAAGGGTAACAAGATGGGATTTATTTTATACGTGAGTTTATCTTGTCTACATCATGTCATCTTGTTTAAGGCGTTACTCTGTTCTTCCATGAATTTAATACACTAGATGCATGCTGGATAGCGGTCGATGTGTGGAGTAATAGTAATAGATGCAGAATCATTTCGGTCTACTTCTCTCGGAGATGATGCCTATATTCATGATCATTGCCTTAGATATCGTCATAATTATTTGCTTTTCTTTCAATTGCCCAACATTAATTTGTCTACCCACCTATGCTTATTTTATGAGAGAAGCCTCTAGTGAAAACTATGGCCCCCGGGTCTATTTTCTATCATGTATTAAAACCAAAAATACCTCACTGCAATTTACTTTTATTTATTTTATTTTGTATTTTTGTTTGATCTATCTATAAAAAACATCGTTTAATCTTGCTCAGAACCGTTAAGGGATTGACAACCCCTCTAGGCGTTCGGTTGCAAGTATATGTTGTTGGTGTATAGGTGTGGTTTACAAGTTGTTGCATGGTTCTCCTACTGGATTGATAACCTTGGTTTCATGACTGAGGGGAATACTTATCTCTACTGTACTGCATCATCCTCTCCTCTTCCAGGAAATCCCAACGTAGCTCACAAGTAGCAGGGGACGAGGACCACCCTCTCCCCTGGATTCAGAGCGTGTACCCGTTGGTCTGGGTTCGACACTCTGGTGTTGACCTCTGTGGGGATGTACCCCCATGATGCCCAGCTCCAAGATGGTGCCCTCCGTGATGGATGAACCATGCCAGTGTACCTTGAGGTTGGCGTCGGCCATTGCTTGGAATGGAGACTAGGATGCGCTAGGAAGGATGAGGGCGAGATTGGATCTGGGCGCTAGAGCTCGAGAGGCAGCAAGCGAGGGGAAATGAGAGTGTTTTTTTTTCATTGCTATCTTTTTATTCTTATATAGGCCGGTAAAAGGCCAAGAGTCCCTCTGTCGTGCCATTGGAATCACCACTCCCCGCAAAAGATGTCGTTATGCGTACGGCGAGAAAGAAAATATTAATGATATCCCTAAGAAAACGGGCATGGTCTCCATTTGGATGGGACGTGCCAATAAGAAGATTGCCACGAGCCATGATTCGGGTGAGCAGTAACTACTTGACCAGTCGTGGGTGGTCCCGCTCCAATAAAGTTGTCAAGCTATAGAGCACTATTCACACCTATCCAGCTGGTCTTTGTGATTAAGTAACCTCGCGCCTTCGGGTGTTGAGCGAGTTTGGCTAACCCATGGTTAGTGAATGCCACTCCTTGGAGGGCTGGTCCATGGTACTCTTTAAAGGGAAGGAATCTCGAATTGCAGAAAAGGGGGAACTCGTCTATCGAGCGAAAGACTTAGGATCCGAAGGTATTTACATTAACATAGTCGCCCTCAGCATAGAAGACCAGCTCGGGGGCTACTGACGGTGTCCTGGACTAAGGGGTGCCAACTGAGTCTGCCCATAGTCGTCGGGTTGGGCCAGTGGGCCTCACTCTCCATCGATTGGACTCCAGAAGCCACACGCTTGGACGCGATCAAGACCGCATCTACTGAAGACTTGACGTATACTCCAAGACATCTCCTACCGTCTCCACGCGGTCCCCCTAAATACTGACCATGTAACCCTAGATGCCCTATCTGGCGTGCATATAAGACAAAGGTTTAGCCCATAGAGGGGACCGAATCACAATTATATTCACCTAGCCCTATGGTTAGAACATAATGTACAATCTTGAGGTACATCAAGATTGTACTCGATACATCTCCATCAATATAGACAAGAGCAGATGTAGGGTTTTACGTCCATCAAGAGGGCCCAAACCTAGGTAAACATAGTCTCCCTTGTTCCTGTCACCACCGATTTGAGATCCGCAGCTTGGGACCCCCTACCCCGAGTTTTGTCTATTTTTACACGGACACGCATGGTGAACTTGAGCTTGCCGTAGCGTTGCTCCTCAATATGATCGATGGTTGTGATGGTGATGTCGCTCTTGTCTTGGAGGGGTGTCTTCAACCTGTTGCTCTTCATGATTAGCTTGGCATTGGGGATGAGGGATTCTTGTCTGGTTCCCACGTTCTTTGATTTATTCAAGGTGAGCGGCTTCATCTTGTTGCTCTTGTCAGAGCGCTTCTTTGTTCTCACGCACTCATCGATTGCATTGTGCGCAAGTGGCTTCCTGTAGGGCTCGTTGTGACTCTAGCACTTGCTCCTCACGATGTTGTTGTTCTTGCCGTAGGGCATCACTGTCTTGCTCTTCTTGGCATTGGCGTCATCATGCTGGCTCTTGTTTAATGTCATCTTGTTCTTGGCAACAACGTCGCTCACATTCACGAAGGCGGTCTTGCAAACCATTGCCAGGGAATGGGTTTTGTGAATCTTGATGAGCTTGGCGGTCATCTCGAAGATGAGAACGAGGTCCTGGAAGACTTGTGTCGGAAGATGTGTCCGGAGAATGGTGGCCTGAGTGTTGCCGTCTTCGCGATGAAGATGTTGAAGAAGTGTGGTTGACCATCATGGCGTGAATCTCTTCAATTTGTGTGGATAGCTTGGCATCAAGTAAGGCATGTCTTCTTGCTTCAGATTGCGCAAGTCGGTGGCGACTTATTCAATGCGGTCCCAAAGCTTCATTTTTTATGCCAAGCTCGTTGAACACCGAATAGATGAACTTTGATGAGATAGTCATTTGGTTCTTCTTGCTCATTGAAGAGCGGTTTTGATGCGCTTGGCCTATCCATCATACTCAAGAAAATGTGGGTGGAAGAGTCAGAAGAACTATACCAAATTTACCTTTCCTGATGTTGAAGATGAATCAAGATCACTCAATATGGTACTATGGAAGTATTGAATTGGTACCAAATCTTGTCAATCTCACACCTACACAAGTAAATTTTATTTAGGAGTTTGGTGAGGATAAATGTCACAAAATTAATGAAATTGTTAGTCAAGATATATAGATTGTTGAAAAAGAATCACAAATTCCCAAGTGCAGGAAATAGATCGATACCAATGAGTGGTGCATGGAAACACACAAAAATAGATAAGTGGTGTTGTGCAACTAAGGGATGAGAACAAAATGTGATATCCACAGAACAAGCTCGCGTTGGGCAATACCAGAGAGATAGTAGCATGATTGCTCAAATGGGAGTGATACATACTTGTGCACAAGCTATGAGAGACAAAATGTATCGTCTTGCTATCCCAAGTATGCTATGTATGTATGACTCACGATGAAACTCGCACAACGATGATCAATGATGTCAATATGAGATGCAATGTGGCGCGATGATATTCCTATTACTTACAAGCATTTTGTTTCCTTTTTTTTTCTTAAAAGTGTTTTCCTCTCTTTTTTGATATTTTCTTTTGCCACGATGCGTAATGGTCGAACCAAGATAGTAATTATGTATAAGCAGGAGCAATGATGACACAAGAGATGATACGATGATATATGCATGCTATGAAAGCTATATAAAATATGTATCATAAAGTGCACATAGCATAGCCCGACAATACTCAAACTCCTACCGCCTCCATGCGATCCCCCTGGATACAGACCATGCAACCCTAGATTCCCTACCTGGTGTGTATATAAGCCAAAGGGTTTAGCCCGTAGAAGAGACCGAATCACAATTACATTCATCTAGCCCTAGGGCCAGAACAGAACTTACTATCTAGAGGTAGATCAAGCTTGTACTTGATACATCATCATCAATATAAACAAGATAAGGACGTTGGGTTTTACCTCCATCAAGAGGGCCCGAACCTAGGCAAACATCGCTTCCCTTATTCCTGTTGCCACCAATCTTAGATCCATAGCTCGGGACCCCCTACCTCGAGGTCTACCGGTTTTGACACCGATACTAGTGCTTTCATTGAGGATTCAACTGTGTGATCAACAGAAGGATCGATGGCTCATCTGTAGATTAATCACGACGCCAGCTACGAGAATGTATACGTCCCCGACCGACTTTTTGTGTTCAGCAGCATGATCTTCTGCGCGGACTCGGCAAGCCATCTGGCCCTCACCGAGAACTACACCCCAAATTAGATCGTGACTTCTGGAGGCTTGGAATACACTAAAGATTCGTGCAACGATCTCGTCCTGTCAGGCTGGATGCCCGGCCGAATTAATGGCCTATCACAGAAAGGGCTCGACTCTGAAACCGATCTCCCTCGAGGATGTCGGATCAGGCTCTCTGACCCCACCAGAGGAACCAAGTATATCAACTTTGGGCTATCTCGTCTTGGCATCAAGCCTTGACGTTAGTCCAGCCCCCACCTCGGGCATTAAATTGGATTTGGATCCGACTCTTGTGCTAGATCCGAAATCAACTTTGGATCCTCCCCTTGCTGAAGTTGTGCCAGGCTATACGTTGGGTGTACTTTGAGTTAGCCCTGCCTACAGCTAGGCTATGAATCCCGAGGAACTATCTTAGCTACACGGGATGCTCGACCGCATCCAGATCTTACCCATTTTGGATGCTCAAACCTTAGTTTATGACAAGACCGGACTTAAAGCCAACGATCAGGTAATTTACGTCCCACCTAGCACCCACCTAGACAGCATGATAGATGATATAACCGATGTGTTAGACTATGATAAGGCCACCGACATGGATGAAGATGTGGATGGCCCTACGGAAACCACTTCGCAACTGGTAAACACCGGCAAATGGACTGCCATATCTACTTATGATGTATACATGGTTGATACTCCCAAAAACCTATCTAGACGTCACCGTAGGTGCGGGCGGGGCACCAATGGGGACTGATGTAGGGTAGAACCCTAGATACCTGATCTTTCGCGATTGGAGTGGATCCCGGGAAGAACACGAGGGGAAAATATGAGGGGAAACATGAGAGGATTCACTCAAACCAACAAGATTCGATTACACATGTGCTAGATCCTTGAAACACAAAGAGATACACGATCCACGATCAACACAGGATGATACAAGTAGCAAGTTCTTCTCCGTGAGGAGGTCTTCAGGGGTCTTCCCTTGAGGGGTCTTGAATCCACTTGGGTGATCTTCTCCGTAGAGGTTGTGAACTCCAATGGAGAAGGTATCAAGTGGAGAGAAAAGCTCTGTCTCAAATGAGCTACTACTTTGCTAACCCTAAGATGGTGGAGGTGGAGGAGTATATAGTCTAGGGCCACAAAGAGTGGGTGAGGGGCAAAACAGGTACATGGCCCTTGGCCCGAGTGTCTGCACACAGGGAGGGCTAGAAGTTTCGGGGACGGCTGGAAGGTCCGGGCGCCGGAGGTTCCAGGCGAGGGTCTGGGCATGGTCCGGGCTATCCAAAGAGTTGGCATGGTCCGAGGAAACGTCGGTGTAGTAGGGCCGAAAGTTCCGGGATGGCCAGATGTTGCGGGCGTTGGAGGTTCCGGGCAAGGTCCGGGCTGGACAAAGAGTTGGCGCATCCAGGCGTCGCCTAGAGTGTTGAGGGCCGGAGGTTCTAGGCTGTGGCCCGAAGTTCCAGGCTTGGCAGACAACTCTGCACAAGTGTTGAAGCTGGTTGTTCTTCCTCCTTTAGTCCTTGGTTCCTAAGCACATGTAGTGTCTTTGCATTAGGTAGCAACCATGTCTCGCGTGAATAGAAAGGAGAAGGACTTAGGAACGAGTTCACCTTGTGTCCAATGGCGTATGCTCGAGGTCGAGGTCTCGTCTTAGTGTACATGGGGATGAACGTAGGATGCTCCGCATCACCCCCCCCTTGGGAAAGATCAGACGTCGGATCATGACCCTCATCATGCTGGAAACAGTGTCATGCATGAACTTGTAGTTGGATGGAGTTGAAGACATGGCGTAATCCAAGTAGTCCAAGGTGTCGCCGGAGTGGTATAAATGCAAAAATAGCGAACACAAACGACACTCGGAAATAAAATGGTTAGCGCACACAAGGTGTCCATCAACTAATTATGACTTCACCCAATAAGATTGTTCGTGACAAGGCGCATGAAGCTTAGCAAGATGATATAGAATGATATGTAAAGCAATTATGTGGTCTAATTAATTCATAGTATTCACAAAGGTGTTTTGAATGTGATAAATTGGACCATTGTGCAAAATGATGTCATAATGGGATGGTTTATCAAAAGCATGAACATGGTAATTGGTTCTCAATGTGATTATATTATCGTGCAAATTATGGTAAGCAAGATGATCATGATGTATGAATATGCCATCGAGGTATATCACAACAAATTTGCTAAGAAAATGCAAAAGCTCATATATCATGGATGACCTGGAAATAGATGCAACGAGGCAAGCATAATGTGTGTCAATCCATGCATATGGTGCAAACTAGTGGTGAGTATGATATGTCCATCGAGCATGACATGTGGGAGCACAATGAACAAATATGAATGTGTTGGTGCAGTGAGTCAAAGGAGTGTTGGTGTACAAATGCTCGATGTCGTGGCATGAGTGGAGTTCCGGAGGTGCATCCAATAAGTCTGAGCGCTCCGCAATGTGAAGGTCCATAGAGCCAATCTCCAATGTCGCTCCCCCGTTCGCGATATGTAGCACGTGGACAACAAGAAGGAAACAACAATGAAAGAACGACCCATCCAATATGCGTATTTGAGGATGGCTGAAAAGGAAGGAGTTCACCTATAGGAGATTCTCGCAAATGTTGGTGTTGTACATTGTGTATGCCTTCACATAACTAATATGTCTCATGATGGTACCACCTTGTGAATTCTTCAAAACGAAAGAACATAAGAAACACTCAGAAATACAAATGAGGTTAGCGAAAGTGCAAAACCTATCATTCGTGTGGTAAGGTACCCAACAAGTGTATGCATCATGCTCATCATAAGAGAGGACAAGGGAGTATTTCATAGTATGGAGGCATATGATGCGAGAACAACCAAATACAATAGGCTCAATCAAACAAGCATGCATCACAAGTGAAGTGCCAAAGTCTCCAAGATCATTAAGCATAGTATGGTTGCACTCACTAAAAGTGGATATGAGGGTTGCAACTAATGAAGAGAAGAGACAATGATCAAGATATATCATGTGAGAGGCATGAACATATATGTCATCAACCCAAGAAAGCATGAGAATGGAACATGGGTGATGCAACATAGAAAGCAATCATAGTGATCAAGTCAAACAAGCTAGTAGTGCAAAGATGCAACATACTAGAGGTAATCATGGCATGTGCGCAAATAGTGGGCATGAATAATGCACATGACATATCGCAAGCATGAAAGCAAGATATGAGCAAAATATCATCAATGTATTGGCGAGAGGCCATATGAATAGCAATGGGCCATCATGACTCTCCCACCACAAGAATAAAGAATAGCATGGGGCATAAAGAAATCATTGCAATAGCTACTAGGATCTTCACCAAGCATGCCAATACACATAGGAGTAGCATAATGGTGAATCATGGGTAGATGCAAGCAAGGGTCACAATTGCATGGCAAAATCATGTAAAGAGGCATAACATGCAGACTGAACACGATAGTATGGGCATAAGGTGATAAGTGGTCAATAGCCCATAGCCGTGTGAGAGCCAAGAAAAAGAGATGTGTGCAGTCGTTGCGCGAAGAGAATGGTGGTAAGGACAATCCGCGGGATCCCACGTCATCATTGCTCTCAAGAGCTCGTTTCATTAACTCTTGGGATTGACAGGTTGACTAGTATATGTGAGTACCTACACAAAACAAAGGCAAAGGGAAAATTGTGTGTGCGTGGTATATGTACACATCATCCATTATGATGCATACGTGCATGTGTTGGTTAGCACAAAATATCCAATGCTCAAATAAATGAGATGCATGATATAGAAACATGTCATCCATCAAGATAGGTTTGTTGTTATGTATAGCATAATGGAGACTCAATGTAATATCCCAATTTTCAATTTGGATGTTATTTATAGATCATTGATATGCATCCATGATTTATGCTTTTTGCACTCATTTGTTTTAGTTGAATTTGACCCTAAACACCATAGGCAACTCATGGACCAATTGAGAGAGTTGGAGGTTTCACAAAAATGCATTTTTGAATTTTCAAAATTTGGAAAATTGGATCAAATTGTTTCAATCAAAATTATTTTCTATTTTTTTGCAAATAAATAAAATAAAGAGAGAAGATAAAAGGACTTCTTCAAAAACAGCAAAGAAATATTGGAAATCAAATTTTGAATTTTTGAATATTTTATTTGATTTTATTTACAAGTCTATTTATTTTTTGGGGAGTTATTAGTACTAAAAAGTTTGTTTTTAGTTTAGGCATTTAGGCCCAGAAAAATGTTCACTAGGTCATTAATAAGGCCATATTATTATGTGATTTTTTCTTTTATTTTTAGTTATATATTTATATTAGTTTTTGCATGTTTTTCTCTCTCTAGAAAAAATGTTTTATAAAAAAAAGTTTCCTCCGCCGAACCGCCCAGCCAACCGAGCCAGGTCGCAGCCCAGCCAAGCACCACCGTCCCCGAGCTTGGGGCGGACTCCAGCCGCACCACGGCGTGCCGCCGCGCCGACCTCGGCCTCCGTGCTGAGGCCGGACTCTCCTGCCCCCTCCCGCAAGCACCTCCGCCCCCTGGCCTTTATAACCGAGCCCCCGGTCTCTCCTCCCAAAGCAGCAGCAGCCGCCGCCGCAGCTCGCCTCGCCGCTGTCTACAGCCGTCGCTGCCGTTAACTTCGCCGCCCCGCGCCGCGCCTTCCACCGCCTCACCATTCACTGCCGACGTCCCTGAGGTGGCGGAGCAATGTACCAAGGATGTAATCTTTGAATGAATACACTCATTTTATCTTGTAATATGAAACAAGTTCATTTGTGCAACAGAATGCTTGTTGATTTAAAAATTTACCTCCTGTGCGGCCATTTATATAATCTGAGAGTTGGCCAGTCGTCGGCTTCTGCACCCATGTAACTAGTATAGGGGTGTTTGGGGTAAATCTAAACACTCTTTATCCAAGTTTGTGGTCCTTTAAGGAGGTGTTTAGCGCAACGAACAAGGCAATCAGACTATACAGCTTTATCACCCTCACTTAGCCATAGAAGTTCTATAATTTTAAATTTTGGCGTAACCACTGGTGTTCGGAAGGCCGAACTTGGGGCGCTATACACGCCTAAACCGGACAAAGACCAATTCCTCACATAAAGCGGAAAAAATCTTTAAGGATTTGAAACCTCTTGAACAGCAACCATCTCTTGTTGCATCATGACAGTCAGTTTTCGGGTTTCTCTACTAAGGTGCTTGTCCGGAAGAATCGGGACACAATTTACTACCCTAGCCGATATAGCGGAATGTTGGGTAGCTAGCACAGGAGCCGGGCAACCCAACTATTGACCCAAGACATGATTTGGAGTTGATGCATATAATGCTATAAGTTCGGGGTGCCGCACTATTAAAAGTGTTCGGACTTTCTTGCCGTGTTATGGGGTACACTGAAGCCCCTGGCGAACTGAGTGTACCAGAATGTACGGGTGTGATTTGTAATAAATAAACAGTCAAGGAAAAAATAAAGTAATAAGATGACGCTGCAGATTATTTTCCATTGTTATTTGAATAATACGTCAAGGCGTATGTATACATTAATTTAATGAGAAAATACAGCTATTTAACATGCCCTAACCAAGAGCGAGTTGCGTGTGGGTATGTAAAACAGGCATAGCGATCATTAGCAGAGACCACCTGGGGATTCCCTTTGAACGTCAAAGCTCCTTGCTTCCTTGGTGTATCTATCCCGTGATGGGTCGATGATCAGGTTATCGGAAGAGCCTCAAGAAAAGAGGAACCCGCAAGAAAGAAAAACATGAAGGTATGCGGGTCCGGGGCGGTTGAGCCGCATTGTGGACCACGGTCTAGTTGTGCCTCCGTCCATGCCCATGGTATTTTAAGTGCGTAATTATGTACACGCGGCACCAATTTCACCGCTTGACTGGGACTAGGACGGAGGCCGAATTGCTAGGCGAGCTCTGGATGGGCTGGACGATCTTGTTGCAGAGTACTTTGGATTCGCTTGGCGGTGCTCAGGGTCTTTATTGCCGAATCGAGGGTCTACCTAAGGAGGCTGCTCTGTACTTCTGCTACAAGGGCCGCAGTGTGCTCCTCCGTACGGAGGGAGCACTCTGTATTTCCATTGACTGTTATAACCCCGCGAGGTCCGGGCATCTTGAGCTTTAGGTAGGCATAGTGTGGCACCGCATTGAATCGTGCCAATGAAGTTCGTCCTAGTAGCGCATGATAACCACTACGGAAGGGGACGATATCAAAGATTAACTCCTCGCTTCAGAAGTTATCCGGAGATCCGAAGACCACTTCCAGTGTGATTGAGCCTGTACAACAGGCCTCTACACCTGGTATGACACCTTTGAAGGTGGTTTTGGTGGGTTTGATCATTGAGGGATCGATGCCCATTTTGTGCACTGTATCCTGATAAAGCAGGTTCAGGCTGCTGCCACCGTCCATGAGGACTCGTGTGAGGTGGAATCCGTCAATGATAGGGTCAAGGACCAGTGCAGCTGAGCCACCATGACGGATACTGGTCGGATGGTCCCTGCGATCAAATGTGATCGGACAGGAAGACCATGGGTTGAACTTTGGGGAGACTGGTTCCATCGCGTAGACGTCCCTTAGTGCGTGCTTCCGCTCCGGCTTGGGAATATGGGTGGCGTATATAATATTTACCATTTTTACTTGGGGAGGAAATTTCTTCTGTCCCCCTGTGTTCAGTAGCCGAGCCTCCTCGTCGTCATCACTATGCGTCCCCTTTTCCTTGTTTTCGGCATTGAGCTTGCCGGCCTGTTTAAATACCCTACATTCTCTATTGGTGTGGTAGGCTGGTTTATCGGGGTGCCGTGGATTTGACATGAGCGATTGAGTATGCGGTCTAGACTGGACAGGCCTGGATTGTTTCTTTTAAATGGCTTTTTTCGTTGATCGGACTTGGAGCCACTGAATCCAGCATTGATGGCCGTGTCTTCGGTGTTATTGCCATTATTGCGACGCTTGTTTCTGTTGCGCTGGGGCTTGCCGTTGCCATCTCTGGCGTCTGAAGTGCCAGGATTTCTTGATGTGCTATTGCTACAAGCCAACCTGCTGGCCTCGCCCGCACAAAAGCGGGTCATGAGTGTCGTAAGGGCTGCCATGGATTTCGGCTTCTCTTGGCCAAGGTGTCGGGGAAGCCACTCGTCACGGATGTTATGCTTAAAGGCTGCTAGGGCTTCGGCATCCGGACAATCGACGATTTGGTTCTTTTCAGTTAAGAACCGAGTCCAGAATTTCCTGGCTAACTCTCCGGGTTGTTGGGTTATGTGACTTAAGTCTTCAGCGTCCGGTGGTCGCACTTAAGTGCCCTGGAAGTTGTCGAGGAATGCATATTCTAGGTTCTCCCAACTGCCAATGGAGTTTGCCGGCAGACTATTCAGCCAATGCCAAGCTGGTCCATTGAGTTTTAGTGGGAGGTACTTGATGGCATGTAGATCATCGCCGCGGGCCATGTGAATGTGGAGAAGGAAATCTTCGATCCATACCGCGGGGTGTGTTGTCCCATCATATGGTTTGATGTTCACGGGTTTAAACCCTTCTGGAAATTCATGCTCCATTACTTCGTCAGTGAAGCATAGGGGGTGTGCGGCGCCTCCATGCCAGGCTACATCGCGACGCAGTTCGGATGAGTCTGGTCTACTGTATTCGGCCTGCACGAATTTGTATTTAGTATATCCGGCGTGGCGGTCATCATCGCGCGTGGGGCGTGCCCCCGCGACGTAGATCGATCTTGACTGTCCTGCTTTGTTTTCCAATTCATCTCGCAGGTCATGCGTGTAGCCCCGGGCCTTCGTGTTTTTATTTATTTGGCAACGGGGTGCAGGCTGGTGTTCGGGCTGATATGCCGCTTTGTCTCGGCCACGAGGTGGTCGGTCAGCCGCATCTTGCGCTAGTAGTATAGGCTCTAGTGCCTCGTCCTCGAATTGAGGTAACAACCTGCGCCTCGGGTAACTTTTGGTTGGGCGCTCGAGTCCATATTCCTCGGCCGCCAGGACCTCAGTCCATCTGTCCGTGAGCAAATCTTGATCAGCTTGAAGCTGCTGCTGTTTTTTCTTCAGGCTCTTTGCAGTGGCTATAAGCTAGCGCTTGAAGCGCTCCTGCTCGATGGGATCCTCAGGGACGGTAAATTCTTCATCACCGAGGCTCACCTCCTCTTTGGAGAGGGGCATGTAATTGTCATCCTCCGAGTCTTCGTCCATTACCTGTTCATCAGGGCTAGCTTGCCCGTCCTCCGATCCGACCTGCTCGAAGCTTGGCTGGGCGGGATTGTTTTTGTCTTCGGCATCATCCGAAGTGCTATTGTCTCTTGTGCCGGTATCGCTATTTTTGCTATGGCGGGGTTTAGAGCGGCGCCGCTGACGTCAGCGCTTAGGTTGCTTCTCGAGAGGATCACCCTCTCTTGCATCCTTTTGATCCTTGCCATTGTTTTCTTTGGGTGTGTCCACCATATATATGTCATATGATGAGGTGGCTGTCCAGCGTCCTGTGAGCGGTGGTTCCTGTTCTACCCCAGCATCGTCGTCCATACCGTCAATGTCTCCGGAGTTGAAATCAAGCATGTCGGTTAAGTCATCGACAGTGTAAGTGGGTGGTGGGTGGGTAACAAATTCCTTCGCCGTCCGCTTCCAACTCAAGCCGGACATAGTTCGGCCAAGAGTTTCCTGACAAGGAGAGAGATTTCAATGAGTTTAGCATGTTGCCCAAGGGAGAGTACTGGAAGATATTCGTGGAGCTGAACTCCATGATTGGCGCCCAGTTAGATCTGATGGGTGCGGATACACGCGGTTCGGAGCCTATGGTCAGAGACGAGTCCGAGGGTCCGATGACACAGACCTCATTGGAAGTGAAATCTGTGTTCGGCTCTATCGCCGTTAAGTGTGGGGCTTCCGTGGCGGGGTCCATCCTCCCGTCCTCGGATGGCACGATATGCACTGGATCTAAAGCCAGGGCAGCTGCAGGTGGGGTCTCCTGAACACCATCCGATGGCAGATCTAGGTCACGCTCATCGTGGCTGTAGGGTGCACCTGTCATGGGCTCGAATCCATCGAGGATCAAGTCTCCGCGGATGTCGGCAGTGTAGTTTAGTCTTCCAAACCTAACCTGATCACCAGGGGCGTAGCTATCGATCTGCTCCTGATGGCCAAGCGAGTTGCCCGCAGTGCGAAGCCGCCGAATATGAAGATCTGTCCGGGGAGGAAAACCTCACCCTGGACCACATCGTTGTAGATGATTGAAGGAGCCAACAAGCCTTATGGTGATGACAGAGTGGAACTCTCAATGAAAGCACCAATGTCGGTGTGAAAACCGGCGGATCTCGGGTAGGGGGCCCCAAACTGTGCGTCTAAGGCTATTGGTAACAGGAGGCGGGGGGCACGATGTTTGATAGAGGCAAAGATGTCCCGTCTTTCGATGAGATGATGGATATCGCTTTGGTGGAAGTCGACTTTGACGATCCGACTACGAACGTGCGAGGACGTCGCGCCTTAGCAATCGCTAAACCAACTCCGAGAGGTTATTGACCACGCCGGAGCACGATCAACCTGACCACGAGGGTCTGTTTCCTGCGATCAAACGAAGAACAAGCAAGAAACTAAGATTGCAATCTGGATATTGCGAATATAAGATGAAAGCTTTATTGATCAAGGTGGGGTTCTGTGACGCCTTTGTCTAGTCGTTCGTTGAACACAAACGAAGTACGCGAAGTTGCAGCTATGGCGAACTTTTAATCTAAACAAAACCCAAAGTCTAAACGATGCCCTAAGGGCTGTATATATGGAGGAAGAGGGGGGAATTTCGTGGCCCTTGGTGGAGGGGTCCGAAATCAACCCTATCTCTTGTTTCCCCACACATACGGACTCTAAAAATAGCCTATATTTATGTATTTCGAAATTACATGGGCCTGGCCCAATAATAAGGTGACACAGCACCTATAATAACCTCGGGACGAAATTTATGAAGTGGCATCTTGTATATTTCGTCCAAGGCTTCATGCGCCCATTATGGTGGCTTCAAAGTCCTGAAATCATCACTTGTAACTCCGTTCTTGTTCCCCTTGCGCATGCCATCATCTCCATGCTTGTTCTTGCTCCAATGTTCATCCTTCTCCAAGCTAGGCCCTTTATTTGTAAGCAAAACAAATGTATCCAATTTAGGCAGCATCATATTCTCATGAACATTAGAATCATTACCAAGAAACGAAAGTACCTGGTAATTTAGTTGGCGTGCGCGAGCTCTAGTAATTGGTCCAGTATGTATAGCAGCAGGGCCTGTGGGTGTAACAATTGTATTGATGTCCTCATCATCCTCCCCTTCTTGAAATGAAGTCGTCCTCGGCGGAAGGTCATCTTCCTCACCCAAATAAGGCTTCAAATCTGCAATGTTAAAAGTGGGGCTAACCCCAAAATCTGCACGCAGCTCAAGTTTATATGCATTATCATTTATTTTCTCTAACACCTTAAAGGGACCATCAACCCGTGGCATGAGCTTTGATTTGCGCAAATCAGGAAATCTATCCTTACGCAAATGTAACCAAACAAGATCTCTAGGTGCAAACACAACATGTTTTCTACCCTTATCTCCAGCAAGTTTATATTTGGCATTCATACGCTCAATGTTTTCCTTAGTTAACTCATGCATTTTTAAAATCAATTCAGCACGTTGTTTAGCATCAAAATTAACCTTCTCCGAAGATGGAAGAGGCAACAAATCAATAGGTGCACGAGGTAGGAAACCATACACAACTTCAAAAGGGCACATCTTAGTAGTAGAATGCAATGAACGATTATAAGCAAATTCAATATGAGGCAAGCATTCCTCCCACATTTTCTTATTACTCTTCAAAACAGCCCTAAGCATAGTAGACAATGTTCTATTGACTACTTTAGTTTGGCCATCAGTTTGGGGGTGACAAGTAGTACTAAAAAGCAGTTTAGTCCCCAACTTAGCCCATAAACATCTCCAAAAGTGGCTAAGAAATTTAGTATCACGATTTGAAACAATAGTATTTGGCACACCATGCAAGCGAATAATTTCACGAAAGAACAAATCAACAACATTAACAACATCTTCGCTTTTATGACATGGTATAAAGTGTGCCATTTTTGAGAATCTATCCACGACAACAAATATGCTATCCCTCCCCTTCTTTTTTCGAGGTAAACCTAAAACAAAGTCCATACATATATCCTCCCAAGGAACACTAGGTACAGGCAAAGGCATATATAAACCATGAGGATTGAGTCGTGACTTAGCTTTTTGACATGTAGTGCAGCGAGCAATAAAACGCTCAACATCCCGTCTCATCTTTGGCCAAAAGAAATGTGTAGCAAGTACGTCCTCCGTCTTCTTCACGCCAAAGTGTCCCATTAATCCTCCTCCATGCGCCTCCTGCAATAACAAAATCACGGCGCGGCACGTAAACAAAAGATTATGCAAAGGCTCAGATTGGTTCGGATATGATGAACTAACCCTAAATTTTTTTGTGGCTTTTTCGTGGACTATAGGTATGAAGAACAGACTCGATCTAAACTACGAAAAACTGTAAAATCTCACCGAGCAACCTGGAAATCTGATACCACTTGATAGAGGCAAAGGTGTCCCGTTTTTCGATGAGATGATGGATATCGCTTTGGTGGAAGTCGACTTTGACGATCCGACTACGAACGTGCGAGGACGTCGCGCCTTAGCAATCGCTAAACCAACTCCGAGAGGTTATTGACCACGCCGGAGCACGATCAACCTGACCACGAGGGTCTGTTTCCTGCGAGCAAACGAAGAACAAGCAAGAAACTAAGATTGCAATCTGGATATTGCGAATATAATATGAAAGCTTTATTGATCAAGGTGGGGTTCTGTGACGCCTTTGTCTAGTCGTTGAACACAAACGAAGTACGCGAAGTTGCAGCTATGGCGAACTTTTAATCTAAACAAAACCCAAAGTCTAAACGATGCCCTAAGGGCTGTATATATGGAGGAAGAGGGGGGAATTTTGTGGCCCTTGGTGGAGGGGTCCGAAATCAACCCTATCTCTTGTTTCCCCACACATACGGACTCTAAAAATAGCCTATACTTATGTATTTCGAAATTACATGGGCCTGGCCCAATAATAAGGTGACGCAGCACCTATAATAACCTCGGGATGAAATTTATGAAGTGGCATCTTGTATATTTCGTCCAAGGCTTCATGCACCCATTATGGTGGCTTCAAAGTCCTGAAATCATCACTTGTAACTCCGTTCTTGTTGCCCTTGCGCATGCCATCATCTCCATGCTTGTTCTTGCTCCAATGTTCATCCTTCTCCAAGCTAGGCCCTTTATTTGTAAGCAAAACAAATGTATCCAATTTAGGCAGCATCATATTCTCATGAACATTAGAATCATTACCAAGAAATGAAAGTACCTGGTAATTTAGTTGGCGTGCGCGAGCTCTAGTAATTGGTCCAGTATGTATAGCAGCAGGGCCTGTGGGTGTAACAATTGTATTGATGTCCTCATCAATGTTTACCCAGGTTCGGGCCCTCTCTATGGAGGTAATACCATACTTCCTGCTTGATTGATCTTGTTGATATGAGTATTACAAGAGTTGATCTACCAAGAGATCGTAGAGGCTAAACCCTAGAAGCTAGCCTATGATTCTGATTGTTCTTGTCCTACAGACTAAACCCTCCGGTTTATATAGACACTCGAGGGGGCTAGGGTTACACAGAGTCAGTCCTAGAGACTAAATCTAGATATCCGAATTGCCAAGCTTGCCTGCCACACAAAGGAGAGTCCCACCCGGACACGGGACGAAGTCTTCAATCTTGTATCTTCATAGTCCAACAGTCCGGCATAAGCATATAGTCCGGCTGTCCGAGGACCCCCTAATCCAGGACTCCCTCACCCGCCATTTGGGCTATTGTGTGTATTGTTTTGCAAGGTGAATTCTTCGATGGGAGAGAACCAAATCGTGAAGCTACCGCGGAAGAATTGAAGATGTTGCAATACAATGCTCAAGCTTGCGATATCCTCTTCAACGGATTGTGCCCCAAAGAATTCAACAAAATCAGTCGTCTTGAGAATGAAAAGGAAATTTGGGATACTTTGATTGATATGCACGAAGGTACCAACTCCGTCAAGGAATCCAAGTTGGATGTGCTTCAAAGTCAACTTGACAAGTTCAAAATGAAGGATGGTGAAGGTATCGCTAAAAGGTACTCTAATCTTGCTCTGATCACAAATGAAATTGCCGGCTTAGGAAGTGAAGAGATAACCGACAAATTCATCATCAAAAAGATCTTAAGAGCCTTGGATGGAAAATATGATACCGTGTGCACTTTTATCCAAATAATGCCAAACTACAAAGATCTCAACCCAACCGAAATCATTGGAAGGCTTATTTCTCACTTGATGATGTATGAGCATCACATGAGACTTCGTAAACACCACTAGACTTGTTGTGAAGCTTTTCTTTATCCTAAGGAAAGAAGTTTCAAGTCAAGGTCCTACAATGATAAAAGATCTTCTAGTCGTGAGCGAAATTGTTACAATTGTGGAAGACCCGGACACTACTCCAATGAGTGTACGGCTCCCTACAAAAGAAGAGAAGACTCTCCTAAAAGGAGAAGCAAAAGGGAAGAATAACCTCCAAGAGAGAGAAGGAGTAGAGATGATCACTATGAACAAAGAACCTCTTGATGAAGCAAGGATTCGAAAAGGAAGGACAAGTCATCAAGGTGCTACACAAAACAAAGACATCAAGCTCATGTTGGTGAATGGGTATCCGGCTCCGACTCCGACCACCAATCCGAGAGAAGTGATCACTCCGACTCCGAATATACTCAAGATGAAGGTATTGCCGGTCTAACACTTGTGTCAACCAACTCCTATGACATATTTGATTCACCAAATGAAGGAATCGGAAGATGCTTCATGGCTAAAGGCCCCAAGGTAAGACACCCCGAGTATGTTCATTTCAATAGTGATGAAGATGATTTGCTAGGTGATGATGATTTACTTGTTGACAACTCTAGTGATAAATACAATGATGAAAATGCTATTAATCATGATAATCAAGATGAAACAAGTGACGATGACAAGAAGGAGATTGCGCATCTAACTAAAGAACTAATCACTCTTAAGTTAGCTCATAAAACTACTTTAGAGAAGCTAGGCTTCGAGAAGCTTAATCTTGAGTGAGAACATTGGTTCTTAAAATCCATCAATGATGATCTTCGAAAGAAAATTTCTTCTTACATTGCCAAGCGTTTACTTTGTCTACTTATATGCCACAAGTAAAATCTAGCAACAAGGGCAAGAAAGATTCTTCTTCTAGTAGTAACAATAATCATGCTAAATCCAATATTGTTGCTTCTAGTAGTTCTCTTGATTCCACTAATGATTCTCTTAGTCAAGTTACACTTTAGCAAGAAAATAGCTTATTGAAGGGAATTATAGAGAATGGTGTTTACAAGAGCTTGCCGGACGTAAACAATTTGAGGAAATTGCACGCAAGCAAGGAAGGCACGAGAAGAATCAAGGTGTTGGTTTTGAACGAAAGTTCAATGCCAATGGAGTTCAGTGGGAAGAAGATCAATACCCAAGACGAAGTTTGTTCCTCAACAAGAGAAGTATGATCCTACTTACTTCAAGGGGACACAAGCTCAAGATGATCTTCCACCACAAGACCACAAGCTAAAAGGCAAGGACAAGCTTCAAGAGGAGATTGATGCATTTGAAGATGCTCCAAAGGCCTTGGTCAAGTTGGTTCCCAAGACTACATCAAGTTCTACTTCATCAAGTGCAACAACAACCCCAAGGATTCCCATCAAGATGATGTGGGTCCCGAAGAAGAAGAACTAGAGAGTTCCTGAGGGTGACTCCGCCAACATACTTCACTCATATTCATTTTGGAAACGGTAAGTGTAAACAACTTCCATATCTTGCACTAGTTCGAGGAGTCACAAACCCTCTTGTTTGTAAGACAATGGACAAGGTAATCTAATGCTTTCATGGACATCATTATTTGTGTGCTTAACTCTATGTCTATGGATATCCTTGTTTGTTCCTTGTGGGGCTAACGCATGTAGGTATTGAAATTGTAACTCACTCCAATGGATAGCTCCAAATGATCTACATCAACAATGAGCATCCACATCTTCAACATCTACATGAAGTCATCATCGACAAAACCCAAGGTTAGTTCATCCTTCTTAGGGGGGATATCACATCTAGGGCGAGCTTTACTCTAAGAATTGAGCTAAAGCAACTCTAGTGGTTTGAACACAATAATGCTTTATGTAAAAGTGGTAACCCCACTTGTGCTTAAACGATGAGTATGACCTATGATCAAATGTTCTCATATGACTCCTAAGTCAATATACTCACATATAGCTGACCTAGTCATCGCCAATTGCTTGATAGATGGTAGAGTGTTTGTGCATGCTTTGCCACATATTTCATTTGCCATTTTATTGTGTGAGCATGTTGATTTCATACTTTTCTCATTCGAGGACATCCATTTGTTGCTTTGATTGTTTGGCTCTTCTTCTTTTGCCAAATGGATGGACAAGAATGCCTAAGAACTTCCTCTAGCTATCTATGCTTTTCTTGTCTCATATTCTATTCATGCTACATCACAAAGTTTGAACAAGTAAAATTCGAACCCTCCGGGTGAGGAGCACTCGGAGTCACCGATTCATCATAGACTTAAACTTCCAAAACCTCTCTGTGCATTTCGGTCTGACCGATTCATCCATTTCGGTCATACCGAGTTCACTCAGTTGGTCTAGTATTCAATCTCGATGCAACCGATTATTACCTTTCGGTCACATCAAGGTGCAGTAACCGCTGGTGATTCTGCGTCTCGGTGCCACCGAGTTATTCCACTCGGTCACACCGATAGTGTCAGGATATATATACCACTGGGTCAAATTTTGGAAATTCCTCCAAAACCTCTTCCCTCGCGCGTGTCCTGCTCTGCCAATCGGGTCTCCGGATTGTCCTCTCGTCGCCAGTGACCACCCGCCGCTGGTCTCCGCCGTCGTCAACGAAAATCTACACCTCCATTGCCGCCGTAGCGATCTCATGCCAAGTTAGGGTATGAGTTCGACACTTTGTGCATTCTTTTACCTCCGGTTCTTAGCACAAAGACAATGCCATGTTTCTTACCAAGTATGAGATCAAGCTATCCACAGAAAACTTCCATTAGGTTTGTTTTGATTTGAAAATTTAGGGTTAGGTTTCCGCCGAACTCATCTCGGACTGACCAAATTGTATAAATTGGTCTCACCGATTTGGCTTAGGCCATTTCACTTGTGATTTTTGGTCTAACCAAAAATTGCAAATCGGTGTGACCGAGTTCAGGACTTTGTGAAACCCTAGCAAACTCGAAGTCACCGAATTGTGTGTTGGTCTGACCGATTCCACTAGTTTAGACTCCAAAGTTGCTTCAGTGTCACCGAGTTTAACAAATCGGTAGCTCCGAAATTCTTTCTGTGGAAAACTAAAACTAAGTTTTTGACTCGTTCATTTTTGCAAAATTTCTGCACTTCGTGATGCTCATCTACACTATGTCATCTACAACTATTCACAGGGTCAGCTCTCAGTTTCCAGAGTCAGAATGTCTGATTAGAGTGATAGCCAGAATAAGGCTGAGGAGCAGATGGACCTAAGTGAGGGCACTAGTCCCTCTAGCAGCTATGATGAAGGTAGCAAGAGCACACCAAGCAACCTGCCTAAGGCAACAACTAGGGAGAGAAAGAATAAAACTTCAGATTCAAAGGATGAAGACTTTGAAGTTGAGGAAGTGACTTCAAAGAAGAAGGTGCTTAAGAAAGAGTATGCTGCTGCTGCTTCCACCAAGCCAGGTCAGCACAAGAAAGTACCTTCCAAGAGAGTGCCAATGTCAAAGGTCAGGGCATCAACACAAGAGATAATGGAATTCACTCTAGAGGCCAAAGAAGATGGAGATGGTAAGGAGAGAAAAGAAAGGGTCAGCAAAACAGTTGCAAGAGTGCCTGGAAATCCATCTATGAGGAGAGATTCTGGAGGAGAGGAGGAAGAAGAGGATGCTGCATCTCCTCCCAAGTCACAAAAGTTGATGGGGGATGCCATCAAGTCTAGGGCTGCACCTTCAAAGCCCAAGACTGCCCCCAAAGCTCCAGCTCAAGCCTCCAAGACTGCACCTAAGAGAAGCACCAGGAACATTCCTACTGCTAAGAAGAACAAGGCCCCAGTGCCCGAGGTTGAAGAGGAAGATGATGAAGCCGAAGTGCTAAGGAAACTTAAGCCAAAGATACCAGACAATGATGACAATCATCCAGTGGCAGAAAATATGAAAGGAAGAAACGATGCAGGTCTCAAACTGTGGAGACAAGCAGAACCATATGCTATGAGGAGAAGGACTGCTATGGACTATAGATTTCACACCAAAGAACAACAAGATTTCTATGAGACAGTGCTACATGGACAATAAGCCCATAGTGTGTGACATGAAGTGGGTTAATTGAGAATATATTGATGAAAATGAAGATCATTTTCTAGGATTGCATGAAAGCTTCAAGCTCAATGGAGTTGACAAGTTTGTGGGTCAGAAGTTGACCAAATGGAATGATGAGCTCATTATACAGTTTTACTCAACAACTCATTTCTATCCCGATGGAAAGATTTTGTGGATGTCTGAAGGTACAAGGTACCAATCTTCTGTTGATGAGGGGGCCAAGCTCATAAATGCCCCCAAAGAAGCTAAGAAAGACATTGATGTCTATGTTGAGAAGAAGAAGGATCACAACTCCATGGCCAACATGTATAAGGAGATAACTAACAAAGCCTAGGAGACACACAAGCTAGACTCAGTGTACTACTTGATGTATGGATTGGCCACAACGAACACTATATTGAGGCACACCTTGTTGCCCAAATCAGGAGATCATAGGATGATCAGAAGCCATTCCATCAATTTGCTCCAGCTCTTTGATTTGCCCCAGAAGTTCAAGGTTATGAGCCTGATTGTTGAAACCATTAAGAGAATAGTTGTTGACCAGAAGAGGTCATGTGGGTATGCTCCACACATACAGATGTTGATTAACTCCAAGATGCCCAAAGGAGTATATTCGTTGGACAAAGAGCATCTTCCCTTGAGGCCTGATTTTGAGGACAACACTGTTGTCATGAATGCTGAAGATCCCACATCTGTGGAAGCTTAAGAGAAGAGGCAGAAAGCTAAAGCTCAGAAGGTAGCAAAGATGCCAAGTGCTGAAGAAGCTTCACAAGTGTTCCTCATATCAAAGCAAGACCAACTTGGATATCTTATTCGAGCTACCTTGAGGATTGAGAAAGGACTGGCCACCCTTACTCAGAACCAGGAGAGCTTGGAGAGGATCATTGAAACGAAATTCTATGATCTTGACTTGAAGGTGAATGAAATTCAAACAACAGTTGAGGAGCTCCAGCAAGAAGCAGAAGAGAGGAAGGGGACAGTAACCACTGGAGTGTTTCTGAGAGTTCCTAGGGCACAGAGGTCTGCAGCAGTGCTAGTGCCAAACACTAGAGGTACAACATCAACACCCGTAGCCACAGGTCCAGTTGCCCCTCAAGTGGCAACTCTACCAGCTCCATCAACTTCAACAGATGCTTTCGTCCTTGGAGTCCTCTCAACACCTCCTCCTGAAGATCAAGCTTAGAGAGACGCATAACACTATGCATTTTCAAGCTTTTTGGTAACTTGTTGCCAAAGGGGGTGGAGTGTATAGATCATAGGCTTCAAGGGAGAGAGAGCTTTTCTTCTTTTTGCAATTTATTTGTTTGTTTGCTTGGTTGATACTTTATGTCTATGTGTGTGAGATACTTTGTACGGTCATGTGTTTGATCATATCATGCTCAGTGCTTGTGCTTTGATGATGATATGTTCTATCTTTAATGTATGACCATTCACTTTGCCTTGGTGTTGAGTGCTTGTTCCTATTTTTATCATTTTGAGCGCTCCACCAACATGTGTGTGACATGGAAGAGTAACCCATGATGCTAATTGGTTGTGCATTTGCATTCAAAAGCAATTATTAAATAACACAAAAATTTAGGGGGAGCTCTCGCCTATCACATACTTCTCAAAGCGATGATGTTTTTCATTCTTATTATCATTTGTCGAAGCTTTCATCTATATGTTGTCATCAATTACCAAAAAGGCCGAGATTGAAAGTGGAACCAATCCCTGGGTGGTTTTGGTAATTCTTAACAACATATAGCTGATTGAAGTAATGCTCTTTCAAGATGATCATTTCAGAAAGTTCAATGATTGGCATGACATGGACTAGAGATGTGGACCCCTCAAAATGCTAAGGACACATATTGGCAACAAGCTCAAGACTCTACATTTTTATTTAAGTGATCCAAGATCACATTGAGTCCATAGGAAAGGCAATACTATTAAAAGTGGATGAGGTGTTGCTTAATGGCTTACTTGCTCAAAATGCTTAGTGATATGCTCCAAAAACCCTCAACCTCTTTCTCATTTCCACATATGTCCTAAACCTAAAAGTCAAACTTGGCCCCACCGATTTGATCTATCCAATGCCACCGAGTTCATTTGGCATAGCCACTGCCACAAACCCTAGTCACTTCGGTTTCACCGATAGGGATCTCGGTCTCATCGAGATGGGATTGCAAACTCCCTATTTCCTTTTCGTAACGTTTTGGTCTCGCCGAAATGAGAAGATCGGTCCCACCGAGTTCGCGATGCAAATTCCCTGTTTCCTTTTTGTAACAATTCGGTCTCACCAAAATGAATGAATTGGTCCCATCGAGTTTGCTTGACCAACTCTCTATGTGCCTATTACTGAAATCGGTCCCACCAAGTTCATGTGATTGGTCACACCGAGATTACGTTATGCCCTAACCCTAGCGCATCGGTCTCACCGAGTTGATCGTATCAGTCCCACCGAAAAACTCTAACGTTCATATTTTGACCTGAATCGGTCTAACCGAGTTTTACCATTCGGTCTCACCGAGTTTGGGAATCTGTGTGTAACGGTTAGATTTTTTGTGCAGGCTATATATACCCCTCCACCCATTCTTCGTTCGTGGAGAGAGCTATCAGGACGTGCCTACACTTCCACCATTCCTTTTCTAAGAGAGGACCACCTACTCATGTGTTGAGACCAAGACATTCCATTTCAACCACAAGAATCTTGATCTCTAGCCTCCACCAAGTTGATTTCCACTCAAATCATCATTCCACCATAGCCAAATCTGTGAGAGAGAGTTGAGTATTGGGGTGACTATCATTTGAAGCACAAGAGTAGGGAGTTCATCATCAACACACCATCTATTACCTTTTGGATAGTGGTGTCTCCTAGATTGGTTAGATGTCACTTGGGAGCCTCCGTCAAGATTGTGGAGTTGAACCAGGGAGTTTGTAAGGGCAAGGAGATCGCCTACTTCATGAAGATCTACCCAAGTGAGGCAAGTCCTTCATGGGCGATGGCCATGGTGGGATAGACAAGGTTGCTTCTCCGTGGACCCTTCGTGGGTGGAGGCCTCCATGGACTCGCGCAGCCGTTACCCTTCGTGGGTTGAAGTCTCCATCATTGTGGATGTACGATAGCACCACCTAACGGAACCACGCCAAAAATCTCTGTGTCAACATTGCGTTTGCTCCCTCCAAACTCCTCCCATTTACTTTCTTGCAAGTTGCATGCTTTACTTTTCGCTGCTTATATACTCTTTGCATGCTTGCTTGAATTGTATTCTGAATGCTTGACTTATGCTAAATTGCTAAAATCTACCAAGAATTAAAATTGGGAAAAGGCTATTTATTTGGTCAAGTAGTCTAATCACCCCCTCTAGACATACTTTCGATTCTACACAACACCATGATCAACTCAAGCAAGACGGATCGATACCCTTTGAGGGACCCAAGCACAGATCAAGATGAACAAGACTAGTCAGAGGGGCAAGATACTGCTAAGGGAGAAACCTCCCCTGCCGGGCAGGCGATCCTGGCAGAGGCAAGGTTATCCTCAGAAGCAAGCCTTCCCCGGATCATCCCGGCAGGCCTGCCGGGACCAGCAGAGACAAGCCGCTCCAGCACACCACCTCACCACGACGTACCTCTCGATCAGTGCAGTGTCAAGCTCTAAGGTGACTAAGTGGCTGCTATATGCCACATGGCAGACACCTTCTACAAAAAATACCTACAAGCGACACCCGTCCTACGAAGTGTCAAGCAAGTAGGTGACAAGCTGGCAAATCAACCCGGCAAGGCCTGCTGGGCAAGCTGTGATGTGACGTTGAGCGGCGCATTTAATGAGCTCTGTCTTCCTACAGAGTTAGGTACGATAGCACTGTTCGCTATCTAATCAGTGTGTAATCACTGATTTGCTATTGTGGTGACCCCTTGATCTATAAAAGGAGGCCCATGGCAACCATAGTAGGGGTTAGACCCATGTACACTCATACGCGCGTAGCCGTTCTCGTCCCAAGGCAACCCTGTCGGGCAAGATGGCTGCATTTTCCACCACCATCCACCATCAATCCACCAAAGCAGGAGTAGGGTTTTACGCCACGCGGTGGCCCGGAGCTGGGTAAAAACTGCCCGTGTGATCTCTGTCGTGTTGCCTCACACTCCTCCTCTATTGGTGCAACATGACACCCCCCTGCCGAACCAGAAAGGGGCTCGCAGCCCCATAGATGGCCGTGGTTCCCCCATGACATCTTTGGCATGCTAGATGGGGGGGGGTCACTTGCACGATCCCGAAAACGAGAGCAGTGTACCATCTTCACGGCCGTTTTCATCATCAGCGGCTCCATCAACTGTGACGCCCAAGAAGAAATGATGAGGACATCAATACCATTGTTACACCCATAGCCCCTGCTGCTATACATACTGGACCAATTACTAGAGCTCGCGCACGCCAACTAAATTACCAGGTACTTCCGTTTCTTGGTAACGATTCTAATGTTCATGAGAATATGATGCTGCCTAAATTGGATACATTTGTTTTGCTTACAAATGAAGGGCCTAGCTTGGAGAAGGATGAACATTGGAGCAAGAACAAGCATGGAGATGATGGCATGCACAAGGGGAACAACAACGGAGTTACAAGTGATGATTTCAGGACTTTGGAGCCACCATAATGGGTGCATGAAGCCTTGGACGAAATATACAAGATGACACTTCATAAATTTCGTCGCGAGGCTATTCTAGGTGCCGCGTCACCTTATTATTGGGCCAGGCCCATGTAATTTTGAAATACATAAGTATAGGCTATTCTTAGAGTCCGTATGTGTGGGGAAACAAGAGATAGGGTTGATTTCAGACCCCTCCACCAAGGGCCACGAAATTTCCCCCCTCTTCCTCCAAATATACAGCCCTTAGGGCATCGTTTAGACTTTGGGTTTTGTTTAGATTAAAGTTCTCCATAGCTGCAACTTCGCGTACTTCGTTTGTGTTCAACGACCAGACAAAGACGTCACAGAACCCCACCTTGATCAATAAAGCTTTCATCTTATATTCGCAATATCCAGATTGCAATCTCAGTTTCTTGCTTGTTCTTCGTTTGCTCGCAGGAAACAGACCCTCGAGGTCAGGTTGATCGTGCTCCGGCGTGGTCAATAACCTCTCGGAGGTGGTTTAGCGATTGCTAAGGCGCGACGTCCTCGCACGTTCATAGTCGGATCATCAAAGTCGACTTCCACCAAAGCGATATCCATCATCTCATCGAAAGACGGGACACCTTTGCCTCTATCTAGTGGTATTAGATTTCCAGGTTGCTCGGTGAGATTTTACAGTTTTTCATAGTTTAGCTCGAGTCTGTTCTTCATACTTACAGTCCACGAAAAAGCCAAAAAAAAATTAGGGTTAGTTCATCATATCCGAACCAGTCTGAGCCATTGCATAGTCTTTTCAGTATTTTGCTTTGTTAATTTTTGGTTGCATCGTCGTGTCTAGTTGCTGGTCTTAGTGTCTAGTCTTTTAGAGTTTCGAGTTCAGTTCACGGGTCTTCACGCCGTCGCCACACCATCATCATCCGCTGCCATATACCACCACCACACCAGATATGTTGTTCCTGCCATCTACCATCCCGCTTATTCGACACCGCTCCGAGTCCATATACCAACACCGATCCAAGTCCATATACCACCATCGACCCACATCCATATACTACCACCACTCCGAGTCCATCTGGTATTAGGTTAACTTTCGAGATCCATCTATTTCCAGATTTGTGTTTTCCTTGTCTGAGTACGTTTTGGATTCCAGCAATCTCTTGCCATCCGTAGAAGAGGTTGGTTTCCAAAAAAAAAAGATTCTGGAAACTACCCTCCGTTTAGGCCCAAATTTTTCCAAAAATGCACTAACAAAAAAATTTCTGGCTATCCTATTTTTAGGTGTTTCTAAGCATATTGAGATAGTCGCTGTTATAGAATGTTTTTTTGACCCGTTTCCAGTTTTTGGGTCCGGGCAGTCAAAAAAAAATTGGTCGAAAAACATTTCTTGCCTATCATGTTATCTTGACTTGGGAAGAGTTTTGAGACACTCGCCATTATAGTGATTTTCGTCAAAAAAAAGAGGAGCGCAAAAAAAAGAGCGAAAAAAAATTCCAGAGTGTGCTTTTCCCATGTTTAAGTGCAGCGCCATGATTTTGTTAGTGTTCTAGGCTCGCGTCTCTAGCACGGTCTAGCCTAGGACCAGCACAGTACCATCATTGAGCGTTTATTCAACTTTGCATCTCTGAATTGATTATTGCTGACCTTTTTTTTGCTACCATATTATAAGCCTTCCCAGATCCACATACATCTACGTCGTGCGTTTAACTCTCCCTGGTAATCGCTCTATCCAAGCTTTGAGAGTTTTGACTACAACGGTTGCCGATCACCACCTGCTGCAGGGTAAGAACTGGTAAGAATTTGAGATTTGCTTGACGGGTTTGTGATACACCACCACCACTTCTTAGTAGTCTGTAGGATCATATTCTTGTGTGTTTCTATTTGCTGCTAACCATGGTAGGATCACAAGCCGATGATACTGATTGGGAGAACCTGACAAACAAATAGCTACATGATAAATTCCAACAAATGATGAGTGGACAGGTGGAAGATGTGCTAAACAGATGTGACGAGGCCATGGAGAAGATAGATGGCATTGAGAAGACGTTCGAAACTAAGCTTGATAGCAAGTTTAATGAATTGCTCGCGCGTTTTCCACAACCACCGCCAGCTGCACCTATCGCACCTCTGCAACAACAACAACAACAACAACGCCCCCTTCCAAATCAGTATGGACGAGCACAGCATGTTCCTACTGAGCCAGGACAAAATTCTGGTGCCGCTGCTACTGCTGTTGGTGCTTCTGTAGCTCCTGCTGTTACTGCAGAGTTGGAGGACTATTATGAGGATGAGGTTGATCAAAATCAGAACTATGTGCAGCCACCAGCACCACCACCAGCAGGTCGACCTCAGGTATATATTTGCAACGGTAGGCCTGCACCACCACCTCAGGTACGAGATAATGACCATATTCCAAAACTGAAATTGAATATTCCACCATTTGAGAGTAGATATGTTCCCGATATATATCTTACTTGGGAGTTAGAAACTGAACAACGTTTTACATGTTTACAATATCTCGAGGAGAGACGGGTTGCTGCTGCTGTTTGTGCTTTCACTAGTTTTGCATGTGTATGGTGGTCTGAACATTGTAGATTATATCCTATTCCAACTACTTGGGCTTCTTTGAAAACTGCTATGCATACTCGTTGGGTTCCACCATATTATCTACGTGAATTGCTTCAAAAATTGCAGCGTTTAAGACAAGGAAAAAAATTCTGTAGAAGAATATTATCAGGAATTACAAACTGGCATGATTAGATGTGGTATTGTTGAGGAGAACGAAGCTATGCTTGCACGTTTTATAGGTGGATTAAATAGAGAGATTCAGACCATTCTAGAGTATAAGGAGTATACTAATATCACTCGTTTATTCCATCTTGCTTGTAAAGCTGAACGTGAAGTGCAGGATCGACAAGCATTGGCGCGAACTAACTTTTCTGCAGGTCGACTTTCATCATGGAGATCACGTGCATCCTCTACTTCCACTACACCAGCACCTCCAGCCGTGATACAAGAAAGCAGGCACAACCACCACTATCTGCCAAGAGCGCATCTGCCGGGCCTACACAGAGCTCTTCTTCTTCCATGGCATCAACAGGGCACACAAGTGATATTATTTGTCGTTGTTGTAAGGGAAGAGGTCATTATGCGAGAGAATGCAAATCTCAGCGTGTGATGATTGCTACTGAGGATGGTGGGTATGAGTCCGCTAGTGACTACGATAAGGAGACTTTGGCTCTTATTACACGTGAAGAACATGGTGGAGATGATTCTGATCATGACACGCAATACATGGCTCCTGAAGACGCTGACAGGTATGAATGTTTAGTTGCTCAACGTGTTTTGAGTGTGCAGGTCACACAAGCTGAGCAAAATCAGAGGCACAATTTGTTCCATACAAAGGGAGTTGTGAAGGAACGTTCTGTGCGCGTCATCATAGACGGAGGGAGCTGCAACAACTTGGCTAGCATGGAGATGGTGGAGAAGCTATCTCTCACCACAAGACCACATCCACATCCTTACTACATCCAATGGTTCAACAACAGCGGCAAGGTTAAGGTAACACGTACTGTTCGTGTGCATTTTAGTATCTCTACATATGCGAATTAAGTTCATTGTGATGTGGTACCTATGCAAGCATGTTCCTTATTACTTGGTCGACCATGGAAATTTGATAAAAATTATGTACACCATGGTAGAAACAATCAGTATACTCTTGTTCATAAGGATAAAAATATTACTTTGCTTCCTATGACTCCTCATTCCATTTTGAAAGATGATATTAATAGAGCTAATAAAGCAAAACGGGAGAAAAATAAGAGTGAAAATCAGATTGTGGCAAAAGAATTTGAGCAACAAATGAAGCCTAATAGTAAACCTTCTAGTGTTGTTTCTGAAACTAAATTGAAAAGTGCATGTTTACTTGCCACTAAATCTGATATTGATGAGCTAGATTTTAGCAAATCTGTTTGCTATGCTTTTGTGTGCAAAGAGGCATTATTTTCATTCGAGGACGTGCCTTCTTCTTTGCCTCCTGCTATCACTAACATTTTGCAGGAGTTTGCTGACGTCTTTCCACAAGACGTGCCACCGGGATTACCTCCCATTCGAGGGATTGAGCATCAGATTGACTTAATTCCCGGTGCATCATTACCCAACCGTGCACCATACCGTACCAATCCAGAGGAGACGAAGGAGATTATGTGTCAAGTACAGGAGCTGCTCGACAAAGGTTATATACGCGAATCCCTTAGTCCTTGTGTTGTTCCTATTATTCTAGTGCCGAAAAAGGATGGTACATCACGTATATGTGTTGATTGTAGAGGCATTAATAATACTACTATTCGTTATCGTCATCCTATTCCTAGGCTAGATGATATGCTTGATGAATTGAGTGGCTCTACAATATTCTCCAAAGTTGATTTGCATAGTGGATACCATCAAATTAGTATGAAATTGGGAGATGAATGGAAAACAACATTTAAAACTAAGTTTGGATTATATGAGTGGTTAGTCATGCCTTTTGGGTTAACTAATGCACCTAGTACTTTCATGAGATTAATGAACGAAGTTTTACGTGCTTTCATTGGACGATTTGTGGTAGTTTACTTTGATGACATATTGATTTATAGCAGATCTTTGGAACAACATTTGGAACATTTACGTGCTGTTTTTATTGCTCTACGTGATGCACGTTTGTTTGGTAACCTTGGGAAGTGCACCTTTTGCACCGACCGAGTATCTTTTCTTGGCTATGTCGTTACTCCACAGGGAATTGAAGTTGACAAAGCCAAGATTGAAGCTATTGAGAGTTGGCCGCAGCCCAAAATGGTCACACAAGTGAGGAGTTTTCTTGGCCTCGCTGGATTCTATAGGCGTTTTGTGAGAGATTTCAGCACCATTGCTGCACCTCTCAACGAGCTTACAAAGAAGGATGTGCCTTTTATTTGGGGTACTGCGCAGGAAGAAGCCTTCACGGTATTGAAAGATAAGTTGACACATGCTCCTTTACTCCAACTTCCTGATTTTAATAAGACTTTTGAGCTTGAATGTGATGCTAGTGGAATTGGATTAGGAGGTGTGTTATTACAAGATGGCAAACCTGTTGCATACTTTTCTGAAAAATTGAGTGGGCCTAGTCTGAATTATTCTACTTATGATAAAGAATTATATGCTCTTGTTCGGACTTTAGAAACGTGGCAACATTATTTATGGCCCAAAGAATTTGTTATACATTCTGATCATGAATCTTTGAAACATATTAAAAGTCAAGCTAAACTGAATCGTAAACATGCTAAATGGGTTGAATTCATTGAGACTTTCCCTTATGTCATTAAACACAAGAAGGGTAAAGAAAATGTTATTGCTGATGCATTGTCTCGTCGCTATACTATGCTTTCACAACTTGACTTCAAAATATTTGGTTTGGAGACCATCAAAGATCAATATGTGCATGATGCTGATTTTAAAGATGTATTGCAGAATTGTAAAGAAGGAAGAACATGGAATAAGTTCGTCGTTAATGATGGATTTGTGTTCCGTGCTAACAAGCTATGCATTCCAGCTATCTCCGTTCATCTTTTGTTGTTATAGGAGGCGCATGGAGGAGGACTAATGGGACACTTTGGCGTGAAGAAGACGGAGGACGTACTTGCTACACATTTTTTTTGGCCAAAGATGAGACGGGATGTTGAGCGTTTTATTGCTCGCTGCACTACATGTCAAAAAGCTAAGTCACGACTCAATCCTCATGGTTTATATATGCCTTTGCCTGTACCTAGTGTTCCTTGGGAGGATATATCTATGGACTTTGTTTTAGGTTTACCTAGAACAAAGAAGGGGAGGGATAGCATATTTGTTGTCGTGGATAGATTCTCGAAAATGGCACACTTTATACCATGTCATAAAAGTGATGATGATGTTAATGTTGCTGATTTGTTCTTTCGTGAAATTATTCGCTTGCATGGTGTGTCAAATACTATTGTTTCAGATCGTGATACTAAATTTGTTAGCCACTTTTGGAGATGTTTATGGGCTAAGTTGGGGACTAAACTGCTTTTTAGTACTACTTGTCACCCCCAAACTGATGGACAAACTGAAGTAGTCAATAGAATATTGTCTACTATGCTTAGGGCTGTTTTGAAGAATACTAAGAAAATGTGGGAGGAATGCTTGCCTCATATTGAATTTGCTTATAATCGTTCATTGCATTCTACTACTAAGATGTGCCATTTTGAAGTTGTGTATGGGTTCCTACCTCGTGCACCTATTGATTTGTTGCCTCTTCCATCTTCGGAGAAGGTTAATTTTGATGCTAAACAACATGCTGAATTGATTTTAAAAATGCATGAGTTAACTAAGGAAAACATTAAGCGTATGAATGCTAAATATAAACTTGCTGGAGATAAGGGTAGAAAACATGTTGTGTTTGCACCTGGAGATCTTGTTTGGTTACATTTGCATAAGGATAGATTTCCTGATTTGCGCAAATCAAAGCTAATGCCATGTGCTGCTGGTCCCTTTAAGGTGTTGGAGAAAATAAATGATAATGCATATAAACTTGAGCTGCCTGCAGATTTTGGGGTTAGTCCCACTTTAAACATTGCAGATTTGAAGCCTTATTTGGGTGAGGAAGATGAACTTCTGTCGAGGACGACTTCATTTCAAGAAGAGGAGGATGATGAGGACATCAATACCATTGTTACACCCACAGCCCCTGCTGCTATACATACTGGACCAATTACTAGAGCTCGCGCACGCCAACTAAATTACCAGGTACTTTCGTTTCTTGGTAATGATTCTAATGTTCATGAGAATATGATGCTGCCTAAATTGAATACATTTGTTTTGCTTACAAATGAAGGGCCTAGCTTGGAGAAGGATGAACATTGGAGCAAGAACAAGCATGGAGATGATGGCATGCGCAAGGGGAACAAGAATGGAGTTACAAGTGATGATTTCAGGACTTTGGGGCCACCATAATGGGTGCATGAAGCCTTGGACGAAATATACAAGATGCCACTTCATAAATTTCGTCCTGAGGATATTCTAGGTGCTGCGTCACCTTATTATTGGGCCAGGCCCATGTAATTTTGAAATACATAAGTATAGGCTATTTTTAGAGTCAGTATGTGTGGGGAAACAAGAGATAGGGTTGATTTCGGACCCCTCCACCAAGGGCCACGAAATTTCCCCCCTCTTCCTCCATATATACAGCCCTTAGGGCATCCTTTAGACTTTGGGTTTTGTTTAGATTAAAGTTCGCCATAGCTGCAACTTCGCGTACTTCGTTTGTGTTCAACGACCAGACAAAGACGTCATAGAACCCCACCTTGATCAATAAAGCTTTCATCTTATATTCGCAATATCCAGATTGCCATCTCAGTTTCTTGCTTGTTCTTCGTTTGCCCGTAGGAAACAGACCCTCGTGGTCAGGTTGATCGTGCTCCGGCATGGTCAATAACCTCTCGGAGCTGGTTTAGCGATTGCTAAGGCGCGACGTCCTCACATGTTCGTAGTCGGATCATCAAAGTCGACTTCCACCAAAACGATATCCATCATCTCATCGAAAGACAGGACACCTTTGCCTCTATCAAGAAACCCGGTGCTACAGCTCACTCGTCCACCTCAAAGGCTCCGTTGCTCGCGACTACCAACGTCATGGGAAATGAGGAGGCACGTGAAGATGTGGGTGTCGCGGGAGGTGTGGCCGACACTTGAGGCATTGTCACCACCATCCCCATGGCAGAAGCAGAAGCAAGAGGCGTTGGGGAAGGACAACATCAACAAGATCCTGATGGCCACGCCCCTCAAGGTACGGGTGAGGGAATTACTTTACCTGCACCCTCTCTCCCCGCCGATGGGCACAACCGCAGTGGTGGCGCTCGTTCTGAAGCGAATCGCAACCCTTCAGCCGCCCCCACCACGGGTACGACTGCGAGACACGCGCCGCCTCTAGAACAAGCCAGCCCAACTACTACGCCCAACGGGGCCGTCGGCCCTCAAGCACCTCTACTGCATGACCGCGCTATTCAAGCGGCTGGCTTGCGGCAACAAGGACGCGACGTGGTCGCCATCGACGCCATCAAGAGCTGAGCGACGCAACAGTCTTCATCATCTTCACCTATGCCAAGCACCACCTCTGAGGCCATAGCACTGGCCAAGTTGCTATTGAGGTTCCCTCCGGTGTCTGACCAGATGGATGAATGGCGAGCCACCATTCAGAGCCTGATTGTCTTTGCCGAGGCCGGGGGCTCACAGCAAGCTGGCCCACCTCGACCTCCCTAGGCGGCGGCAACGGCTCTAGTGGCTGGCCTCACGGAAGGAGCTGCTCCCACAATGCAGTCCCCACCTTGGTAGGTTTGTGCGGGAGCCGTGCATCCAAGAAGCCGATGATGTCTCAATGGCTTCCTCTGATCCTCGAGCACGGCAAGAACCACGGCGAGTCTTGGAGGACAGGCAGAGGGAAACCGCGTGTGCAGTCCACGTGCGGCAGCGCGACGACCACCGCCAACCCAATGGATGTGACGGTCTCAATGTCGACGAGCCCACGCCCAGGGATGGAGGGTATGTACCTTTCAAGGTCGGATGCCCTGCCTTCACCCGCGAGCTACGGCAAGTCCGTTGGCCATCCGCTCGCATGTTCAAGCCAGAGATACCTGAGAAGTATGAGGAAAGATTGAACCCAGTAGAGTTCTTGAGCATCTACACCATCGCTGTTTAGGCTGCCGGATGAAGAGATGAGAAGGTATTCTCCAATAATTCCCTTTGGCGCTTAAGTATAATGTGAGGTCTTGGTTGATGCACTTGTTGGGAACTCCATCTCTTCCTGGGCTGACTTGTGCCATGAGTTCATAGGCGCCTTCACGGGAGGCCATCAAGAACCAGGCGGCCCATGATCGGCAGCTCCTCCAGCAGAAAGAAGAAGAAACTCTGCAAAAGTACTTGCAAAGATTTAGTAGAGTCCATAGGAATATCCCAGATATCCATCCGGCAGCTATGATAGCCGCCTTTTAGTCTAATGTGCGCACCGAAGGATACGTTCCAAGATGTATGTCAAGCTGCCCAAGACTGTGAAGGAGCTGTACACCTTGGTGGACAAATGTGCTCCGGTGGAGGAAGGGAGGAAGCTTCCTGGAGAGGAGGATTGCGTCGACATTGACTCAGAAGATGATGACAAGACCACTAGCCAGAAGGAGAAGAATAAGAAGCGCAAGGATAAGGTAGTGATGACCGTTGCGGGATCGGGCACACCTAGTACCTGGAAGAAGGCAAAAGTCAAAGCCCCCGATAGGAAGTTGACGCGTGCCCTGACTGCCGAGAGGCCGTGGCTGCCGAGAAAGCTAGGAAGAGTGATGGGCCGTACTTCAAGATCCATCAGACCAAGGGTCACAATCTCTAGGAGTATCATCAAGTTGAGCAGCTCGTCAATAAGCAGAGAGCTAAGTATGAGAAGCGACACAAGGAAAGATGTCAGAATGGTACTGGCGGTAAGGGCCGGGGCGGTGAAGCAAGTCGCCCCAAAAGAGCTCCTCGGAACCAAGGGAAACCTGCCAGGGGAAGAGAGAAAGAGGATTGTGATGCTGGAAGTGATGAAGGGGATGAAGAAGAAACCAGTGAGTAGGAATTCCAGAAGGCCACCGATGCCCTGTGCATTGACGAGGGTGCATCTTTGCACTCCTCTCATTGCCAACTTAAACAGTGGGCACGAGAAGTCAATGTCATGGAGCCAGTGGCAACTTCACATAAACCACTCAAATGGTCATGCATGCCCATCATCTTTGATGAGGAGGATCATCCTGACCGCACCACTGCAGTAGGATGCCTGCCGTTGTTGGTCTCCCCAACAATCCGCAACCTCAGGGTCACAAAGATGTTGGTTGATGGTGGGGCTGGGTTGAATCTGATCTCCCCACATATTATTAGCAAGCTCCAGATAGCGGAGGAAGAGCTTAAGGCTACTGGCATGTTTCAAGGAGTTAATCCCGGCAGAAGCTGTCCTAAGGGAAATATCACGTTGCCAGTAACGTTTGGGGGTGAGTTGAACTACCGGAGTGAGAAGATTGTGTTTGATGTGGTCAATCTCCCCCGCCGTACAATGGAGTTCTTGGGCGCCCTTCCCTGGCCAAGTTCATGGCGGCATCCTACTATGCCTACAACATCTTGAAGATGCCAGGCCAATGGGCTTCATTTCCATTCCATCGGATAAGAAAGACGTGATGATATGCGTGGATAAGATGTATCGGGACACTGTCGCAGTAGAGGCCGCCGAGGTAGCGGTGCCCGCCAAAGAGAGTAAAGGAAAGAAGAAGGATTGTAGGGACTCCGACAATGAATCTAGGAAGCATGCCACTACTGAGTGCATGGCACCTGTTGATGATGTGTCGTAGTGTTCCAACAGCAAGAAGGCCAAGGCTGTTGCACCCCATGTGAAGACGGTCCCAACAAGGCTGGCTAGCATTGATAGTACCTTCACTATCAGCTCCACCCTTGATGACAAATAGGAAAACGTGCCTGTTGCCTTCCTGTAGGCGAATATTGATGTGTTTCCCTGGCAACCATCTAATATCCCCGGTGTTCCCAGGGAGGTAATCGAGCACCTCCTTGTTGTTTGCCCACATGCCCGACCCGTCAAGCAGAATGTGCGGAAGCAGGCCTTGGAGCGGGTAGCAATTCATTGCCGAGGAGATTAAGAAGCTTGAGGCGGTTTGTTTGGTTAGAGGAGTACTGCATCCAATGTGGTTGACAACCTCGTGGTTGTGCGGAAGGCTAATGGGAAGTTGAGGCTTTGCAGTGACTTCACATACCTCAACAAGGCTTGCCCAAAGGATCCATTTCCTTTGCCACACATCGACCAGACTGTGGATTCCACTTCAGGCTGTGACTTGCTTTCTTTCCTGGATGCGTACACTGGATACCATCAGATCTTCATGTCCAAGGAAGATGAGGAGAAGAGCTCCTTCATCGCCCCTTGCGGTACGTACTTCTTTGTTCACATGCCTTTTGTATTAAAAAGTGTCGGGTCTACTTTTGCAAGGGCAGTCCAGATTGGTTTTGAACCACAGTTGCACAGATATATTGAGGCTTATATGGATGACACTATGGTCAAGACCAAAGACAAATTCACCCTCATCTAGGATCTAGAAAAGACGTTTTCTAATCTATGCAAGATCAACTTGAAGCTAAACCCGGAGAAGTCTATGTTTGGCATTCCCTCCGGCAAGCTTCTTTGTTTCTTTGAATCCCACCATGGGATCGAGGCCAATCCAGATAAGATCAAGGCTATAGAGCAGATCCAGGCACCTAAGAAAGTCAAAGATATGAGGCATTTGACAGGATGTGTTGCCGCTCTTAGTAGATTCATCTCCAAGTCTATCGAGCACACCCTGCCGTTCCACAAAACTTTAAAGAAGGCAGGACCCATGAAGTGGACCCCAGAGGTAGATGCAGCACTGCAAGAGTTGAATACCTAGTTGTCTTTTGTGCCCACTTTGGTATCCCCTAAACCACAAGAGTCGTTGTTGCTATATTTGGCAGCAATCAATCAAGTGGTTAGTATAGCTCTAGTGGCACAGGGGGAAGTAGAGGAAACAGAGGATAACTAAAGCCGGTAGGACCCGATGAAGATCAGGACAGAGAATAGTACGACAGCAGGAGTGACCCCAAGGATGCGGCAAGGAAGAAAGTGGTGCAACACCCAGTGTCCTTCATCACCTCCTTGCTACAGGGGGGCTAGATCGAGGTACTCTGGCGTGCAAAAGTTCATCTTTGGCCTCGTCATGGCCTCAAGGAAACTACACCACTACTTCCAAGCCCATGAGATTACAGTTGTCACCCGCTTCTCGTTGCAATGGATACTCTGGAACCTTGAGGCTACAGGCAGAATAGTGGAGTGGGCTTTGAAGTTATCCAGCTTTGGCCTGAAGTTTGAGAGCACTTCAAAAATCCAGGGCAAGGAATTGGCAGAGTTTATTGCAGAATGGACGCCAATCCATGACAAAGAAGTGGTGGACATAGTTATGCCCGGCAAGGAATCGCCCCAAGATCACGTATTTTGGTGGTGCTTTCTCCCTGCAAAGTGCAGGGGCTGGCGTGCTTCTCGTTGCTCCCACTGGAGAGCACCTGAAGTACATCGTCCAGATGCATTTTCCCAGGGAGGAAGCTAAGGGGGTCCTGGATTATGGGGTCCTCAGGGAGCCGGCCTATGTGACATTGGCCGGACTGACATGCCATGAAGGTACAAGACAAAAGGGCTTTTGCCATGTCCGGATGGGACTCTCCTTTGTGTGACCGCAAGCTTGGCGTCCGGATGTGTAGTTTCCTTCCTCTGTAAACCAACTTTGTACAAACCTAGTCCCCTCCGGTGCCTATATAAACCATAGGGTTTAGTCCTTAGATGCAATCACAATCATACAGGCTAGACATCTAGGGTTTTGCCATGACGATCTCGAGGTAGATCAACTCTTGTAACCCCTATACTCATCAAAGTCAATCAAGTAGGAAGTAGGGTATTACCTCCATTAAGAGGGCCCGAACCTGGGTAAACATCATGTCCCCTGCCTCCTGTTACCTTCGATCCTTCGATTCATAGTTTGGGACCCCCTACCCGAGATCTGCTGGTTTTGACACCTACATTGTTGATTTCATTGAGAGTTCCTCTATGCCATCGACATAAGGGTTGATGGCTCGCCTTGTCATCAAGGACAACATCACTTCTGGAGGAGCCCTAGCTTTAGGGCAAACTCTCCTGCTCGGCAGCTTCACCATGGGCGCTCGTCCGGCCGTTAAGCCAAAACCAGCCCAACTCGTCACCAAAAATCGCCTCTGTGTCTGCTCTGAATACTCCGGTAAGATGGATCCGACAGATGTATCGGCCTTAAATGAACTGCTAGATCACCTCGCCGCCGCGGGGGTCGCAACCGACTATGATCGGATTGGGCTTACGCCCGATCAGAGAGAAATCAGATCTCCACCGATCACCCATCATGTGGCAATTGTGGAGGAACACGCCGACAAGGACTCTTCTCCTACATTGAGAACAAAGTATGTTCGGGTTTCCGAACTTGGAGAACCGGACTCCCGTCTTCTGGAAGACACTTCTTGTCCTCCGAACATGGAATCGGGCGTCAAGCCCAAAAATGCATCGGACGCTCCGGAGCCCAGGCCTGTAACCTCGGAAATTCTTCAAAATCCGGACTTCACAGTGGGTCAGGGTTCGGATTTAAGCCCGCCCACCCACCACAAGCAATATTCCCCAAGAAACTCCGGTCCTCCGGGCATATACGACTTAATGTATGTACGGCAGCAGCCTCAGGAAATAGTCCACCACTTTTCGGCCTGATTCCTACTTGTTAAAAACAAGATCAAAGATTGCTGCGACAACGACGCGATCTCGGTATTTTGCAACAATTTCACGGATGAGGGAATCCTTAATGACCTCAACTGCCATCGCGTACTGCACTTTGCAGATTTCGCACACATAGTACAAAAGTACTATGCAATAGAAAGCGCCTAGAAACCCAGACAACCCAATGGGAACCACACGCCTTTAGGACATCTCCCGACGGGCAAAGAGGATGCACCTTCGCGGAGCACCTAATCATTATCCCGTGGACAAGAAAATCAAACCATTTACGGGGCATAGAACTGTCCTCGAGGAATGGCTCGACAAGCCCTGTCAAATTCACATGACGCCAAACAACTAACCAACACATAGCCTTTGAGCATGTTGGATATATACTCTGGCAAGTGGCCAAGAGCGGCGAGGGTATATGTACCAACAACACTCCCGAGAACTACTCTTCGCAGTGCAATGATCCCAAAGTATTCACGGTCTTCAAGACCTTTTCATCAAATAATCAGCGCAAAAGGGTGCTCCGCAACCTCACCAAAGTCTGCCATGTGGCAACAGTAAATCCTTGGAATGACACGACAATCACTTCCAACACCGATGACAAACCAAGAGCCCGCTCAGTCCGGGCACCAGCCGCTTTGGTCCTAAACCCAATCGTAGACGGCTTATGACTCACTAATGTGGTAATGGACGGCGGTAGCGGACTGAACCTCATCTACAAGGACACGCTCGATAAAATGCAAATGGACTGGAGTCGCATTGAGCAAAGTAACACAACCTTTCACGGTATTATCCCTAGTCGGGAAGCCAGATGCTTGGGAAAAATCAGACTCGGTGTGGTATTCGGCACGTTGGAGAACTATTGGTCCGAAGAGTTACTCTTCCGTGTGGCACCTTTCAACAGCGGGTATCATGCCTTGCTGGGGCGAGACGCATTCACGCGCTTCCAAGGTATACCCCATTACGGGTATATGAAGCTCAAAATGTCCGAGCCCAATGGAATTATCACTATCACCAGTGATCCAGACATAGCACTCCATGCCGAAAACAAAACCGCCTCTCTGGCCCTTGAGGCATTATCCGAGGCCCTCGGGGCCGAAGAATTAACCGCTCTACATTCTACAGTAGAGAGGGACGATGTAATCCTCGATAAGAGACCCAAATCTACTTCCTTCAAGCCAGCAGACAAGATAGTCAAATTTCAAGTCCACCCGACGGACGCCAAGAAAACAACTTCCATTGGGACACAGCTGGATCCGACGGTCGACGCCACATTATGTGCATTCCTGCGTGAGATCTGGGACATTTTTGCCTGGCACCCTTCGGATATGCCAGGTATCCCACGAAGATTGGTCGAGCATGGTCTCAATATACTGAAAGGATACAAACCAGTGAAGCAAACTATGCGTTGATTCTACGTACCCAAACGACAGGTAATGGGGAAGGAGCTAGCCAAACTACTCGAGGCCGAGTTTATCAGAGAGATCAAATATACGGACTGGCTAGCAAACCTGGTCATCGTACCTAAGAAGGATAAATCTTGGTGCCTGTGTGTCGGTTTCAAAGACCTTAATAAGGCTTGCCCTAAGGACCCCTTCCCACTACCTCGAATTGACCAGATTATTGACGCAACCACAGGGCATGATTCCATGTGCATCCTCTACGCACACTTTGGATACCATCAAATTAAGATGAGAGAATCCGACCAAGCCGCAACAGCATTCATCACACCGTATGGGCCCTTCTGCTTCAACATTATGCCTTTCGGGCTCATAAACGCCAGCGTAATGTACCAACGCATGATTCGAACATTCTTGGAAAAGCAAATTGGCAAAACTGTGGAGGCATATGTAGATGACTTGGTCATCAAAACAAAACATGTCGAATCACTGGTGGATGACTTACGCCTTACATTCGACAACCTCCAAGCATATGACATACGGCTCCATCCGGAAAAATGTATTTTCACCGTCCTAGCTGGAAAACTGCTCGGGCCCATTGTCTCCAATAGAGGAATCAAAGCAAATCTCGCTAAAATCCAAGCCCTATCACAGTTGGCAACACCAACAGACCTCAAGCAGGTCCAAAAACTAGCTGGGTGTTTGGCAGCTTTAAGCCGTTTTATTTCCAGACTAGGGGAAAAGGCGTTGCCCTTATATCGCCTGCTCCGCCGCACTGATCACTTCGTGTGGATGGACGCTGCCACAGTCGGACTAGAAGAAATAAAAGCTCTGTTAGCACGTAACCCAATCCTAGCCGCACCAAACATTGGTGAACTGATGCTGCTCTACATATCTGCAACTCACCAGGTGGTGAGTGCGGTGCTTGTCGTCGAACAAGATGAGGAGGGACATAAATTCCCACTTCAAAAACCAGTATATTACGTATTGACAGTACTTACACCATGCAAATCCCGATACCCGCATTATCAAAAGATATCATAGGCGGTCTTTATGGCATCCCGCGAGCTGCGGCACTACTTTCAAGAGTGCTTGATCATGGTGGCTTCCGAAGTACCACTTAACGATATTATAAACAACTGGGACGCCACCATCCGGATTGCCAAATGGGCCATTGAGCTCTTACTATTTGATATAATTTATAACCCACACCGAGCTATTAAATCTCAGGTGTTGGCTGACTTCGTCACCGAATGGACAGAGGACAAACTCCCTAAAGAATATTGCACATATTCCAACTGGGTGATGCACTTCGACGGCTCTAAAATGCTAGCAGGATTGGGGGCTGGTGTCGTCTTGACATCGCCCATGAGAGACACAGTCCATTATGTGCTCCAAATACTGTATATAGACTCTAACAATGCAGCGGAATACGAGGCCCTGTTGCATGGTCTCCAGATGGCAGTCTCGATGGGCATACAATGCTTCGAAGTGCGCAGGAATTCAAACCTCGCAATATCCCAGATAAACGGAGACTTAGACGCAAAAGATTCGAACATGGTGGCTTACTGCAACGCCGTACTCAAAATATCAGCTCGGTTTGAAGGGCTCGAGTTTCATCATGTGGCTCGAGAGAGTAATCAAACTGTGGACATACTTGCCTGCGTGGGCGCCAAATGCGACCCTGTCCCACCTAACACCTTCATGGAGAGGCACTTCAAGCCATCTGTAGTGTGGCAGGACGATAGCGGCAACACAGTTCCGGAGCCGATCATACCCCCAGATTTTGAACACAGTTCCGATATCGTCGGGGGTTCGGGCACCGAAATAACACCATCGACCCACAAAATCATGGCTGTAATTGCCATGTGGACTGAACCTTTCCTTGCCTACCTTACTAGGAATGAGCTCCCTGATGATCATACAGAGGCCCGTCGTATTGTTCGACGCTCGAAGGCCTACAAAGTCCATGAGGGGGAACTGTACAAGAAAAGTACCACCGAAGTACTTCAAAGATGTATCTCCGGAGAAGAAGGACGACAGCTCTTGGCTAAAATACATGCCGGTCTTGGTGGCCATCATGTTGTAGCTCGGGCCCTTGTAAGTAAGGCCTTCCGTACGGGTTTCTTTTGGCTGATGGCCCGAGCAAACGCACAGGACCTCGTACAGCGCTGTGTTGGATGCCAGCTTTTCGCCAATCAAAGCCATATGCCGCCCACTGCGTTACGAACAATCCCCATTACTTGGCCTTTTGCGGTCTTGGGGCTGGAGATGGTCGGACCCCGTAAAGGGGGAAGCCATAAGAAGAAATATTTACTGGTTATGGTTGACAAGTTCACTAAGTGGATAGAAGCCAAACTAGTCAAAACGGTCGAAGTTGGACTGGTTATAGACTTCATATCCAGTGTGGTACACCGTGATGGTGTCCCGCATAGCATCATTACTAACAGTGGTTCCAACTTTACGGCTGATGAGGTGAAAACCTAGTGCGCTAATTTGGGCATCAAGCTCGATTACGCCTCCGTATATCACCCTCAGACAAACGGTCGAGTCGAACGGGCTAATGACTTGATAATGAGCGGCATCAAACCCAGACTATTGCGATCTTTGTGAGAATCAGACAAGCACTGGGTCGAAGAAATCGATTATGTACCCTTGGGGCTGCGTACCACGCCCAATCGCACAACCGGATATACACCGTTTTTCATGGTGTACGGTGCAGAGGCAGTTTTGCCATGCGACATCATTCATGACTCACCTCGAGTGCACATGTATGAAGAGAGAGAGGCTGTTCTCGATGGACGGGTTGGAAGAGGAGTGCAATGTCGCGAAGGCCCATTCCGAATTTTACCAATAGCAAGCCTGGCGATTTCAAAGCAGGGAAGTACGGGCAAAGACTTATAATGTCGGTGAACTCGTTCTACACCTACCAGAGAAGAAAAAGGACAAACTCAAGCCCGAATGGGAGGGACCCTTCATTATAGATGAAGTTCTCACTAGATGAGCCTATCACCTTCGCAATGCTTCAGACAATCATTTGGAACCAAACCCATGGAACACTGCTCGACTCCAAAGATTCTACGCCTAAGTTCACATTTATACCTTTTTTATTCGTCCTTTCTTTTTCCCCCTCTCACCTTTTTTCTCTTTTTCGTTTTTGTACGACTTCTAGCCATTGTTCGGATAAACCGCACACTTAAGGGGCATACATCATTAAATGTACATACCCCATAATACCCGGGGGCTTCTTTCCAGAGAAGCTTATTATGATTATTATTTTTTGAGCGTCAAGCTCACCTTATATATGTGTTGTCTACTCATATGTGTCTTGTCTTCGCCATTATATGCACCTTTATGACTTCAGTTTTTGCCAATCTGGGTTGCCTGGCTCCTGTGCATATGCCCTACATTCCCGCTTATTCGGCTAGGGCATAAAGGGAGCACCTCCGCGATTGTTACAACCGGGTTATCCGCACTTGTACCTCAGACGGGTGAAGAAAGCTAGCATTCTTAAGGGAATAATTGGTTGGTGGACAAACAACGAACTGCCTTCGCTGCAATATATGCCCCCAAATTATAATGTGTACTGTGATTTTTAGCATCATAGCTTATGCATGCCCACAAACGCATGCTGGCCCTGGGAAAGGAACCCTTCACAGAACTATTCTCTCTGGAAGATATTTCTTATGATTAAATGTAATATAACATAACTCCCCAAATACAACTTGTTTGTTTAAGAAGCTATGACCGGACTGCCTGGTTTCCGAACATACCTTGGTGTTTTATCCGGAAACACTCCAAACCTCGGGTTTTGGAGGTCGAATCAGAAAGTCTGCCATTACAATTGTTTTACACTTCGGCTGCAGATAAGTTTGTTGATAAAGTACATTGCTACTTGGACTCAAAAACGTCATTGTCGGTGTCAAAACCGGTGGATCTCGGGTAGGGGGTCCCGAACTGTGCGTCTAGGCGGATGGTAACAGGAGACTAGGGACACGATGTTTTACCCAGGTTCGGGCCCTCTTGTTGGAGGTAAAACCCTACGTCCTGCTTGATTGATATTGATGATGTGGGTATTACAAGAGTAGATCTACCATGAGATCAAGGAGGCTAAACCCTAGAAGCTAGCCTATGGTATGATTGTTGTTCGTCCTATGGACTAAAGCCATCCGGTTTATATAGACACCGGAGAGGGCTAGGGTTAGACAGAGTCGGTTACAATGGTAGGAGATCTACATATCCGTATTGCCAAGCTTGCCTTCCACGCCAGGGAAAGTCCCATCCGGACACGGGACGAAGTCTTCAATCTTGTATCTTCATAGTCTTGGAGTCCGGCCGCTGATGATAGTTCAGCTATCCGTACACCCCCTAGTCCAGGACTCCCTCAGTAGCCCCTGAACCAGGCTTCAATGACGACGAGTCCGGCGCGCATATTGTCTTCCGCATTGCAAGGCGGGTTCCTCCTCCAAATAATTTATAGAAGATTGTGAACACCAGGATAGTGTCCGGCTCTGCAAAATAAATTCCACATACCACCGTAGAGAGAATAATATTTACAAAAGTTCAATATGCTGACGTATTTTGTGGCGTGATGTCATACCACCACCAAGCTTTTACTCAAATTGTTTTCATTACACCACGTCAGCGCGTTTAGCGAAGCGGTTTCCTTGGCACGTCTTGTCGAAGCAGAGATCGTGTTCCCCTTATTCCGGGATTCCCATCAATACGGATGTGGGTAACCCAACCATGCCATTGATTGCGGCGCTTGGGAGATAAGTGAGTTTTATCAGGCAGGTGGGGACGCATGGTTTCGTCCGCCCATATAAGGGGATAAAGATCCACCCTTTTACCTACGCCTTCTTCCTCCTTTGCTTATCCATCTCCGCGAACTCGAGCTCCAACGCCCAAGTCCGCACACCTCACCTCAACCTTCTCCAACTATGTCCGGAGCGAGAGGTAAGTGGATGGCCTCCTCCATTACGGAGGGGCACTTCCAGAAGCTGTGCAGCGCCGGATATCTGTTCAGTGACATCACGCACCGGCTCCCCGACGAGGGGGAGGTCATCCCCACCCCCAGGCCCCATGAGAGGGTAGTATTCCTTTCCCATTTCCTCCGCAGATTGGGCTTCCCACTCCATCCCTTTGTTCGGGGGCTCATGTTCTACTACGTCCTGGATTTCCATGATCTGGCCCCGAATTTCATCCTCAACATCTCGGCGTTTATCGTCGTGTGTGAGGCCTTCCTCTGCATCCAGCCCCACTTCGGCTTGTGGCTCAAGACCTTCAGTGTCAAGCCGAAGGTTGTGAAGGGCAGCCAAGCGGAGTGCGGAGGCGCCATGGTGGGCAAGATGCCCACCGTTACTTGGCTCGAGGGCACCTTCGTGGAAACCATTAAGGGGTGGCAATCGGGGTGGTTCTACATCACCGAGCCGCGTGACCTTGAATGGGCAGCGGCCCCCGAATTCAGATCTGGCATCCCCATACAGCTCACCTCCTGGAAAGAGAGTGGCCGGACATGTGGTGATTCGGAGGAGCTGACCGGACTTTAAGCCTGCATCCAAAAGCTAGTGAACAAGAAGCTCAAGCTTGTCAACATAGTTCAGGTCATGCTCATCCGCCGGATTCTCCCGTGCCAACAACGGGACTTCAATATGTGGGAGTTCGATCCGGCGCAGCACTAGACTTTGAGCGGGCTCTTCGACACTACGTACGAAGAGGCCTGGAGGGTGCTGTTTAAGGGCGCCGAGGCTCCCGCATCCGCTACCGAAGATCGCGGATTCAACTCTCAGCGTCCGGCTAGCGAGGTAAGCAATTTTGCCCTTTACGGGACACTTGTTTTCCATAGTTTGGCTCTATGCGGGATCTAAACTCCCTCTCCTTTGACAGGACTGGCTGAAGAAGGCCGAGCAGACTAACTGTCCGGCCCCTTTGTCAAAAGACCCAGCAGCCGCTTAACAGGGCTGCTAGTTCCGACACCCCACGTGGTGCCGGAGAAGAAGGCCAAGAAGAAGGCCACGGACACTTGAAAGAGTTCCCGTTTTCAGGTGTCATCGGACGATGACTCCGAGGCGGACTCCTTCCAGGAAGGCGAGGAGGAGAAGAAAGAGGCCTCTCCCCCAGCGGGGAGAGGAAAGAAAAGGAAGGCCTCCCCAACGAGGGAGGCCAAAGGGTCCAAGAAGGGAAGGACTCTTCCCCCGGACTGCTCTGCCAACACCGGCGATGACGACGAGGATTGGCATCCAAGGGCCAAGCCCCTAGCGAGATCGTAAGTATCCGGACTCCCGAATAACTTCATGATTTTTCTTTTCGCCACATGGTGTCTTTCTAATGCCGCATACAACCCTGCAGTCCGCCCAAGGATGATCTTCCCGCTTCGTCGAGCGGGTCCTTGGGTGCGTCGGATATGGATTCCCTTCCGACCGCCTCCACCCCCCGTGATGCGGACGATGCCGAGGTGGGATCCCGGGAAGGGACCTGCCAGGAGGAGGAGGCCCCGGAGGTGCCGCAGGGCAACCTCCCGGACTTTGCACCGGACTCCGCACCGGAACCTGTAGTGGCTCTGGAGTCCGGCGGGCGGCCCCTTCGTAAGAAGGACAAGACCATGATGCCGGAGGCCTCCGTCCAACCGGAGGCGCCGGATAGCTTGCTGGAGGCGCTCAACGGCGCTTCCATCAAAGAGGAACACCGCACCGTCATGAGTGCAGTGATTCAGAAGGTTCAGCTCGCTAAGAGCGGGCTGACCGAAGCCTGCAGCAGCCTTCTAACAGGCTTTGAGGTAAGAATTTTGATATATGTAAAATAGTACCGCATAGACAGTAGCCCCTGATGCTCGGTTCGGTGTTCGAAAAGAAAAGCTGGACTGAGGATCTAAAAAGATATACGCATGAGTCATAAAAAATATGTCAATATGGGATTGCAGGCTGTGCTGCTGACCTCTGCCGCACTGACTGCGGAGGTCAATCTTTGAAGCAAAGCCTCGAGCGGTCCGAGAACGAGCTTGGCCATGCCAAGAAGCAGCTCGAGGACAAGGAAGGTGAGTAACACCTTATTAAAATTGTACCTTACAGAAAAGGATTTGGTTGCAAGAAGAATGACAAGGATAACGTGGGTATTGCAGGGGCCACGAACGAGGTGGCGACCCTGAAGGAGGCGGTGTCCGTGGCCGAACGTAATGCGGCTGCGGAGCGTACCGAGCGAGAGAAGCAGGAGGCGCGGGTGGCGGAGGTACAGCAAGAGCTCCAGGCTCTCGTGGAAAAACATGAGAGTTTGGAGCGCGACTCGAAGACTCGACAGTTCTAGCTTGCATCGGCTCTTGAGAGTGCCAAAGCCGCTAAGGCCGAAGCCTACAAGGCCCTCCAAGAAATCGAGGCGTTGAAGAAAATAGCGGCAGGTAAGGCATTTTTCATGTAAAGTAAGCATGTGAGTGTGAATTACCTATCACTTACCCGAATTCGGAGCTCTCCAGGAGCGTTCACAAATCTTCCCTGCAGCGTGTCCGATGTGCCGCTTTCTATAGGGCCGAGGAGGGGATCTCGACGGAGAAGGTCTTCTTGTCTCAGTATCCTGAGGCCGGACATCCGGTGCCCCTTAGCGACCAGCTGAAGCAGCTGGTCAAGCTCCACAAGGTGGCCGAACAGGCCATGAAGGGCCTCATAGTTCGGTTGTGGCCCAAGGAGGCCATGCCTGGGAGCTACTTCGGCCTGGTGCGGCGGCTGGTGGATGCGTGTCCGTGGGTTGAAGTCATCAAGCACTCCGCCTATATTGAAGGTGCCCGTCGGGCCCTTGCCTGCGCAAATGTGCAATGGGGCAAGATGGATGCTGAGAAGCTTGTGACGGACGCGCCACCACCGGGCAAGGAGTATCGCACTCCCGAGATGTATTATAAGAGTGTCCTGAAGGGTGCCCGCATTATTGCGGGTGAGTGCTCCAAAGATGTAATATTTGAGTAGACTCGCATTTTGTTATCCTGTGCGCTGAAAACTTTGTTCATATGTGCTAAGCAACGCTTGTTAATTTAAAATATTGCCTTCTGTGCGGCCGTTTATCAGATCTAAGAGATGGCAAGTCGTCGGCTTCAGCCCCCATGCCACGAGTGCTGGGGTGTTCGGGATAAATTTGAGCACTCTTGTTCCCATTTTTGGGTCCATCTAGGGAGGCGCTCAACACAACGAACAAGGCAACCGGACTTATAATGCTTGAACACTCTCACTTAGCCATAGAATTCTATAATTTTAAATTTCGGCGAAGCCCCTAGTGTTCGGAAGGCCGAATTTGGGGCGCTATCCACGCCTGGGCCGGACAAAGCCGGTTCCTCGCTCTAAGCGGCATAAGTCTTTAGGGACTCGAAAAAAACCTCTCGAACAGCGACCGGCTCTCGCCTCATCATGATGGTCAGTTTTAGCTTTCTCCACTAAGGCGCTCGCCCAGCTCAACTGGGGCGCAATCGCAGTGGTTCTCCCAGTGCTACCTTATCTGATACAACGGAACATAAGGTACCAAAACATGGGAGCCGGGCAAACCCAACTATTGACCCAAGACATGACTCGGAGCCGATGCATATAATGCTATAAGTTCGGGGTGCCGCACTTGTGAAAGTGTTCGGACTTATCACACCATGATGCTGGAAACATAAGCCCCTGGTGTATTTAGTCGTACCAAAGTGTACGGATGCAACATGTCATAGATGACCATATGTATAAGAAAGAAATGCAATTATAAGCAAAAAGGTGCTGCAGTGTTTATTCAAGAAATACTGCTGTGAATGCAGAACGATACAAATAGTGCGATAAGCAAGGGATGGGACTATTAAACATGTCCCCCTCCAGGGGTAGGCTGCGGGATGGTGTATAAAACAGATTTAATGCTCGTAATGGAGACCACCTGGATATTCGTCGTAGCCTTTCTCCTTCCCTGGTTGTTGCATCCTGAGTTCGGCGGGTCTACTGCCGGACAGGGCCTCTGATGAACGGAGTCCTGTGGGTAAAAAAAAGAAAAAGAAAAAAAGAACGACACACTTGAGAGCCCCTGGTGTGGTTAAGCCGCATTCTGGGCCTATCGTGGTCGTGCCCCTCCCCCTATGCCCATGGTATCTCCAGAGCGTAATGATGTACGCGAAGGACCAATCTTGCAATTTTGCAGGGGCTGGGGTTGGGGCCGCATTGCTACGCGTGCTCGAAACGTGCCAGGTGGTCTTGTTGTAGGTTACTCCGGGCACGTTTGGCCGTGTCCGGTCGCTTAACGGCCGGACTCGAGAATTGCCTTAAGAGGCTGCACTGTACTTCTGCCGCGAGAGCCACTGTATGTTCCTCTGTTCGGAGAGAGCGTTCAGTGTTTCCGTTGACCGTGATGACTCCTCGAGGGCCTGGCATCTTGAGCTTGAGGTATGTGTAGTGCGGCACCATGTTGAACTTTGCAAACGCGGACATCCGAGCAGAGCATGATAGCCGCTGCGGAACAGAACTATGTCGAAGATTAACTCCTCGCTTCGGAAGTTATCCGGGGATCCGAAGACCACTTCCAGTGTAACTAAGCCTGTACAATTGGCCTCTACACCTGGTATGACGCCTTTAAAGGTCATCTTTGTAGGTTTAATCCTTGAGGGGTCTATGCCCATTTTGCGCATTGTATCCTGATAAAGCAGGTTCAGGTTGCTGCCGCCATCCAACAGGACTCTGGTGAGGTGAAATCCATCGACGATTGGGTCTAAAACCAATGCGGCGAATCCGCCATGGCGGATACTAGTGGGGTGGTCCCTTCGATCAAAAGTGATCGGGCAGGAGGACCATGGGTTGAACTTCGGGGCGACTGGCTCCATCGCGTATACATCCCTGAGTGCACGCTTCTGCTCCCTTTTGGGTATGTGGGTTGCGTATATCATGTTCACCGTCCGTACTTGTGGGGGGAAACCCTTCTGTCCTCTATTGTTCGGCGGTCGGGTCTCTTCCTCGTCATCGCTATGCAGCCCCTTGTCATTGTTTTCGGCAATTAGCTTGCCTGCCTACTTGAATACCCAACAGTCCCTGTTGGTGTGGTTAGCTGGCTTTTCGGGGGTGCCGTGTATCTGGCACGAGCGATCGAGTATTCGGTCCAAATTGGACGGACCCGGAGCAGTTCTTTTGAATGGCTTTTTCCGCTGACCGGGTTTAGAGCCTCTGAATCCGGCATTGACTGTCGTATCCTCACTATTGTCGCCGTTAATGTGGCGTTTGTTCTTGTTGCGACGCGACCTGCCATTGCGGTCCTTGATATCCGGACTGCCAGAATTTTTGCTGAGGTTGTTGCTGCGGGCTAGCCAGCTGTCCTCTCCCGCGCAGAAGCGGGTCATGAGTGATGTGAGGGCTGCCACGGATTTCGGCTTTTCCTGTCCCAGGTGCCGGGCAAGCCACTCATCGCGGATGTTATGTTTGAAGGCCGCGAGGGCCTCCGCATCCGGACAGTCGACGATTTGATTTTTCTTAGTTAAGAACCATGTCCAGAATTGTCTGGCCGATTCGTCTGACTGCTGAATTATATGGCTTAGGTCGTCAGTGTCTGGTGGTCGCACATACGTGCCCTGGAAGTTATCAAGGAATGCGGCTTCCAGGTCCTCCCAACACCCAATTGATTCTGCTGGCAAGCTGTTAAGCCAATGCCGAGCTGGTCCTCTAAGCTTGAGTGGGAGGTATTTGATGGCGTGAAGATCATCACCGCGGGCCATGTGGATATGAAGGAGATAGTCTTCGATCCAAACCGTGGGGTATGTTGTGCCATCATAAGATTCGATATTCATGCATTTAAACCCTTCGGGGATTTGATGATCCATTACTTCATCTGTGAAGCTTAGTGGGTGTGCGGCGCCTCTGTATTGGGCTATATCACGACGAAGCTCAAAAGAGCTTTGTCTATTGTGTTCGGCCCGGCCGGACTTACTGTGTCCGGCGCGACGGTTGTCGCCAAGTATCATGGGGCGCCCACGCGATCCATAGATCGATCTTGATTGTCTTGCCTTATCCTCCAATATATCTCGCAAGTCCAGAGCGTTCCCCTGTGGCCTTGTGATTTTCGAGCGATGCCGGGGTAAGGTTCTAGTAGAGGGCCTAGAGGCCTCTCTGTCGCGGCCACGGGGTGGTCGGTCAGCCGTATTGTCCGCTGGTGATGCAGGTTCATATGCCTCCTCCTCTAATCGGGGGAGCAGCTTGCGTTTAGGGTAGCTTTTGGAGGGGCGTTCGAGCTCATGCTCTTCGGCCGCAAGGACTTCAGTCCATCTGTCGGCTAGCAGATCTTGATCAGCTCTAAGCTGTTGCTTCTTTTTCTTGAGGCTATTTGCCGTGGCCATAAGCCTGCGTTTAAAACGCTCTTGTTCGACGGGATCCTCAAGTATGATGAATTCTTCATCGTCGAGGCTTGCCTCGTCTCCGGAGGGAGGCATGTAATCCTCTACCTCTTCGTCTGCCGCCCTCTCATGAGGGCTGGCGTCTCCGTCCTCCTGTGCTGAATCTTGCTGGAGGGGGTTGCCTTCGGCACTGTCTGGGGTGTTATTATCTCCGGTGCCGGAATCTCCATTCTTGCTGTGGCGGGATTTAGAGCGGCGCCGCTGACGATGGCGCTTGGGCTGTTTCTTGGAGGGGTCATCCTCCGCTGTTCCTTCGCCATTCCCATCCTTTGGGATATCCACCATGTATATGTCATATGATGAGGTGGCTTTCCAGTGCCCAGTAGGCGCTGGTTCTTGGTCGTCTCCGACATCGTCGTCCATACCGTTGATGTCTTCGGAGTCGAAGTCTAGCATGTTAGTTAGATCGTCGACAGTGGCTACTAAGTGGGTGGTGGGTGGGCTTTGAATTTCTTTGTCGTCCGCATCCCAACCGTCCTGACCGCAGTCCGGCCAGGGCTCTCCTGATAACGAGAGATACTTTAGTGAACTCAAGATGTCGCCGAAAGGTGAGTGTTGAAAGATGTCCGCAGCGGTGAACTCCATGATCGGCGCCCAATCGGATTCGATTGGAGGGGGCGCGGGAGGTTCGGAGTCCAGCGAGGAGTCCGGCACCTCGGAGTCACGAGCTTCACGAGGGACAAGGTCAGTATTCGGCTCCATCACCATAGAGGTTGCAGCCCCCGAGGCGGTGTCTAGCCACCCATCCTCGATCTACGCAGCCGGCTCCAAATTGATGGTCGGAGCGGACTCGTGTGCGGCCTCCAGGGCACTGTCCGGCTGGAGAGCTAAATCATGCCCATCGTGACAGTGTGGCGCGCTCGGCTGTGGCTCGAATCCATCGAAGATCAAGTCCCCGCGGATGTCAGCCGTGAAGTTCAAACTTCCAAATCTGACCTGACGGCCAGGGGCGTAGCTTTCGATCTGCTCTAGATGGCCAAGCGAATTGGTCCACAGTGCAAAGCCGCCGAATACGAAGATCTGTCCGGGGAGAAAAGTCTAACCCTGGACTGTGTCGTTGTTGATGATCGAAGAAGCCATCGAGCCTATCGGTGATGACACAGAGGAACTCTCAATGAAAGCACCAATGTCGGTGTCAAAACAGGCGGATCTCGGGTAGGGGGTCCCGAACTATGCGTCTAGGCGGATGGTAACAGGAGACTAGGGACACGATGTTTTACCCAGGTTCGGGCCCTCTTGATGGAGGTAAAACCCTACGTCCTGCTTGATTGATATTTATGATGTGGGTATTACAAGAGTAGATCTACCACGAGATCAAGGAGGCTAAACCCTAGAAGCTAGCCTATGGTCTGATTGTTGTTCGTCCTATGGACTAAAGCCATCCGGTTTATATAGACACCGGAGAGGGCTAGGGTTACACAGAGTCGGTTACAATGGTAGGAGATCTACATATCCGTATTGCCAAGCTTGCCTTCCACGCCAAGGAAAGTCCCATCCGGACACGGGACGAAGTCTTCAATCTTGTATCTTCATAGTCTTGGAGTCCGGCCGATGATGATAGTTCGGCTATCCGGACACCCCCTAGTCCAGGACTCCCTCAGTCATCCTCCTCTAGAACCTCTAGTAGGTTGTCTAGTTTACAATCCTGTTGGGAAAACTTAGCGGCTATTTTTACTTGGTTGTACACTAAGCTAACAGGAACTTCTTGTCCATCTGGTCCCCGAGGTCTGACCCAGGCCATATGATTCAGATCAAGTTTGGTATACCGCGTGTTCACCATGACCCAAGCCCCTCAGGCGCCTTCACGACACGCTGCTATCTTCCATAGCTCCAAACGGCGACGAGCTCCCTTGAATAAATTTACGAGCTCCTCCATACTTCCTGGAGGTGGATTGGATGGCCATAAAGCCTTAGCCATGTTCCTCAATGCTTTCCGAGCTCGTTCATGCACCTTGGATAGCTCTCATAGCAGGTCTCCTTGGAATCCAGACACTTCTCCTTCAGGACGTCCGGTTAGCACACCTACAGAGGCAAACTTGTAAAAATTTCAAACAGGAGACCATGTGACAGTCAGGTTAAAGAGCATACTGATATGCTGCCTTTCAGCTTCCTGTTATCCTTCAAAGCATCTGACAGTTGGGCTCTTAAATCCTTCAGTTCTTCATCTTTCTTGATATTTCCATCCTGTAGTTTGTTCTTCTCATTAATGGTCCATGTCAATACATGTTGACCAGCGGCTTCTTGCCCTTTGGCATGTTGTTGGTCCGCTTGAGAAGTCCTTAGCCTCTCCTCCAGTTGATTTGTCGACCCTACCAACGAAACAGTGCATAGTTAAGAAACATCGTTGTAGGCACGGAATCTTATTTCCGATCTACTGTTGTACTTACCATGAGGTGCCTTCTTGGATTTCTTTAAATTTTCCAGTTCGGCGGTGGCAACAGTTAGCTTAGTTCGGCATTCTTCTAGCTCCTTGGATAATGTGTTATTTCTCTTCGTGAGTACCTGACAATGTAACGACCCTTAAATCAGTTGGGCCAACTGCTTCAAGACTCGGGGGCTACTGGCATATGATTATTGAATCTACACCAAAGTACTTACCCGCATATCCTTTGAAAGCAGGTGAGTGGCTCCAGCAAGTCCATCCCGAGCAGCTCGGATGTAGGCATCTGTTGAGCTGAAGGCATTGAATGCCTCTTCGGTGAAATTAGGGTCATTGCACTCTCCACTTTAGAGTTTGTGACGGATACATTCTCTGAAACCTCTTGGAGATGACAATCCAGCATTGTTTGTGCATCCCCTCCAGTCCTTGTGGCAGGGCCTGGGGCCAGTTTAGTCTGTGCAGGGCCGGCCAGGTCTCCGGATACCATCCGGCGTACACTCCTCCTGCAATATGGCACAGCAGGAAACATCACCGACCGATCTGTCCGATGAGTGCTTGTTAAAGGACTATACCTCTTCGACGAAGGAGAGGGCCCGGCTGTATCATTGTTTGCCTTTCTTTTCAGAGAAGCGCCCTATGCAAGTGTCGTCTTCTTAGAGGACGCCTTTGCTGCAATACGATGGTGTGAGCGTCGCCCCTTGGGAGCACGATGTAGTGTGGTGGGTGAGTCGCAATGGGAAAACTCTTTTTTACGAGATGTCTCCTGGATACTTACATGGGAGGCATGGAGAAGGCCGGGGTAATCGGCTATAATAGCCACTTCCGTGCCATCATAGCTCGTCTGATAAAAGACTCCATCCTTAAATTCTACAAATATATCCGGATCCTCTTCAAATCCAGGATCAAGGTCTCGATTATGGTCCTCTGGCTGCGGAGCAGGGCTGTAGATCCCTGCGACGACCTTTTTCCATTCGCGTTAAAGGTAGCCGGATTAAGTTCGACTAAAAGCATAGTTAATGAAAAGGACTAAGTAAGGCCTGTGATCAAAGACTCACCCGATAAATGGGGTTATACATGGAGAAGCCTTCTCGGCACTTCAGGCGAGCGAAGTGTTCCATTTCCCCTTTGAAAAGGTCAGCTAACATGGCGGCCATAGCAGAAAGATTGGCCGGACCCTTGGACCCACAGCGTGATGTGTCGTCCTCCCCGTTGTAATGCCACATGGGAAGCCCTCTGAATTGGAGCGGCTGAACGCATCGCGTTATTGAGATCACCATTACCTCGGTTATAGATAGTCTGGAGTGGGCAGTATTCTGATCTTGTTCACGACCCTCTTAATATCAGTGCTCTCTTCTTCTTCATAGCTTCGGGGACGCCAACTGGTGCACTTCTTTAAAGGAGCAGAGGAAAATTCGGGAAGACCTTGCCAGATTGGGTCCGGGATGACAACGTCTTCGATGTACAACCACTCCGAGGGCCACTCTTCGGATGCCTTCTTCGGAGTACCGGATAGTTATCCTGTTCCGCCTATGTGCCATACTTCGGCACCGCCCACCTTGAATATGGATCCCTTCTGGGAGTGGGGGACGAGGCAGAAATATATCCTCCATAACTCGAAATGGGCCTCGCAGCCTAGGAACAGCTCGCAAAGAGCAACAAAGCCCGCGATGTGTAGAGTGGAGCCCGGCGTGAGGTTGTGTAGTTGGAGACTGTAATACTACAGAAGACCTCTAGGGAAAGGGTGGATTGGAAATCCCACACCCCTCAGCATGAAGGAAACGAAGTACACCCGCTCCCCTTTATTGGGATTGCAGAAGTTCTCCGCTAGGGCTTCGCGTTGAAGATATTTAATCCTGCTCGAACGGGGACTAGATCCGATGGAGGGAGGTATCCCTGCGCCTGAAGCTTGGTCAATTAGGCGTGGAGAATCGAGCAGCTCTCCCAGTCGCCTTCTTGAGGGCCGTGGGGGCGCGAGGAAGAACTAGGAGCGTTGGGCATCTTTGTTTGGTTTCCTATAGCAAGCTCTAGAGGACTTTCGCCTGGTGAGGAATGGCATCTGATATTCAATCTCTTTAAATAAGCGGCTTCCCTACGTGGTCGAGGGGTTACCTGTAAAAATACTTAGACCCTTCTTATTCGTCTGACACGTGGAAGCCGAGGTGACAGCCGCACATAATCTGGAGAGTATAATGTTTAAATGTAAAGGCCGATCTATATGGAGCATTATGGGGAACTCGCCTTGCAAAGACGAAGACATGAAGATGTATACAACATCGTCATTGAAGGCAAGTTCGAGGGCTACTGAGGGGGTCCTAGATTATGGGGTCCTCAGGGAGCCGGCCTATGTGACATGGGTCGGACTGACGGGCCATGAAGATAACAGATATAAGGCCTTTTTCCATGTCCGGATGGGACTCTCCTTTGCGTGGATGGCAAGCTTGGCGACCGGATGTGTAGTTTCCTTCCTTTGTAAACCGACTTTGTACAAACCTAGTCCCCTCCAGTGCCTATATAAATTGGAGGGTTTAGTCCTTAGAGGCAATCACAATCATACACGCTAGACATCTAGGGTTTAGCCATTACAATCTCGAGGTAGATCTCTTGTAACCCCTATACTCATCAAAGTCAATCAAGCAGGTAGTAGGGTATTACCTCCATTAAGAGGGCCCGAACCTGGGTAAACATCATGTACCCTGCTTCCTATTACCTTTGATACTTAGACGCACAGTTCGGGACCCCCTAACCGAGATCTGCCGGTTTTGACACCGACAGAAGCAACCAATAATATAGCAGAGTATGAAGGACTCCTTGTCAGACTCAGGATCACCGTTGAGTTGGGGATTAAGAAGCTGATCATTCAAGGAGATTCACAACTTGTGGTGAGGCAAGTCAACAAGGATTACCAAAGTCCATTGATGGAGCCATACATTAAGGAAGTGAGAAGATTGGAGGAGCGCTTTGGCAGATTGCAAACAGAGCACGTACCCCGTGCGCAAAACAACAAAGTTGATCATATGTAAAGGTGTGATGCGCAGAAGCTTCCTATGGAACCTGGAACTTTTGTTCTCCACCTTACTCAACCCTCTGTATCCCCGGCAACAATGGCCCGAAAAAGGAGAAAGACGGACTCCAGTAAGCCTCTCCCGGTAGAACCCCTCGGGGCTCCTGGCAGGGACCCTGCCGGAAACAACTCCCCATCACTTGCCGCGCTGCATCCACCTGCCGGGCCACCAGTCCCCGCGGTCTAGGAATGTGCCCCCACAAGTGGGGAGGTGTCGTTTGTCGTTGCCGAGCCCATGCTCCAACTTGGGCAAGGCACATAGTCCACTTCCACCAAACTGGAGAACTTCCCGAAGAGCAAGATGAAGTTGAAAGAGTAGCCCGGAGGCCCAGTATGTACCAGTTTGTCGATGACACTCTGTATAGAAGGAGGCCGAATGGTGTGAAATTGAAGTGCATCTGCTGGGAAGAAGGAAAGGAACCGCTGGAAGAAATACACAAAGGCATGTGCAGCTCCCATGTTGGATCAAGGGGATTAATTGGAAAAGCATTACGGCAAGGATTCTATTGGCTCACAACCCTCCAAGATGTGGTCGAGCTAGTCACCAAGTGTGAAGCCTGCCAGTTCCATTCCAAGAACATCCATCTGCCTGCACAAGCTCTTTATACAATCCCTTTGTCATGGTCGTTTTCAGTCTACGGGCTCGATATCCTCGGCCAATTCCCGCAAGCTGCCGGGGGCTTTGAATTCCTCTTCGTTGCAATCGACAAGTTTAAAAAGTGGCCGGAAGTAGCTGCCGTGAGAATGGTGACTACTCAGTCAGCTATCAAGTTCTTGAAAGATTTGGTGTGCCACTTCGGGTTTCCTGCCCGGGTCATCATTGACAATGGCCCCCAATTCACGAGCCGCGCCTTCATAAAATATGTTCATGCCCTCGGAAGCATGTAACATCCCAATTTTCAATTTGGATATTATACATAGATCATTCATATGCATTTCATAGTTTATTGCATTTGGTTGTGATCCAAGAAATCTTAAGCAACTCAAGGACCCAAGGAGAGAGTTGGAGATTTCATAAAACTTTCATTTTTGAATTTATTTCAAATTTGGAAAGTGGATCAATTTGATTTTCCACAATTTCTTACCAATTATTTCCAACAATAAAAATAAATGAAAGAAGATAAAATGACTTCTTCAAAACAGACAAGAAATATTGGAAAAGAAATTTTGAAATCAAATTATTATTTTTATTTGAATTTTATTTGCAATTTTATTTGAATTAGAGAAAACATGCATTTTTAAAAATTGCATTTAGCCCACAAAAATGTTCATCTTGTCCCAAATATTAGGTAGGTATGGTGAAAATTGTTTCTGAAATTTTTAGAAATTTATTTATTATTTATTAGGATTTTCTTCACGAAAATCTTTAAAAAAAGAGTTCGTAGGCGGCCCAGCGGCAGCCGGGCCACGGCCCAGTCGCACCGCCGCCTTCCTCCGCTCGGGAGGAGTCCCGCACCGAGCCGCCGGAGGAATCCGAGCCGGACTCCTCATCGCCGCCGCCCGCGCCGCCCGTCGCAGAAGCCATTACCGCCCCCTTCCCTCTTTATAAGGAGCTGGACCCCCCCTCTTCTCCAAGTCGACGCCGCCTCGAGCCCACCTCCGTAGCCGCGTCGCCGCCGTACTTGCTCGCCGCCGTGCCGCCACCTGCCGTCCGTGCCGCTGCCGTCGCCTCGCCGAGCCTCGCTGGAGCCGCTGCCCGCCTCGCCCGACGCCGCCATTGGCAGATCCTCCATTGCCGCCTAACCGGTAAAAACCGACCGTTTTTCGGTTTTTTCGGTTAGTTAGGTTAGATCGCTTTTTCTTTTTATTTTAGTTTAGTTAGAGACCGTTCACCCGTTAGTTTATTTTAACGAACGAATTCATTCGTTAGGTTCTGTTAGCAAACGTTTGTTCTTGAGATTTTTCTTTTTAGTTTAATTTTCGGCTAGGGACCTATTCACGAATAGTTTTATTGCAATATAGCCCCTGATATTAAAACTAGCGTAGTTTTTTGCTCGTTTATCCAAATTAGATGAAACCAACGCCTAAATCTTCGTGACAATCCGTTCTTTCTAGTAAACCAACTTGAACATAATTTTGACAATTTAAAATTTGAGTTAGGTTAGATTAGTATGTGATCTTGTTTCGTTTGTATCTTGAGTTTCGTAGCTCCGTTTGAGTTGTTTCTTTTTGCAAATCGTAGCTAACCACATGTACCTACTGTTAAAATCTAATCCACGTGAAAATAATGATGTTAGGTTTTGTTTTATGTTTAGATTAGCCATTTGCTTGTTTCGAGTTTGATTTGTTTTTTATCTCTCTTTGCTTTTTTTGAGTGATTGCTTATGTATGCTACTGTTTGTCTACGCTAGATTACCCGGAGAGCGAAGCTTGTACCTACGAATCCCTAGAGTTTGCAGATTGTCAGCAAGGCAAGTTACACTTTGATCATACTCTTCTATACCCAGTTTTTACTATGCATTAGTATTGCCCCTCAAATATTTGCATGAGTAGGATTGGGAACATGTGGTTTGGTTGTAGTACTTGAGGTAGGAACCTAATACCTTTTGATCACCCCGGGATATACATTATGCTCTATTATTGCTTAGCCAAGCTCGTAGACGGGGATTGGATCGTGATACACATGGAAGTCGTGAGAGTTGTTAATCTTGGATAACATTAAGGTGACAACTTTAATACACATCTGGGTGGATTGGTTGGGGCACCTGGAGAATCCAGTGTTGTCCATACGGGAAATCTCGGAGTATCCATGTGATTTTTTTCCTCGATTCACCACCCAGGATCAAAGGGATAATATGATATTTAATGCCTAGAAACTTCCTGTGTAGCCACAAGCCACTATGGGCTCTGGCATAGTTGAGTAATTGGAATGAGCTCTCGAAGAGGTGGACTAGCAGATGTAAGGGAAACTAGGTGTCCCAGTCTGCCCGGAGTAGAGAGTTAATGCTACAGAAAGACTATGTCCCGATCTTGCGATCATGGATGCGGTCGAGTATTGTGGGGAAAAGGGTGCAACCTCTGCAGAGTATATAAACTAATCATGGTTAGCCGTGTCCCCGGTTATGGACATCTTGCGTATCTGGAATTGGATATTATTGTTGATCTCATCACTCTTTAATCTAATTGAATTGGGTTTAATGATGATACTTGTTTAATTGGGATGTGAGTTGGAGGAACCTTCTCAAATATTGGTACAACTTGGGAGTAGTAAATAAACTTTATTCCTTTGTTGTAGGGAAAAAGTAGCTTTATGCAAAATCTTTAAAGTTAGAGCCTCCACCAGCCAAATATTGCATGTAGATATAGTTCTTGCATTCATTGCCTTATAGTGTAACTTTGCCAGCATATTCCATGTGCTGACCTACATGACTGCCACGTCTCATGTTGCAGACTTCTCAGACGATGAATAAGGTGCGATAGGTCGTTGTCATGCACTCAGCTATGCCGTTGGAGCTGATGGACTCATTTACCTTCGAAGCTTCCGCAGTTATTCAGTTTAGATGGCCTTCATCCATATTATTTTGTGTAATCATACTCTTTATGAGGACCTTGATGTAATAAGTGTCTGATTGAACTCTGTTATAATTCCTCGAGTACTATGTGTGTCAGCATTACCGATCCAGGGATGACACTTAAGCACACAGACACAATGGACAAGCTGAGAGGGCGAAGGCTGAAGTGCTACACGGACTCAAGACAAGAATATTTGATAAGCTACAGAAGTGCGGCGGTGATGGATCGATGAAATGCCGGTAGTTCTTTAGTCCCTCAGAACGACACCAAATCGAGCTACCAGGCAGACTCCCTTCTCCCTAGTCTATGGGGAGAAGAAGTTATCCCCAGGGAACTCATTTACGGGTACCCTCGAGTGCTTGCCTACGATGAAGTAGAGCAAGACCAGCACCGACGTGACGACGCTGTGCTACTCGAGGAGAATCGTCTCCAGGCTGCTACGCGTGTTGCACGCTATCAGCAGGCCTTGCATCGCTATCATAGCCGCAGGGTTCATGCCCGGTGTTTTGAGGAAGGCGACCTTGTCCTTAGGCGCGTTCATTCTGCCAAGGGTGCAAACAAGTTGTCGCCGAAGTGGGAAGGCCCTTACCAGGTAGTACGAGTCACCAAACCTGGTGCAGTCCGTCTGGAGATCGGAGATGACATTAAGTTGCAAAACTCATGGAATATTGAGCATCTCCGTAAGTTCTACCCGTAAGGCGCAGCTGTCGAGCCCTGCCCGGCAACCACCCTTTTGTACAGGCCTTGCCTTAGTTGCATGTAACCCCTTGTACAAAGCCAGGCGCAGACCCTCAGCAATAGAAATTAACGAAGCGTTGGTGGGGCCGACAAGTGACATGCATGCATAAGCATATCATGAGCATTGCATCCTCATATAGATTAGGTTGAATTTGGCATCATTTTCATCTGCATAATCTACAGGTCCTGTCGTGGATTCTGTCCCTAAGAATAGATGAGGAGACAAGCCAGCACTATGACCTCCGGCAGGCAAACAGATAAGTTCTATCTCTTATCCATACGTTTTCTCTAAGTTTAAATTTGCGCACAAGAAAGCCTCGCTACCTTTTTGAAACTTAGGTGCTCCCATCTTTTGACTCAAACGTTGCTTCGGTCAAGATGGTCACAGTGGCCTTTGACGAAGAAAGGTTGGTGGGGGCTGGTCACTCATTATGATTTGTGCCCGTCAAGCATGTCTTCCCGGCAGCCAAATAGAGGGTACCGGCAAGATAGCCTACCAGGGAAACTCGATTATTTTTAACATAGAGGCATTCCACCTCTGCATGACCATATACATGCACGAGTCCCTGACAAGGTTTATCTTTTCCATTAATATGTTTCATAAAAGTGCAAATCTTACAGAAACAAACATGGATTCAAGAGATTACATTATTTGAACTAAAATTTGCCAAGTGCCTAAAGGTTTAAGATTGACAAAAGATAAGTGCCCCATAATGCCCTTTCTTGTCCCTCTCCCACCAGGCACGGCAAGTGAAGGCAAAGAGGGCAAAAGGAGTGCCTGTGCGGGGGCTTAGTCTAACCCTATCGGGCTCCAGGAGAGGTAGACCAACAGGGAAGGGAGAACAATGGAGAGCATGGTAGAGAGGACCTACCAACCACCGCCACTAGGGCCAGGAGGACGCGGTGGGGCTAATGGGTCCAACTGGAAGAAGCCAGGGAGCACCATCACCACCTCTGCATCCAACTTCCCGGCAATCACCTTGCTGGGGAGAAAACGCAGGTGCGAATGATGGCGCTGCCCTATGATGAAGATGCTACAGGCGGTGGTCAGCAGGAGTTGGGGTTGTCGTCGCCAGTGTCGTCATTGCCGTCACTGTCCTCCTTGTCGTTGTCGCTCGACGTGGAGCTTTCATCATCGGTCGAGCTCTCCACTCAACACCCTAAGCGAGCACCCGATCTCCTAAACACCTTGATGGAGAGGATGCCATCCTCCATCAACTTAAAATGGAGGACATGACCTCCCCACAAGATATGGGCGCGGGCAAAGGTCTTTCAGCCTCGGCAAAAGTATATAACATGAGGGGCGGGGACGTCTACGTCAACAGGAATGTTGTCGTTCCCGCAACCCCTCATGTGCAACTTCAACACACACGGTTGCTCGAGTTCCATCATCCTTGCAAAGGGAGTGGGAAGACAGAGGCATCCGTGCGGGGGCTTGTACAACCTGATGATGAACTCCAAAGGCTGGTCTCTGATGTGGCCTTCAAACGGAGGAGGGGCATTCGGCGGAGGCGCGATCTGGGCGTCACCTCGTCCTCCTCCTCCCCGGGCGCCCTGACAACCTCGACCTCGTCCTCTCCCTCCTTCTCTCATAGCGGGTTCTGCCCCACACTCTCAGAAGGAGGAGGAAGACGCTACCAAGAAGAGGCTGTTGTCACCGTCGCTAGGGCGACACCGCACCCTTGCCCTCTCGTCATGGCGAACGAACTTCTGGACGAGAGTTGGCTTCTCTGCCACCCCCGTGCACATGGCGTCATGCACCCCGTGCGCATGGGCCCTACAGAACCGCGACATCAACAACAAGGCTGCGGCTTCTTCAACAACATTGGCATGTTCGCCAAGTGACTTCAAGGCATCTTTGCCTTTTGATGTACGACATCTTCGCCTACTCCACGAGCTCAAGTCCACTACTTCCACGAGCTACTTTCACTTTGCCGATGACGTTGAGATTCCATTCTTTGGGACTGATGACCCCGAAGAGTACCTCTAGAGCGCAAGATGGACGACTACCTCAAGCTACACCAAGTTCACTCCGAAGATCCAGTGAAGAGCACCACAAGTACATTCCATGACTACGCATTAATATGGTGGCTTCATAGACCTTCGACAAGCTTCACCATGACTTGGCCCACGATGATGAAAGCGACGAGGTGAGAATTTATGCCTTCTACCTACACGGAATATCATCAACGCCACTTGGAGAACACCATACAAGCATCCAAGTCCCTCGACGAGTACTTCAAGAACATGAAGAAGGCCTTGCAGTGAGCGGGTGTGGACGACCCCATTTGGATGAAGTTCTACTTCATGATGGGATTGAACAATGATATCTTCAAGACTATCTTACTCGAGAACTACAAGTCCCTCGACGACAACTACATTGGTTCTCTCAAGGTGGAATGAGAACTCATGATGGCCTAGGCTTCTCCACCCCAAGCAAACTTCGCGACGACCAAGCTCCATGACAACGAGCATGAGGATAGTACCACCGAGATGTCCAAGCCCAAGGAGCTCCAAGATGACATCCCCAAGTTCGACTTCACCGCCATCCCTCTTTGTGGCATTGATGATGCCGAGTCTACTACGAATCTTTTTCAAGACGGTGCGGCGACGAGTATCGCTACGGAGCAACTCAAGGACCAAGATTTGGAGGAGAGCAACACGGTGACGAGCAAGGATGATGCTTCCATCTTTGGAGGTGAGAGTGATGAGGTGCCATCTTTCGGCCTTCATCCATGGCAGGAGTGATGATGTGCCATCTTCGGCCTTCATCCATAGCAATGACTAGAAGATGGTTGAGCATGGGATTTTCCCTTCGACCACGGCGACGTACGGTGATGAGTTCAGTGACTTGTGACACAATATTGAGAGTGAGAGTGACTTCACCGCTAGCCCCATATATGATGAGTGGTCCCAATTCACAACTATGGGGCTAGTGGTGGTCACACTCATCCTCTCATAGGAAATGCTCTCAATGTCACACATAAGGTGGAGTCACTCATGTCACTCATGTGGTGGTGGCTCTCCACACATGGGAATTGGGGCATCTCGTCATATGTGTATCGGACAGATGTAGGTGCAAATGTCTTTATGCTCAAATCCTATCACCGCCTTGGTTGAAGGGCAGTCCCATGTGCAACCTCCTCACCCATAATGCCTCCAAAGATGAATGCTGTAGGATGTGGCAAAACATCACTCTCCTCCGAGACCAAAGATAATGTCTCATGTGCAGTCTCATAGCTTGATTCGGAGTATGAGTCCCATTGGGGCGTCATCTTCGTGTTGTAGAAAAGGTTCGCACTCATCACCATGGTCGAAGGGGATGGCCCTTATTCGACCGTCTTGTCGCCGTCTTGTATGAGGTCCATATGATCTGGCACCTCTTAGATCGTCTCCGTGACTGAAGGGAATTTCCCATGCTCGACCATCTTCCTTGAGGGGCTTCCGAAGATGGAAGTGTCGGCCTGACTTGTAGGTGGTTGCCTTGGACTTGATGAAGTTGATGTAGGCGTGCTCGTGGGAAGTAGGGGAAGATGCCATACGTCCAAAGGCGAAGATGCCTTGATAACACTTGGCGAAGATGCCGAAGTGGTGGTGGCAGCCATAACTTCCTCTTGGTGGTGCATGTCTTGCGGTCTTCTCTTGAGCTCATGAAGTTTGGCCGTAGCTTGATGTAGAACTTGTTGGGACTTGTAGGTTTGCGTGTGTGGAGCATCTTCATGTTCATGATGTCGTTGTCGTGCTTGAGCTCATAGTAGATGTCGTTCGTCGTCTTCGTGCACATGTTGCTTGGAGGTGACTTGCCCTTCATGACGATGGGGACCACGAATGTGATGGTGGTCGCCATGGTGATGTTGACGTGAATGAATTACCCTTACATCGCGTGGGTGCTCCAAAGATGATCGACTTGCTCGTCGTTGCCTTGAGGATGTTGAAGGGGAAGACCGGTTGATCAACAAGCACCGAATCTCCTCCATCTTTGCATCTTTCTCCTCCTTTTGTTTGGAGAGATTGTGGTTGAGGTAGTCTCTTGTACGTAGCACGGAGTGTCATATGTCGATGGTGAGGTTTCGGTACATTCTCGCAATCTCGATTGTGCGCCTTTCATTTCTCGTTGTAGATAGAAGATTGACGATTTGGTGATGTAGTTGTTCGCGTCGTTATTGTTCTCTAAGACCGGAGAAGAAATGGCTTGCCTATCCATCAAAAGATTCAGGCAAATGTGAGTGGGAGAAAGAGAAGAAATAGACCAAATGTACCTTATGCAATGTTGAAGATGGATCAATGATCACTCAATAACATAACGAGGAAATAGCACAATTGGTACCGGATCTTGTCAATTCTCAAGCCTACACAAGTAAAGCTTTTGGTGGAGCTTAGTGAGGATAGTGGCAAAAAAATTGGTGCAAATATTATTATGAGTCAATAATGTTGAAAGAGATCCACAAATTTGCAAGTGAAACAAGTAGACCAATAGCAATGGGTGGCACACGAAAACACACACACGGAAATGGGGTCGTGCAACCAAGGAATGAGCACAAAATGTGGAATTCATGGAAAATGCTCGTGTTGCACAACTCAAGAGAGTTGCTAGCACGATTTCTCAATAGGCGGATACGACACTTGTGCACAACCTATAAGATGCAAAATGTATCAACTTTCTATCCCAAGTATGCTATTATATATGATGTTCTGGTGTTCCTCTCAAGATGATCCAAGATGATCGGATGTGAAAATCTTATATGCAATGTGGTATGATGCTATGGCTCTTGCTTACAAGCTTCTTTGTTCACTTTTTCTTTTGCTTAAAAGCTTATTCTTTTTTTGTATGGCCACTATGCGAAATGCATAAACCAAGATAGCAATTGTGTATATGCGGGAACAAGGATGTGACACAAGGGCTGGTACTATAATACCAAGATGATACCAATATGATATGGTATCTATGCAATGGAAGGTGTAGATCAATGATCACTAATGTGCATAAGTAAGGTTGCCGGCAATACTCAATGGCTAGTCTCGATAGGCAAGTTACGCAAAATGGGCTAGGGGTTATCAATTTCATGGCAAGAAAAATGTGAAATGGTGGGATACTACGATACCAAGATATAGAGGTTACCATCTTGCTTATGGTTAGGGTGTCAAAATGGTGATGGTGGTCGATGTCGAATCCTTGGCGAGGTTGAGCGGCGATGTTGTCGATGTCGAACCGTTCCTAGTTAGCCGAAACTCCCTAGGAAACAGAAAAACCGCAAACTCAAAATCTCCAAAGGCAAATGCCAAATGGTGGTAGCAGGAATACGGTGGTGGTTTGCACTCGGCAATGCGGAGGTGGAATGATGGGTTATGCGATTCGGAGTTGAATTGACCGTCCCTAAGTAGCCGAAACACCTTAGGATAAACAAACCACAACTCAAACAAACTCAAACAAAAATTGGGTTAAGTTGGGGTGGCGGAAGTGTATGGTGGGGAAGGTTATGCGGAAGTTATGGTGGTGGTTGATGAAGAAGTAACCTCCCTAAGTAGCTGAAACACCATAGGAGACTTGAATCACTACTCAAGCAACCACTAATGCTATGGGGATAAAATGGGTTAGGTTGTGGAAGTCGGTGGTGGCAATGCGGATGTAATGGTGGAAGGCCTAGGAAAAAATTGCCAACTATTTTGATGGAGTCAAATGTGGTGAAACCAATGTGAGGACCTTGGGCACATCGATATCTTCAACACGAGCTAAAGAACGTTGAAATCGGAGTTCGAAGCAAAAAGTTATGATGAAAACGGCGAAGGAGGGTGATGTTGAAATTTTGGGAAAGTTTCTGGTTAGGCCGGAAGTTCCGGGCCTAGGGCCAGAAGTTCCGAGCTTCGAAAGTTCCGGGGGGTGGCTGGAAGTTCCGGGGGTTGCGGAAAAAGTGCGAGGAGTCTGGGAGATTTTGGGGTAAACTCTCTGGTAAGCCCAGAAGTTCCGGGGTAAGGATGAAAGTTCCGGGGGGCGGAAGTTTTGGGGGAGTCCGGAAGTTCCAGGGATCGTGGAATTTCTTTCGGGACAGGCCCTAAATTCTAGGCCTAAGAACGGGGGCGGAGAAACACGATTTCCCAGGGCAAAATTGAGATGATTTCATGGATGGAAATGGGGGAAAAGATGGGGAAGGCTAGATCTACTCAAGACACAACGAATCCATGGATAAAAATCAACAAAACATCATCAAACCAACAAATCGCAGAAAGCATTGGGGGCTATTTTTGGTTGGGATTTTCGAATTTAGGACGAAATCAAGCAAAAGAATGCTAGAAAATGAAGGGGGAGGCTCCAAATTTGTGATCAACGTGGCTCTGATACCAAGATGATGTAGGGATATAATAAAAGAAGATTTTTACACTCTTTGTGAGGACTTCTGGCAAGGGACAATAAATTTGCAATGCTTGAACACGTCATTAATCACACTAATACCGAAGAAGCTAACGCCTGAATCTGTCAATGATTACAGACCTATCTCCTTGTTAAACTATGTGCTCAAAGTTATAACAAAGATCCTCTGAGCATGCCACACATCCTATGTGAGGTTGCCATTTCAGTGACTCCACCAACCATACGAGTGAGAGCATCCAAGAGGGAGTGAGTGAGCCACAACACTTAGTGAGTGAGGTAGTTGATAGGGCATGTGAGGCCACTATGATTTCTAACGACTTAACCTCTACTCCGAGTGTGTTTTCTTCTTTGGTGTTAGGTCTCATACATGACGACATGCCTACCCTCGACGAGTCCATCCCTCTAATGGGAAAACCGATGGCCATGGTCGAAGAAGATGCACCCCCACATGGTACCATCAAGTTGCAACCTCACCTACAACACATGAGTGACGCTCCAAAGGTAACATAGGTGACGATGCTTCTCTTGTCCCACTAGTGGACAATATTACCGATGATTGCTTGCATGATGTTGACACGCCTATTACCATTCTTCATGCTAGTGCGACTTTCTCATGTCTTAACTTACCAATTTATGATGAATATGATGATGAGCATGTTGAGTTGCCTAGTTGTGATGCTATGCTCCATAGGGTATCATGTGAAAAATCTGTTGGTCACATCATGTTCGACAACCCTTTAAACTTGTCATATCCTATGAGTGAGATCTCCCACATTACAACATTTCAATCTCAACCTAGTAACTATGCATGCCCCATTAACATAAATCCCATTTGCACTTATGGCATAGATGACGAGATGATGTTCATTGGATTTCGTTTTTCATGTGATGATATTGCCATGCTTCCTTTACATAATTTGCGTAATTCATCTACTATGCCATGCCATGATCACGTTGTTCTAGATATGCTTTGTTTTTGATGTTGTCAATATTCTCCATGTGATGTTTCCACTAATGCTCATGAGGAGACCCCCATAGTTTCCTCATACATATTAGGAGATTTTGATACATTCCATACTTTGCATGATTCCCATAAATGCGTGCACCATATGTGTCGTGGGGGAACCACGACCACCTATGGGGCTGCGAACCCCTTTTTGGTTCGGCGGGGGGATGTCATGTTGCACAAAGTGTGGAGGAGCGTGAGGCAGAACGACAAAGATCGCACGAGCAGCTTTTACCCAGGTTTAGGCCACCGTGAGGTGTAAAACCCTATTCCTGCTTTGGTGGATTGATGGTAGATGGTGGTGGAAAACGGAGCCCTCTTACCCGGCAGGGTTGCTTTGGGACGAGAACGGCTATGCACGTACGAGTGTACAAGGGTCAGACCCCTTTCTATGGTTGCCATGGGCCTCCTTTGATCGATCAAGTGGTCACCACAATGGCAAATCAGTCATTACACACTGATTAGATAGCAAATAGTGCTATCATACCTAACTCTGCAGGCAGACATAGCACACTAAATGCTCCGCTCATTGTCACATCACAGCTTTCCCTGCAGGCCTTGCCGGGTTGATTCGCCAGCTTGTCGCCTGCTTGCTTGACACATCCCAGGACGGGTGTCGCTTGTGGGTATTTTCTGTAGAAAGTGGCTGCCATGTGGCATATAAAAGCCACTTAGTCACCTTAGAGCTTGACACCACACAGATCGACGATCTACGTCGTGGTGAGGTCGTGCGGTGGAGCGACTTGGTTCTGCTTGACGATCCATGGAAGGCTTGCTTCCAGGGATAACCTTGCGTGTCCGACAAGCTTGCCTGTCCTGCAGGTGAGGTTTCTCCGTTAGCAGTATCTGGCCCCTCTGGCTAGTCTTGGTCATCTTAATCTATGCTTGGGTCCCTCAGAGGGGATCGATCTATCTTGCTTGAGTTGACCATGGTGTTGTGAACTTGTCCTCATGCCTGTGCACAGTCCAGGAAACGGACCCAGGGTCTGTTGCACCGGCAGAAGCCCCCGGGCCTGGCACGATCGCATCGCTGGGCATCATCGGGGCAGGCCCTAATTAGTGCACAAGCAGGAGTGCTGAGGAAACTTTGCCTCTTGAGATCTTCTTTGCTTCTTCATTATCTTGTCTCTTGACCAATTTCTGGTTTTTCCGCACGTTGTGCTAAATGTTACAGTGAAAACTAGATCGTGGCTTGCGGACTGCCCACACCCCGCGATCACAGGGCGGAAACAACCATCCCACTTTCCCTTCGCCCTTCGGGGTGTCTGCCATGTGTCGTGCATGCATTGCATTGGGTAGGTGGTGGACGTAGAGGGCACGGAAATGGGTGCCATGGCAGAAGACCGGGCGCCATTGATTGGCGCAGAAGGTCGGCTCCGATTCCCTGGGCTGTTGCAGGCACAGGGAATCCGTATTAGAGGAGCGAGGAGGTTGCCTTCTGGACGAAACGCCAACTCCTTGACCTCGCTCCGCTATAAAAGGAGATAGGAGCGATGGTTTTATTCACACACCTTGCGTCTTCCTTTCTTCAAATTCCATGTGTTGCTAGTCTAGTGGATGTGTGATTGGACTTGTTCTTGAGTGTTCCTCTTGTGTTTACCCTTTGTGTTCTTCTTGTTCTTGGGGATTTCCCCTCCAACTCATCAAAGATCTCCACTGAGGGTCCACCCTACAACATCTTGGTATCTAGAGCCACGTTGATCATGAAATTGGAGTCTTCCCTCTTTGTTTTCTAACCTAATTTTTCTTGTTCTTGCCCAATTTTGAAAATCCCCCCAAAAAGAGCCATACCAAATTTTTTGTGATTTGTTGGTCCTTGTGAGTTATTGTTGATTTCAATCCATGGATTTGTTGTTTAGCTAGTACATATACCTTCAATTGCGCCCCCATACCCCAATTTTTCTCCCCCCTTTGAATTTGACCTCAAAATCGTGAAAATTCCGCCAACCCCGTGTCCACGGGCCCCCTAAAAGTCCATGGAGACCCCATGTCCATGGCCTTGTACCATGCACACGGGACCCCGTGTCCACGGGCCTAAGACCCCGTGGCACGGCCCCCTATAGAAATAGCCGCACACGCTTTACGTTTTTGGCCATAACTCCCACTCACGAACTCCGATATGGGTGTTCTTTGGCTCATTGAAAAGCTAGCGACGTGCCCGAGCTTCTTCTCTTGGTTTTACCACCATTTTACTCCATCAAGTTTGTCCAATTTTGCATCTTTTTCTTAGGCCTTCCACAATAACTTCTGCACCACCGCATAAAACTTCCGCAAGCTATCACATTTTGGTTCCTTTGGTATTTGTGGTTGGTTGAGTTGTGATTTGAGTCTCCTAAGGTATTTCAAATACTTAGGGATGGTTACATCTTCATCCACCACCGGACACTTGTATCACTCCATCGACTACATCCACCTCGACATTCTGCATCGACAACGACCGTCCACCTTTGAGACCATCTTCAACCGGAAGCATGTCCGGTTACCTCCGACTTCATGAAAGGTTAAGTGTGATGAATGTATCTATTCTGTCATAAACTTTCCCTTCCTTGACATTACATCTTGATAGCCCCACCATCTTTGCGCATACCTTCATACCTATTGAGACTAGCTATCCGTGTATTGCCCAGCTTCGCGAAAACTTGTGCACTATAGTGATATGATATCATATTGTTGCATCATTGGATATATCATATAGTGCAATTGCTAGCTCCCGTGCATATCTTGTGATAATTATCTCATGTTTGTGGTTGAGGCTCCATAAGTATAGTGTAAGGAAGATAAGTTTTTTTTAAAAAAAAGCTTTTAAGCAACAAAAGAAAGATCATAAGCTTATAAGGAGAAGAGTGTTGAGCATGAAAAGAGATACTTGTGCTTGAGGATACATGAAATAGGAAACATTTAGCTTGCACACATATATGTTGGTGCGAAGTGGTGAATCGTGCCCAAGTGTCTGAAAGGCTTCAACGCTGGATTTTAAAGGTTGTTCACCGTAACCAGTATTGCCTCGGTTGGGCCTTCGAATATTTACACCAATGCAAACACTCTGGAAAGGAAATTGTAATTCTGAAACTTGATTTCGAGAAGGCATTTGACACGATGGAACATTCTTTGATTTTGAAAATGTTGGAATGCAAGGGTTTTGATGACAGATGGTGTATGTGGATTAAGATGTTGCTACAGTCTGGATCCTCATCAATTCTTCTGAATGGTATACCTAGTACAGAATTCCAATGTAAGCGGGGGGTGAGACAGGGGGACCCAATTTCACCACTGTTATTTGTGCTTGCGGCGGATTTATTACAGTCTTTAATTAATAAAGCATGGATGGATGGTCTGATTTCACTACCAATTAACCAGCCTGCTTCTGAAGATTATCCGGTCATACAATATGCAGACGATACATTAATCATTCTTCCAGCAAGTCAACAAGAGCTACAGACAATCAAAGGCATTCTTGATTCTTATGCCCGAGCAACTGGCCTAAAAATTAATTAAACTAAGTCGCAATTAATGCCAATCAATGTAAATGCTCAAAAAACTCTGGATCTGGCCAATGCTCTTGGATGTCAAGTTGGGGAGATGTTGTTTACCTATCTAGGTTTGCCTCTGGGCACAACAAGACCCACTGTTAGAGAGTTAATGCCTTTGGTCGACAGAATTGAGAGAAGGTTGACAGGAACAACTATCTGGCTATCCTACGGGGAGAGAGTACAACTGATTAACTCCGCGCTTTCGTCGCTATTATCCTTCGCTATGTGTGTTCTCAAACTACCACTCAAGTTGATTGAGATCTTTGACAGATCAAGGAGGCACTGTCTGTGGAGAAAAGAAGTGGATAGGTGATAGAGGCGGGGTGTCCCGATCTTTCGATGAGATGATGGATATCGCTTTGGTGGAAGTCGACTTTGACGATCCGACTACGAACGTGCGAGGACGTCGCGCCTTAGCAATCGCTAAACCAACTCCGAGAGGTTATTGACCACACCGGAGCACGATCAACCTGACCACGAGGGTCTGTTTCCTGCGAGCAAACGAAGAACAAGCAAGAAACTGAGATTGCAATCTAGATATTGCGAATATAAGATGAAAGCTTTATTGATCAAGGTGGGGTTTTGTGACGCCTTTGTCTGGTCGTTGAACACAAACGAAGTACGCGAAGTTGCAGCTATGGAGAACTTTAATCTAAACAAAACCCAAGTCTAAACGAAGCCTTAAGGGCTATATATATAGGGAAAAGAGAGGGGATTTTGTCCGCCCTTGGCAAGGTGGGACTAAAACCCCTCCTAAGTCGTTTCCCATACAATATGGACTCTAAAAATAGATTACATGGGCCTGGCCCAAAATAAGGTGGCGCAACACCAATAATAAGCTAGGGACGAAATTTATGAAAGGCCATCTTGTATATTTCGTCCATCTTCTTGTATGTCTCCATGGTGGCTTCAAACTCCGGAAATCTCCACTTGAACCTCCGTTCTTGTTCTCTTTGCACGCACCTTCATCTCCGTGCTTGACCATGCTCCAATGTTCATCCTTCTTGTCCATGCTAGGCCCTTCAATTGCAAGCAACACAAATGTATCTATGTTAGGCAACATCATATTCTCATGAACACTAGAAACATTACCAAGAAATGAAAGTACCCGATAATTTAATTGGCGTATCTGAGCTCTAGCAACTATTCCAAGAGGTAAAACAACAGGGGATATGGGTGTAACTGTGGTAGCCATGTCCTCATCACCCTCCCCTTCTTGAAAACAAAGCTGTCCCCGGCGTTGCTTAATCTGAAATATGGCTAACAATAGAGACAAGGTGTACACGTTGTATATGTATATGTCATCCATTTGAACTTATCTCAGTTGTGGCACATGTGACACAGTTATACAAGAGCACCCTTCAAAAGTCGTGAAAAATAAAGCCAATATATTATCACAAGAAGTCAAAGGCATGAAAATATTGCAACTCAGTTTGCACATATAAGTGAAGCTCTTATTCATAATAAAAGATTGGCAATGCTCATCATTAAACCATCCCAAACTTGATGAACCATCACCAAGATTAGAGGTCATATCAAAATGATTAAACATTGACACAACTATTTTCAAACGTATTTGATACAAATCTGATCTTTTCACTGATTCACATGGTTCTTTTGCATCAATAGTTAATTCAATGGGTTCACTCAAAATTGTTTGATCACATGGCAAAGTCAAATCATGAACATAGTCCTCTAAAATAGCTGGTGTGATCAAAGTAGTGGGTAGCTCATCGCATGGTTCATTTAAATTGACAAGGCATTCATCATACTCATGTGGAGGAGGAAGATCGGTACCTTTGTCATTACCTCTTATGATCAACAAAGATGATGTAGGCACTCTAGGTGGCGACACGTCACATGGTGGAGGTGATGTAGTGCTCTCAACAATGGATGTTGTTGCCATAGGAGACGCAGTGGTGGAAGGAACAACCGTCACAACTCGTGGGATTTGCACCTTCCGCTTGTTTATCTTGTGGGCAACACGTCTTGTTATCTCCTGTTCAGCTTTGCAAGCAAGACGAAACAAACGGTCCATAGGATAACATGTTTCATTAATTAGTATCTCCTGAATGTCACGGTTTAATCCTCCCCAAAATCTATCCATAAATTCTTCTTCACTTTCTTCTAAAGAGGAATGCAACAAGGTAGTTTGTAAATCATCATAATATTTCGTTACAGTGTCACTACATTGTTTTAAATGTTGCAACTTTTTAATCATGTCACGAGTATAATAAGCGGGGACGAATGTATGTCGCATGAAAAGTTTCAAATCATCCCAAGTAATAGGTATATAATCAGGGTGTAACCGACAATATTCACTCCACCAAACTAAGGCATAACCAGTGAAAGAACCAACCGCAACCTTAACTTTTTTACGTTCATCAAAATTATGGGAAGCAAATATAATATTTATGTCGAACTCACATTCAATATATAAAGCAGGTCTAAAACGGCCATTAAATGATGGTATGGGAACATTAACCTGATCATGTGCATTTGGATGTTTATGCACCTCTCGTGATCGTTGTGGAATTTTCATAGGTGGTGGCACGTCTCCCGCGATCGACAAAGCCCATGGATTGACTCTAGATCCTGTCATGATTAGTAGAAACAAGAAACAAAATCCAAAAATAATGTTCCTAAAACTACTAGGATGTGGTGGTAAAACGCTCACAGTAAAGCAAATATCAATGTCTTACAAGGTCTTACCATGCAACAGGCGGTGATTGGCAACCAGCGGTGTCAAGTAACTCCAAAAGTTGGGTAAAGCGATTGCCAGGTGAACGTATGGATACACGGTGTAGAAATATGTGGAGATGGGTTGGCTTTATATATGTGGAAAAAAAACTACAACCACGTTAATTAATGCAAGCTGAAAATTCGTTCAAAGTGGTCGAGTGCTGGTCCTAGGCTAGACTGTACTAGAGATGCGAGCCTAAGACACATATGAAAATTCACACCGCGACGGAGGAGAATATAATGAAGTGAGGTAAATCGCATTCAAATAGTATGATGCGCTCCAAAGCAAACGACCAAAAAAAATTCTCTCTCCAAAAGCACTCTAGATTCAGCAATCAAAAATGTGCGTGACACAAAGACCTATGAGGCAGCCCATAAAACTTGTGCGTTGTTGTTTTTCGAACGAAGTCAAACGCTTGGTCTTTTTTTTGAAGAGGCACAAGTACTAGTCACGCGGCTCCACAAGGAAATGCCCCTCTTTTTTTTGGCACACCAGAATAGCCAAAACGAAATTGGTAGTTGTACGCTCACGTATTCCAAAGAAAACAATCCAAACAAGGCAAGAATCGTACTCTTTAAATTCTTCCTTTTTTTTCTTCCACAAAACGAGCAAGGCAAATCAGATTTTCCTTTTAAATCTCCACGGATTTGCCCCCCCCCCCTTTTTTTTGCTGCGATCTTGAATACTCCCGCAAGGAAACTCCTTAAAAAAAATCAAACGTGCCACACTAGGACACAAAATCAGCCACAAACCAAACCGATTGGTTGTTTCCTTTTTTTTAATCTCTCACTTTCCTTCAACGATGGGGAATCTTTCCAAGTAGTACTCGGCTCTTTTT
>NC_041381.1:263654021-263739303 GCF_002162155.2 Triticum dicoccoides | reverse complement strand
GGATTGACTCTAGATCCTGTCATGATTAGTAGAAACAAGAAACAAAATCCAAAAATAATGTTCCTAAAACTACTAGGATGTGGTGGTAAAACGCTCACAGTAAAGCAAATATCAATGTCTTACAAGGTCTTACCATGCAACAGGCGGTGATTGGCAACCAGCGGTGTCAAGTAACTCCAAAAGTTGGGTAAAGCGATTGCCAGGTGAACGTATGGATACACGGTGTAGAAATATGTGGAGATGGGTTGGCTTTATATATGTGGAAAAAAAACTACAACCACGTTAATTAATGCAAGCTGAAAATTCGTTCAAAGTGGTCGAGTGCTGGTCCTAGGCTAGACTGTACTAGAGATGCGAGCCTAAGACACATATGAAAATTCACACCGCGACGGAGGAGAATATAATGAAGTGAGGTAAATCACATTCAAATAGTATGATGCGCTCCAAAGCAAACGACCAAAAAAAATTCTCTCTCCAAAAGCACTCTAGATTCAGCAATCAAAAATGTGCGTGACACAAAGACCTATGAGGCAGCCCATAAAACTTGTGCGTTGTTGTTTTTCGAACGAAGTCAAACGCTTGGTCTTTTTTTTGAAGAGGCACAAGTACTAGTCACGCGGCTCCACAAGGAAATGCCCCTCTTTTTTTTTGGCACACCAGAATAGCCAAAACGAAATTGGTAGTTGTACGCTCACGTATTCCAAAGAAAACAATCCAAACAAGGCAAGAATCGTACTCTTTAAATTCTTCCTTTTTTTTCTTCCACAAAACGAGCAAGGCAAATCAGATTTTCCTTTTAAATCTCCACGGATTGACTCTAGATCCTGTCATGATTAGTAGAAACAAGAAACAAAATCCAAAAATAATGTTCCTAAAACTACTAGGATGTGGTGGTAAAACGCTCACAGTAAAGCAAATATCAATGTCTTACAAGGTCTTACCATGCAACAGGCGGTGATTGGCAACCAGCGGTGTCAAGTAACTCCAAAAGTTGGGTAAAGCGATTGCCAGGTGAACGTATGGATACACGGTGTAGAAATATGTGGAGATGGGTTGGCTTTATATATGTGGAAAAAAAACTACAACCACGTTAATTAATGCAAGCTGAAAATTCGTTCAAAGTGGTCGAGTGCTGGTCCTAGGCTAGACTGTACTAGAGATGCGAGCCTAAGACACATATGAAAATTCACACCGCGACGGAGGAGAATATAATGAAGTGAGGTAAATCGCATTCAAATAGTATGATGCGCTCCAAAGCAAACGACCAAAAAAAATTCTCTCTCCAAAAGCACTCTAGATTCAGCAATCAAAAATGTGCGTGACACAAAGACCTATGAGGCAGCCCATAAAACTTGTGCGTTGTTGTTTTTCGAACGAAGTCAAACGCTTGGTCTTTTTTTTGAAGAGGCACAAGTACTAGTCACGCGGCTCCACAAGGAAATGCCCCTCTTTTTTTTGGCACACCAGAATAGCCAAAACGAAATTGGTAGTTGTACGCTCACGTATTCCAAAGAAAACAATCCAAACAAGGCAAGAATCGTACTCTTTAAATTCTTCCTTTTTTTTCTTCCACAAAACGAGCAAGGCAAATCAGATTTTCCTTTTAAATCTCCACGGATTTGCCCCCCCCCCCTTTTTTTTGCTGCGATCTTGAATACTCCCGCAAGGAAACTCCTTAAAAAAAATCAAACGTGCCACACTAGGACACAAAATCAGCCACAAACCAAACCGATTGGTTGTTTCCTTTTTTTTAATCTCTCACTTTCCTTCAACGATGGGGAATCTTTCCAAGTAGTACTCGGCTCTTTTTTTTCGTTTCCTTTTATTTGGATGAAACTAACATTCCAAAATATCAGCAGATTTTTTCTTTTGCGCTGGTCACTTTCCAAAGGTGGGGCGAAATACTTTATCTCCTCCTTGTTCTCTCTTTCCAAACAAACTACCAGTCCAAAAGGAAATAGATCCCAACCTTCCAAATAAGCAAATTTACTTTCCTTGTAGTACGTGGTAACAGATCTGAACGTGCTCCTCTCCCCTTTTCCGGCTCAAAAGTTACAAGGCAACTTTTTTTTAAAGCACAATCTTCAAAACTAGAAAAAAATAGAGGAGCCTTGCCAAATAAACAAACCAATCCACACTTTCCTTCTCTCTTTGCGTGGAGGGACCAAACTGCAGTTTTTTTTCTCCTTTCTTTTCAATCTGGCCGATCCACTTTTTTTTTCTTTCCCAAAATCCAACGTGGCTGACTAGTACTTTCCAAATAACCGAACCAACATGGGAGGGAATCACGTCCCAATCCCAACCGATCCGAGCTTTCTCTCGCTTCTTTCAAATTTTTTTAAAGGAACCGTGAGAGATTGCAACCAGCGATGGATGTGTGCACCTAACCTTTTTTTTGGCTTCGGTTCCTACTTGCCAAACAAATCTGCTCTCTCTTTCTTGTAGGATCTTTCCTCAACTTTTTCTCTCCACGAGACGAATGATGCTCCAAGATGGCGACGAACAATGATAATGGATGGATGGTGGTGGTGGCGGTGAACAAAATAAGTGGCAGCGGGGTGTCCCGATCTTTCGATGAGATGATGGATATCGCTTTGGTGGAAGTCGACTTTGACGATACGACTACGAACGTGCGAGGACGTCGTGCCTTAGCAATCGCTAAACCAACTCCGAGAGGTTATTGACCACACCGGAGCACGATCAACCTGACCACGAGGGTCTGTTTCCTGCGAGCAAACGAAGAACAAGCAAGAAACTGAGATTTCAATCTGGATATTGCGAATACAAGATGAAAGCTTTATTGATCAAGGTGGGGTTCTGTGACGCCTTTGTCTGGTCGTTGAACACAAACGAAGTACGCGAAGTTGCAGCTATGGCGAACTTTAATCTAAACAAAACCCAAGTCTAAACGAAGCCTTAAGGGCTATATATATAGGGAAAAGAGAGGGGATTTTGTCCACCCTTGGCAAGGTGGGACTAAAACCCCTCCTAAGTCGTTTCCCATAAATATGGACTCTAAAAATAGATTACATGGGCCTGGCCCAAAATAAGGTGTCGCAACACCAATAATAAGCTAGGGACGAAATTTATGAAAGGCCATCTTGTATATTTCGTCCATCTTCTTGTATGTCTCCATGGTGGCTTCAAACTCCGGAAATCTCCACTTGAACCTCCGTTCTTGTTCTCTTTGCGCACACCTTCATCTCCGTGCTTGACCATGCTCCAATCTTCATCCTTCTTGTCCGTGCTAGGCCCTTCAATTGCAAGCAACACAAATGTATCTACGTTAGGCAGCATCATATTCTCATGAACACTAGAAACATTACCAAGAAACGAAAGTACCTAATAATTTAATTGGCGTATCTGAGCTCTAGCAACTATTCCAAGAGGTAAAATAACAGGGGATATCGGTGTAACTGTGGTAGCCATGTCCTCATCAATAGGGATGCTAAAACCCACTGCTTGGCTGCCTGGGAAATGGTCTGTCGCCCAAAGAAAAAAGGGGGGCTTGGAATTTTGAACCTGCAAATCCAAAACAATGCTCTACTGCTCAAGTACTTGCATAAAATCATTCATAAGCAGGATGTCCCCTGGGTAATGTTAGTTTGGAATGCCCATTATGACGATACACCCCCCCACGCAAAGCCACCTTGTGGCTCCTTTTGGTGGCGTGATGTTTTCTCTCTAATGGATATTTACCGTGGGATTACATCATGTATACCGGCAGCGGGGGACACGGTTCTCTTTGGAAAGATGTTTGGAGAAACGAAATACCCCTGATGGAATCCCATGATCATCTTTTTTCATTTGCTAAAGACGAAGACATCTCGTTGGCATAGTACTACAACAACTATGATCACGCGGACAACTTTATGCTTCCTCTGTCAATGCAAGCCAGAACTGAACTGGATATTCTACGAGAGATCATGGAGGGAATTAACCTGGAAGCTATGGGGACTGATGAGTGGATTCTTTGCTGGGGTGATGTGGATTTTAAACCGCAGAAGTTTTACAAGTACATGTTCAGGAATATAGTGGCTCCCCAATGCATCACCTCCATTTGGAAGACAAAATGTATCATGAGACATAAAGTGTTTGCATGGTTGATGTTAAATGACAGAGTCAATACTAGAAATCTGCTGCTGAGAAGGCACTTTAATATTGGAGAAGATCATGAGTGCCCAATGTGCAATATGGGAGTTGTAGAAACAAATACACATCTATTTTATGAATGTCCTTTTGCTGTCAAATGCTGGGATGTTGTGGGCATTGATTGGGAAAATGATCCAGACATACAACACAGATATGAGAGAGCTAGAGTGAGGTGGCGAGGACCTTTGTTCAAAGAGATAACTATATTAACTTCCTGGAATATTTGGAAGCAACGCAACAAAGAGATCTTTGATGGAGAGGTGGCCACGCATGCTGAGTGGCTGAGGAAGCTGAAGGAAGATTTTGTGATCCTGGGCTATAGGATCAACCCCCAAAATTTAAGCTTTTTAAAGGGATTTGCAAACTCTTTATCTCTGTGACCCCTGGTTTACATAGGCTAATTTTACACCTTCTAATTTCTTGTTAAAGCCATGTAAACCATGCCTGATATGTAATGTTAACCCATGGTTAGCATTTTTTAAGTAATAACAGAAAAAGCAACAGTAGGAGGCTCTCCTGATGTTTTCACTGTCAAAAAAAATATGATGTAGTGATGCGGAGCATCCTTCCAGCATCCCGATGGACTCTACACCAACACATCAAGCACCACGTGGACCCATGACAAGAGGTAGAGCACGTGCAATCGAAACCGAGGTGAGCTCCTTCCTAGTTAACATGCATATGGATACAAGTGGAACTTGGTTGCTACCTGACCAAAACACTCTACGCCTCATTAGGTACGAAGAGGGACCCTTCCAAGCAGCTGAGTAGCACCACCATCCAAGGAGAAGCAACCCAAGTCACCAAGGAAGAAGAACAAATTCAACAGCAGCTGGACAGGAAGTCCCAGGCGACCCCGTGTGCACGGGCCACCGGGACCTCGTGCCCACGGACTATTCAAGGAGTTAGCGATGTAGCACCCCATGCGCACGGGCGTGTACCGTTCACACGGGACCCTTGTGCGCACGGGCCAACTTACCCCGTGCGCACGGGCCCTCCAGGATGGCCGGCTGTGGGGGCTGTTGGGCCTCCACTTCGTCTCCGACCTACCCAAGCCTATATACTTCGTACCTAGGGTTATGTTTTGGGTTAGCAAAGTATTAGATGAGATATTTGTGAGCTTTGCTCCTTCTAACACCTCCATAGGAGATCAAGGCCTTTAGGAGAGGATCTCCTTGTGGATTTTGAGACCTCCATCTTGGAGAAGACTACCATCATCAAGACCTCATCTCTAAGGACTGGGAAGAACTCTACCATTGTATCTTTCCTTTGATTGTGTTTGTGAAATTGTGGATCTCATGTATGCTACCCTAGTAGATGTGTGATTTGGGTTTTGTTTGAGTGTTCTCCCTTTGTGTTCTTGTGTGTTCATCTCGTTCCCCACCTCCAAGTGTGAAAAGATCCCTCCTAGGGTTCTACACTACAATATCTTGGTATCATGAGCAAGGTTGATTCGCATCTTGGAGTTCCTACCACCCATTTGCTAGCTTGATTTTGTTGTTTTCATCCTAATTCGAAAATCCCCACCAAAGTTAGCCCCAAAAAGTTTCTTGCAATTTGTTTGATCTTGTGAGATGGTTGATTTACACCACTAATTTGGTGTTTGGCAAGTTGATCTACAGCCCTACCATCTTCCTCACTTGTCCATCCATAGAATTTGGCCACAAAGATGAAAATTACCATAGATCTGGAGCTTTTCATCTGCTCCCAGAGGACCATGTGCACACGGGACCCCGTGCACACGGGCCATACTTACCCCGTGCGCACGACCCATCCAGAGCAATTCGGCCATTTCCTGTTTTGCACCATTTTGACACCCCACCACCACTTGTGTTCTTACGTAATATTCTCATGGGTGTTTGAGTTTTGGGTTGCCGTTTCTCTCATGTCCTAAGGTGTTTCGGCTACTTAGGCGTGATTTGACATCATCATCACCGCCACTCGACCATCAACTTGGACTCCACATCGGCTTCAACCAACATCACCTTCATACCAACCATAAGCAAGGACAGTAACCTCGACGATACCATAGCATTACCATTGCCTTTATAGCTTCGAGCCTCTTTTGCGTAGCTTACCCATCAAGACTAGCTAGTTGAGAATTGTCGGGCCACGCGTTAGTGCACCTTAGTGTAACATATGTCCCGTGCATATACTACTTGTTGATTCGCATTGTGGCTCGCATATCAAGCATTATGGCATAGTCAAAAAGGAAGCTTTTAAGAAAAAGAGAAGGGAAACAAAAAGCTTATAAGCAATAGCATCGAGCTTAATAGCATAGCTACGTCATCTTTTTCACTACATACTCAAGCATACTTGGGATAGTAGACTACCCATTTCTCTCTTAGGTTGGTGCACTACCGTATCTAGACAATTAGAGCAATCGAGCTATGTCTTTCTTGTATCCGTGCAACAAGAGCTTTATCTATGGTTACACATCTTGTGCTCAATCCTTGGTTGCGCGGATCCCATTTATCTTCTGTGTGTGTGTTCCTAGTGATATCCTTGGGTTTGATCTATTTGTCTTCCTTGCCATTTGTGAATCTTCTCAACTTTTTCGACATCTTGACTAAGATTTGCTTGAATTATTTGTGTAACTTCCTAACCGAGATCCACCATAGGACTTTTACTTGTAGGTTTGAGAAACAAAACCCGGTACCAATTCTACTATCATAGCATCACGTGGGATCATACTTTTTACATCCACAATCCTCGGAAAAGGTAAATTTGGTTTTGTTCTTTCATTTCCTACTCACCACCTCCTTTACATGATGGATAGGCCTTCGTCTTCAGCGAACCCTCTCTTTGAGGAACAAGATGACGAACGTGACTACGTCACCAAGAATCACTTCTTCATCGCGCAACGAGCTCTACATCAAGAGAGTGAAGCTTTGGGTGATCGCATCGAGCAACTCGCAACCGACCTACGATAATCAGAAGCACGACAACAGGACTATTTGGATGCCAAGCTCTCCAAACAAATGGATGAATTCTGCAACCTGATTGTGAGCCGTGCATCTTCCTCAACCTCCTCAGCAAGACAGCGCCACTCAAGTCGACAGTCATCATCTTACTCTTCTTCTGATGCGAGTCCACCTTGACACGACGACACTCAAGATCTACAAGCTCAAGAAAATACTTTCCATGGCAATGTCCTACAAGACCGAGTTCGAGCACGTGAACAAGCGAGACGCCAGCAACAAGAAGCTATGGAGCATGATCTACCTCCACAACATCCTCGTGAAGAATCTCACGAAGGTGATGCAATCTAGCAAGAGCAATAAAGCCGGGAAGCTCAAGCTCAAGCGGCTCAAGATGCACTCTGAGAGTCCACTCGGGCCGTTGAACAATGCAACCGCTTAGTACATGAGCAACAGGAAGCCCTTCGTCAGGCACGACAAGAGTAAGCCACCTCACATGAAGAACAACAAGAAAGGCGAAACCAGGAACATATGCCTCACCCTCCTCCACGTCAAGAGAAACAACAAGAGGATCAAGTGCTTGAAGATCCTCCTCCTCAACAAGAGCGACATCAACATCGTCACTATGATGAAGAACTCCGCTACGACAAGCTCAAGTTCACCATGCCCAAGTTCTCTGGAAGAAGTAACCCCGAGGAGCATCTCGCATGGGCCTTGAAAGTGGACAAGATATTACGTCTACACAACTACGACGAGGAAAAGAAGATCGCTGTGACACCCCTCGAGTTTCAAGACTATGTCCTCATTTGGTGGGAGCAAGTGATCGAGCGACGCCGTGAAAAGGACGAGCCACCCATCATGACTTGGACACAAATGAAGGACGTCATGCGAGCCCGCTTCGTGCCTACATACTACACATGAGATCTCTTCAAGAAGTTGAAACTCCATAAACAAGGCACAAAGACGGTGGAAGAATACTATCAAGAAATGGAGATTGCCATGATATGAACCAATATAAATAAGATGATGAGCAAACAATGACACGCTTCCTGAACGGCCTCAATCACCCAATACGGAAGATCGCCGACTTCCAACCCTACTCAAACCTTCTCGAGCTAGCTCATCAAGCGACCAAGGCGGAATGTCAAGTACAAGAAGACTTCAAGTACACCAAGTAATCATCCAAGACCTATGGCTCATACACTCAAGCTACCTCTACTATGACTTTGACACCTCCTACCTCGACTAGAGAATCACCAAGTACCGGCGCCAAGTCAAGTTCCAAGCAAACGACGCCTTCATCGACTCGTACTCCGACAAACAACTAGAAGAACAAGATTTCTTCTTCATCGGCACCACTAGACGACACCGTCAAGACAAGTTCCATCAAGTGCTTCACATGTGGTGACTGTGGAAACAAGTATTTCCAATGCATCAAAGCGAACCATGATTGCCAATGATGATGGCATGTATGACCCCTAGAGTGAAGACGAGATGGAAGCTATTGAGCATGTCGCCATGCACCGTCAAGTGAATGACGAAGAAGATGCTCAAGTCTATTGTGACAATGATTGAAGTCCCGCTCTCGTGGTCTCCAAGGTCTTGACGCTTCAACACCAACAAGACGAAGACCAAAGGTGTCACATCTTCCACACCAAGGCCGACATCAATGGATGCTCCATGGAAGTCATCATCGACGGAGGAAGTTGCCACAACTTGGCAGGTGAAAAGCTATGTTGCAAGCTACACTTGGTGAAGAAGAAGCACCCTCGCCCCTACAAGGTCCAATGGCTAAGCGACTCTGGGACAATTCAAGTGGAACACACCGTGCATGTTTCTTTCAAGATTGATGCCTACGAGGACACCATTGAGTGTGACATGGTTCCTATGTCCGTGTGCCATCTTCTCCTGGGAAGACCTTGGGAATTTGACCGCAGCGTCATCCACCATGGAAGAGAAAAACACTATAGCTTCAAGATGAAGGGAACGGAGTACGTGCACGACCTATGTCTACAAGCCAAGTGATCACCGACAAGCAAGCATCCACCCATCGTGGAGATACTAGTGAGAGAATGAACCACCACAAAGAGAGTGAGCGCCACAAGCCCAAATTGAGTGACTCTTCGCCAAGAGAGAAAAACTTAGTACTCTTAGCCACCAAAAGAGAGATGAGAGAAGTGTGTGAGAACCTATCGAGTGTCATGCACTATGTCCTATTGTGCAAAGATGAGGTGGCAAAGACTAACACTCCTAATCCTCTTCCTCTAGTGTTGTCTGATTTGTTGCAGGAATTCGTGGATGTCTTTCTGGATGATCTCCCTCTCGGTCTTCCTCCTATACGTGGAATCGAACATCGGATCGACCTCATCACCGGCGCACCTCTTCCTAACAAGGCTCCATACCGTGTCAACCCCGAAGAAACCAAAGAAGTACAAAGGCAAGTCCAACATCTCATAGAATGGACATATGAATGAAAGTTTGAGTCCTTGTGCCGTACCAGTCATTCTTGTGCCAAAAAGAGACGGTAGCTTTCGCATGTATTCCGATTGTAGACCTATCAGTGCTATCACCTTTCGATATAGGCATCCCATTCCACGCCTTGATGATATGCTAGATGAGCTTAAGATGCCTCCATTTTCTATAAAATTGATCTTAAAAGTGGCTACTATCAAATCCGCATACAAGAAGGTGATGAATGGAAAACCACTTTCAAAACAAAATTCGGCTTGTACGAGTGGTTAGTTATGCCTATGGGTTTACTTGAAGCACCCGGTACCTTCGTGAGAGTTATGCATTACGTGCTTCACCGTTACATTGGTGTGTTCGTTGTAGTTTACTTTGACGAAATTCTTGTGTTTAGAAAATCCCTCAAGGAACATGTAGATCATCTTAGGGCCATTTTGCAAACACTTAGAAAAGAGCGTCTTTATGCCAATATGGAAAAATGCACATTTGGCGTTGACAAGATTATTTTCTTGGGCTTTGTTGAGTCTTCAAAGGGTGTTCATGTAGATGAGTCTAAAATTGACGCAATTAAAACTTGGCCCCAACCAACTAATTTGCAACAAGTGCGTAGTTTCCTTGGTCTAGCGGGTTTTTATCGTCGCTTTGTGAAAGACTTTAGCACTATTGTCGCACCGTTGCATGCTTTGAGTAAGAAGAACACACCTTTTGTTTGGAGACCTTTGCAATCTACCACATTTGATGAGCTCAAGTCTTTGCTTACACATGCCCCAATTCTTGCATTACCTAATTTCAACTAAACTTTCGAGGTTCACTGTGATGCTAGTGGTCATGGAACTGGTGGTGTTTTGATGCAAGAAAAGCAACCCATTACATACTTTAGTGAAAAACTCTCCGGTGCTCAACTTAACTATCCCATATATGACAAAGAATTGTATGCTTTAGTGCGAGTATTACATGTTTGGGAGCATTATCTTCGCCCACATGAATATTTCATACACACCGATCATGAGACACTAAAGTACCTCAAGGGTCAAACCAAGTTGAATAAGCGGCGTGCTAAATGGAGTGAATTTATTGAATATTTTCCTTATGTGATCAAGTACATTAAGCGCAAAGAAAATTTGGTGGCAGATGCTCTTTCCCGCATATGCATGCTAGTTACTCAATTTGAATTAAATGTGATTGGCTTTGAGCATATTAAAGATCTTTATTAGAATGATCCCACGTTTGTGATTCCTTATGCCAAATGTCTTACTCATACTTGTTGGGAGAACTATTATATCAAGGACGGCTACCTTATGCGTGCTAACAAACTTTGTATACCCTAGTCTTCTCTTCATTTGTTACTTTTTCAAGAGGCTCATGGAGGTGGACTCATGGGAAATTTTGGGCGCAACAATACCTTCGCCACACTCTCCAGCAAGTACTTTTGTCCAAAGATTTTTCGCGACGTCACACGCTTCACCAACCGATGCTCTACATGCCGCAAAGCTAAGTCAAAAGTCCAATCTCATGGTTTACATATGCCACTTCCAATTCCATATCAACCATGGGAAGATATTAGTATAGATTTTGTGCTTGGTTTGCCTAGAACTAAAAATGGAAAGGATTTCGTCTTTGTTGTGATGGACCGATTCTCAAAAACGGCACATTTCATACCATGCAATAAGATAGACGATGCTTCAAATATTGATAATCATTTTTGTAGGGAAATCTTGAGGTTGCATGGAGTACCAAGAACCATTGCGTTGGACCGGGACGTCAAGTTCTTAAGCTAATATTGGAAGACCATATGCGCAAAGCTTGGCAACAAGCTTCTGTTATCCACACCCTATCATCCCCGAACCAATGGCCAAACAGAAGTCACCAACCGGATGCTATCCACCCTCCTACAAGTGTTGCTAAAGAAGAACATCAAGGAGTCGGAGGAGTGCTTACCCATCACCGAGTACGCCTACAATCAAGCTCGACACGCTACAACTGGCAAGTCCCCCTTCAAGGTTGTCTATGGCTCCAGTCCATTGTCCCCATTGGACATTCCACCTCTTCTGCTACAAGAACGCGCATATATGGATGCAAGTGAAAGGGCAAGCTTTCTCAAGAAGATGCATGAAGATACAAGGGAAACGATCAAGCGTCAAGTACAACGCCTCACCACCAAGCACAACATCAACAAGACACCAATGATGATCCAACCAGGAGATCTCGTATGGCTTCATCTTTGCAAGGACCGCTTCCCCAACAAGCACAAGTCAAAGTTACTACCTCGAGCCGACGAACCCTTCAAGGTGCTAGCACGCTCAAGTACAACATAAGTGACATCTTCAACGTCAAAGACTTGGCTAAGTACCATGGTGATGAAGATCATGATCTGTGGACGGATCTCTCCCAAGGCGGGGAGATGATGCGGACCATCCTTCCATCATCCCCATGGACTCAATACCAACACCTCAAGCACCACGTGGACCCATGACAAGATCTACAACACGTGCAATCGAAACCGAGGTGAACTCCTTCCTAGTTGACATGCATACGGATACAAGTGGAACTTGGTTGCTACCTCACCAAAATACTCTATGCCTCATTAGGTACGAAGAGGGACCCTTCCAACTAGGTGAGGAGCACCACCAAGTCCAAGGAGAAGCAACCCAAGTCACGAAGGAAGAAGAACGGGTTCAATAGCCGCTGGACTATCCCAGGCAACCCCATGGGCACGGTCCCCATCGACCCCGTGCCCACGGACTATCCAGGGAGTTGGCGTTGTAGCAACCCGTGCGCACGGGCGTGTACCATGCACACGGGACCCCCGTGCAGTCACATCCCTAGCTTCTGGCAATGCACTAGGCTAGCTTCATGTGTGCATCATGTTTAATCGTTGAAAGAACTTGAAATGGGGATTGCCTAAACCCTAGCACGAAATGAATTCAACTAGGTTCAAATAAAACCATTTTCAAAGAACCCAAAATGCCTTAAAAAATGTTCTTGATTTCTGATAAAGGTGAAAACCTCTGCCAACAATGGTGGACATATTTTTAGGTCATTTTTGGATTTTTGAGTTAATTCATAAGTATTTGAATTTGGACATTTAAATCTTATAAATATTTCTAAATGTCCAAATAATCCTAGAAGTACTTGGGGGCTGTTGGAAATAATTCAAACAGTGCCTATAAATTTATTTTAGGATTTTATGAAGTGATTTAGTATTTTACTAAATCCAGAAACAAAATAACAGAAATAGAAAAGTAAATAAAAGAGAGAGAGAGAGAGAGAGAGAGAGAGAGAGAGAGAGAGAGAGAAGAAACTTACCTCACCACCAACCAGCCCAGCACTGCAGCTGGCGGCCCAGCCCACCACTGCTTCCCCCGCTGTCGTCTTCCTCCCCCGCCAGAAGGACGGAGGCGCGTGGCCGCCCCACGCCGGCCACCTCCACCCTCCCTGCCTGCTTGGCTCCTCTCCGGTGCTCCTAGACAATGCCACGGAGATGCCTGGCCCCCTCTCACTCTCTCCCATGACTCTCCCCTCCTCTACTCTCTCTCCCTCTCGCGCCCTAGCACAACCGTCGCCGCCGATCAATGTTTCCGTGGCCACCGTGGTTCCCCCGCCTCCCCATCGAGTCTCCGAGCTCCGCCACAACATCGTCGTCCTCTCCGTCCAGCCACGCCTCACCGGAGGCCCTGCATCACCGCCATCTTCATCATCTTCGTCGCCGGCTGCCGGAGATCCCACTCGCCGCTCCACTCGCTCCGGTGCTTCCCCGAGCACGCGGAGGCCACCACTGCACTCCTAGTGAGCTCTTGATCATCCTCCCCCGCTCCGTTTTCTCTCTAGCATGCCGTAGCCGCCATGCCTCTCTCAACTGACAGCGGTGCCGCCAAATCTTGCTGGCGATGACGCTCCGATGACCATTTGGTCTCGGTCATGCGTCCAACGTCCTTCCCGCGCCACGTAGAGCACGTAGGTACCCCGCATGAGCCTCCCCGGCCACCGTAACATTGACCCCGAGCTCACCCGAGCTCCGGCGACCGCTAAGGTCATCGCCGACGATGTTTCCGGCCACCCCAGCTCCACCCACTGCCACCACTCGACGTGGCTCACTCCCCGCATCACGTAGATGTGCCCCGCCATTGTTTTGGTCGCCGGAGCACGAATCCCGCACTGCCCTTCCGCGTTTGGCCTCGCCGGCGGCTAAACGCTGGTGAGTTTGACCCCGCTAACCGTGTTTGACCCTAGGTGGACCCAGTTTGACTCCCCTGGGTCTATGACAAGTGGGACCCTCCTGCTAATTAACTTAGGATTAGGACTAACTAAAAATTAGTTAGACTAATGACACTGATACGCAGGACCCACTGGTCAGTTTTGACCTGGACCGTCCCCGTTGACTGCTGACGTCACCCTGACGCACTGCTGACGCAATAAAGCATTTACTAGATTTATTCTTATTCAGGAAATTCCAGGAAATAGTGCTAACTTCTAAAAATCATAGAAATTAAGCTGTAACTCCAAATGCAAAGATTTGTATATGAAATTAAGCTTTACTGGTTTCATGCATGTTAGAGCAACCTAACCTTGCTGTTTAGATGAAACAAGATAATGCACTTATATGAGTTCATATTCTGGGTTTGCATTTGAATCTTTGATTCAAATGAACTCAAACCCATCTGATTATAGTTGCATTAGCCCAACACACTCATTTTGCCTTGTCATGATCATGCATCATATTGTGCATTGCATTGATTGTGTTCCCTTATGTGTTACCGGTATTTGTCCCCTCTCGATAGACGTGATACCAGCGATAAGATCGATGACACCGATGAAGAGCTATACTATCTTCAGAAGTGCCAGGCAAGCAAAACCCCCTTGTTCATTCCGATACAATCCCACTCTCTCACTTCTGCTCTCTTTTACGGTATTAGGACAACAACGATTCATCTGCTACTTGCTGCGGTAGTTGAACCCCTTATCCTCTGCATGACGTGTCATTGCCATAGTAAATAGATGAAACCCACTAGCATGAGTAGGAGTTGTTTGAGACCTGATGTGCCTACTCATTCATGCTTGTTTGTCGTGCCTACTACTCCTTAGAGTTGAGTCAGGTCTGATTCATCGGGGATGAATTGGAATGGTGTTGAACATGTCCTACTGTGTGAGCTAAGTGTGTGAACATGATTTGGTAAAGGTAGCGGTGAGGGGCCATGTAGGAGTACATGGTGGGTTGTCTCATTGAAGCCGTCCTCAGGAACTGAGTTCTGTGTTTGTGATCCCTAAAACAGTTACTACCACGCATTGGGCCCAAAATCAATGGACCGTCTCGGCTTGTTAATCACCCTTGTCCTCTGTCCAGGAGATGCAAGTAGTTTCTGGTGTTTGTAGTATGCTGGAGGCCGTGCGCAGTGCTGACCCGAGGGGTGGGCTGTGATGTGGTAGGCACGTGGCACGGTGTAGCGGGTGCCCGTTTGGTGTCTCCGGAACCCTGCACACATTGTTCGGGGCCGTATGTGGAAACTTCGTCCGGACTCCGTGCGGATGGAACTTGAATAGGCGATAAACCTGGACTAGAGACTTGAGCGTTTTGGTAGGCCGTGGCCAACACCCTCATTGGGCTTCCGCTTGAAGGTTGCCGAGTACATGTCGTGTAAATGGCGGTAAGTGGTGAGAGCGTGTGTGAAGAAGTACACCCCTGTAGGGTTAACATCATCTATTCGAATAGCCGTGTCCGTGGTAAAGGACTTCTGGGTTGCCTATACAGTTCATAGACAAGTGAAAGTGGATACTCTAAAATACGCAAGATAAGCATGAGTGATATGGATGGCGTTCTCGTAGGGAGACGGGAGTGGATCCATAGTGGTGTATTGATATGGTGAATATGTGGACTCGTGTGCGCCACCTCAAAAGAGTTACTTGCAGTCGTAGTTAGGATAGCCACCAAGTCAAAGCTGGCTTGCTGCAGTTAAACCCCACCATCTCCTTTGTTGATAATGATTCATGTGTAGTTAGTTCTGATGTAAGTCTTGCTTGGTACATTTGTACTCACATTTGCCGATTTTATGTTTTTGCAGAGAGACTTCAGTCTCACTAGTAGTTCCGTGTGGACTTCGACGTTTAGCTTGTTACCTCAGCTACGTTCTTGTGCCCTCGGCAGGATCTGGTAGATAGTCAGCCTTCTCAGCGTTTTTCATTTGTAGATTTCTGTACTCAGATATGTTAAGCTTCCGCATGTGCTTTGACTTGTATGCTCTGAATGCTGGGTTGAGAGACCCATGTTGTAATATCTCGCTCCTCGGAGCCTATTGAATAAAATACTTGAGTTGTAGAGTCATGTTGTGATGCCATGTTGTATTTGCACATATCGAGCATATTGTGTGTATGTTATTGAAATGCTTGGTATGTGTGGGATCTGACTATCTAGTTGTTTATCCTTGGTAGCCTCTCTTAACGGGAAATGTCTCCTAGTGCTTCCACTGAGCCTTGCTAGCTTGCTACTGCTCTGGAACACTTAGGCTGGCCGGCATGTGTCCTTCTTCATTCCTGTGGCTGTCCCTTCAGGGAAATGTCACGCGGTGTCTACCGGAGTCCTGTTAGCCTGCTACAGCCCAGTTTATCAGAGTCTTGCTAGCCCAGTTGCTACAGCCCGGATTCATTTGCTGATGACCAACACGTTCGTTGCTGGGTCATGTATGCCTGTCCCTGTAAGTTAGTGCCACTTTGGGTTCACGACTAGCCATGTATGCCCGGGATCCTTATCATATGGATGCTAGCGACACTATCATATATGTGTGCCAAAAGGCACAAATGGTCCCGGGCCTGGTAAGGCGACACCCGCTGGAATAGCGTGCGTGAGCCCGCAAAGTGATATGAGGTGTTACATGCTAGATCGGTGTGGCATTGAGTCGGGGTCCTGACAGTTTTGGTATCAGAGCCTGACTGCTTGTAGGATTACCAAGCCAAACTGGTCGAAGTTGAGTCTAGAAATGCTTTAGTTATATGTAGGGGAATTGATTGTGGGATGGAACGTAAGGCTCTTTTTACTCTTTATACCTTATGCCCTTCTGAACCGAGTCATCTTATCTTTCCTACGGGGTTAAGGAACTAGGCCTTCTCTTCTTTCTATTAGGATCACATGTTACTAATCCGTAGACTTATAAGATTGGTGAATTCAAGCCTCTGTTCCGTTACTACTACTCCCGTGTGTTCACTATTGGCCTCAAAACTATGACATTGAGCTTCTGAGTGGTTATGCCACCATTTTTACCGGATGTTCCAAATCTTTTGAGCAATTACAGCCGTTATGTTATCCGAGTCATCCCAGGTTTCTAAACAATCTGATGCACTTGCAAATCCTTTTCCTCTGGTTTTGATGTTCCTTTGGGCCAGGTTAATCACACTAATTGCTGAGTTGAGGTGTTCTATTGCCTCGACATATATGTTGGAGATATTATTATGACCCTAGGTGTCTTAGGGGATCATCTAGTAATCTAGCCAAGATTTTTGTCCCAGTGTGATGATTCTGGCCTTTATTCTCGAAAGCATCCCGTGTTGCCAGTTAGTAGTAGGTATTCTACTCCTTGGGTTTTGAACCCGAGATTCACCCTACTTACTTCATGTTGATAGTAATTACTAGCTCCCTTTGGTTATTAGTAAACTCTGTGTTAGTCCTCGAGGTCTGTGGTATCTCATTCTTTCGATACCATGAACCATCCTGGCAAGAGTTCTTTTGAACCAAAAGATCACAACCAGGGTGCACTTGAGGAGTACTCCATTCATATTGTGACTCTGCCAGTCCTTCCTTTTCTGCATGGGTTATCCGGAAGAATTATGTTGAAATTTGCTCGACATACTGGTGTATGCATCCACAACTCAGAAACCCGTATGTTCCTTTGAGTTGTCCCTTTTTAGTTATCTTCTGACCCTCGTCTATCAATTGATAGATAGGAGTAGTTGTGCAACCGTGTTCATTGATGTCTATTACTCTTGTGGTCCGTCAAGCCATTCTATTCGGAATGACTAGGAGAAACAAACTCTAGTACCTTATCCATTTCCAGGATTGGGTCAAAATAGTTGTATTCTGCAGATCAAATGCAATCCAGTTTTGATTCTGTTCCACCCTGGAGTATTACCCCCTTTATGTCAGGATTTTCATGAGAATTGCACCGGCTCTTGTGAATTCTTGATGTAGTAATACTTCTCGCCATCATTACTCATTCCTCGGTTCCGTGTTGTCGCAACCGGAATGTCGACAAGTGAATCGTGATGTGTGAAATCTATACTCCTAGCAACTCTGTTGCTTGGTAGTTTAATGGATAATAACCTCATTATTAGCGTGCTTATTATTGATTCATCACCCTAAGGTTGATCGTGCTACTCAGTCCTTATTTCCGGTGCACTCCTCGATCAATGAGTTAGGATTGTGTTAAGCCCTCACTCTTTTGATCATATCGTCTTGCCCTGAAAAGAAAGATGGTTCTCAAGCTTAGTAACATATCGGTGGCTCATGATTTTCCACATATCTTCTCGGAAGTATCACCAGGTCGTCACCTAACCGCTATGTTGATTTGTGATCAAATCGGTTCTTGTAATCACCCCTTCTCCAAGAATCTGTGTTGGGTACCCCTGAGCTAGTTGGTTAGGCTAAACAAGAACTTGGAGAGTTGGAAGATGAAAGCTTACCTAGCTTAGCTCATTTTAAGGGATATCTTGTATGTGTGTTGAAGAAAGATGGTATTTTCATCTACTGGCCCTTGGGATCAGTTTATGGACCTATCATATTAACCAATCTTTGATTTGAGTATGTGCTATCGTCAAATTAAATCAGAACCAATGATGTTCGTAGTGTTGTCTTACTCGTGGTTGATTCCTTGGTCTGACCAATGCTATCACCTTGTTCACATAAATATGGAATTCCATTTACATGGAAATCTCGATGACTTGTTGTTGAGCTCATCAGTAGCATCGTGTCTCCTCCATGATTCGTGTTGAACATCCAACTAGTATTGGAAACTTCTATAAGCATTTCTTCATGCTAGCTCATGAAGCATATGTTCGGATGTAAGAAGTGACTTCCTCCAGTTCATATGCATTTGATGCAAGTTGCCGCCGTGGATTCGAGAAAGTCAATGTTGCTTCCTTTGGAATCATCCCAAATCGGTCATGCATATGTGCGAAGTATTCTGTGGTTCGGAGACTTGCAACCTTCATTCTATATGTATTCCTAGCACACCAAGCCACTGATTGATGTGTTCAAGGAGAAGAAGTTCCTTCTTAAGAGCAAGACTTATGCAAGGACTTGGATATCCTCGATGATGGTTCCCCTCCTGAACTCGGTAGTGTTTTATTATAACACTACTGTGTGGTCATGCTTGTCTCGGACAACGTGTTCACATGTTATAGCAGAGCCAGCTCATGTTTTGGAGCTTGCTATAGTAGTTCATTCCCCGAGAATCTTGCAATGTCATCTCGTCGATTTGTGTTACAAACTTTCATTTTTCTTTCTAGACTTGATGACTCTGGAATATTCTAACACCAACCAGATCTGAATCTCAGGCAGATATGATGATTGGTACGTTTCCCAAGAACTACAATATTGGTCTCTCTGTAACCCGGTAAAGTGGATGTCGTGGCCAACATACCCAACCGGAAGACCCATTATTGTAGTATCTTGATTGAGGAAGTTGGCCACCTCCCCATGAGGATTTCGTAGGATTTACCTCCATAGTTATTCCTTATGGATTCTTGTGCTCCGAAGTCCGACCTTTTACTTGATGTTCTGGATAACAAACCATTTTAATTAATGGGTTGCACTAGCACATCAAGGAGAACATTAGAAGCGGAGTGCTAAATGTCTCTCGGTCGATCATCCAGATTTTGTTCCCTTGGCCCCGCTAAGGTGAAATCTGAGAAAGTGTTATCTTCCTTTGCATCTGCATCGTCCATCTCTATTCATCATGGTAGTACGTTGTGTTGCCAGGATTCTTGACACGGATATTGGTAAAACCTTGATGAATATGGAAATGCTCAAGTTCTTGAGAGCACGCACAAGCGCTAGGTGTTATCATAGGCACTAACTGGGATTGCTCTCAGTTTCCTCAGTTATACTATAACTTCTCAAACAGTGGACTCACTCTCTAGTCTTGAGCTTCTCCCCAGTTACCAAAATCATCCCTTGTGTTTTTTCAACATGGTAATCCACATCATCTATTCTAATCTGGGCATGCCATTCTACCGAACCCCTCCAAACAATCGCTCGAGAATTACCTTAGGCTGGTATAAAGAGTTTCAATGATCTCTGAATCAAAGGTAATTCGTTTTGCCACTTAAGGGGATATTTCTACGAGTCACCTTCCCTAAGGTGCCCCGTTATGGTATCATGGCAACTCAACTCCTCGCTATGTTGATAACCATCCACCACCTTCTTAAGTGTGGAATAATTGTCTACCTAGTGCACCCTCATCATCTGTTCCACTCCATCCCTCCAGATGTGTGCTTCGTGTCTCAGCTCATGAGATGTTTCTATGTCTCATTCCGTGAGTTGATCCTGAGTTGCTCGTTCTTCGAGAAGATCGATCCTTCTAGATTTTCTTTTCCCTCTCGTTGTCATGTTGTTAGGAGTTCCTGGAGCAAGACTTCGAGACAATGATGGTGGTTGAATCAACGTTCTTATGAAGTGCACCCTGGATCGTGAAGATTGTGTTAGTTTGTGTTCCCCCTTCATCTTACCCTATGCTTGAATCTTGGGACGAGATTCTTGTTTAGTGGGGTGAGTTGTCACATCCCTAGCTTCTGGCAATGCACTAGGTTAGCTTCATGTGTGCATCGTGTTTAATCTTTGAAAGAACTTGAAATGGGGATAGCCTAAACCCTAGCACCAAATGAATTCAACTAGGTTCAAATAAAATTATTTTCAAAGAACCCAAAATGCCTTTAAAAATGTTCTTGATTTCTGATAAAGGTGAAAACCTCTGCCAACAATGATGGACATATTTTTAGGTAATTTTTGGATTTTTGAGTTAATTCATAAGTATTTGAATTTGGACATTTAAATCTTATAATTATTTACAAATGTCCAAATAATCCTGGAAGTACTTGGGGGCTGTTGGAAATCATTCAAACAGTGCCTATAAATTTATTTCAAGATTTTATGAAGTGATTTAGTATTTTACTAAATCCAGAAACTAAATAACAGAAATAGAAAAGAAAATAAAAGAGAGAGAGAGAGAGAAGAAACTTACCTGGCGCCACCAACCGGCCCAGCACTGCAGCTGGCCGACCCAGCCCACCCCCGCTTTCCTCGCTGTCGTCTTCCTCCCCCGCCAGAAGGACGGAGGCGTGTGGCCGCCCCGCGCTGGCCACCTCCTCCCTCCCTGCCTGCCTGGCTCCTCCCCGATGCTCCCAGACGATGCCACGGCGATGCCACGCACCCCCATGGCCCCCTCTCACTCTCTCCCATGCCTCTCCCCTCCTCTTCTCTCTCTCTCTCTCACGCCTGAGCGCAACGGTCGCTGCCGATCGTCGTTGCCGCAGCCACCGTGCTTCCCTCGCCTCCCCATCGAGTCTCCGAGATCCGCCACGATGGCATCGTCCTCTCCATCCAGCCACGCCTTGCCGGAGGCCCTGCATTGCCTCCATCTTCATCATCTTCGTCACCGGCCGCCGGAGATCCCCCTCGCCGCTCCACTCGGTCCGGTGCTTCCCCGAGCACGCCGAGGCCATCACTGCACTCCCTGTGAGCTCTTGATCATCCTCCCCCTCTCCGTTTTCTCTCTAGCATGCCGTAGCCGCCGCGCCTCTCTCACCCGACAGGGCTGCCGCCAAATCTCGCCGGCGATGATGCTCCGCTGACCATTTGGTCCTGGGCATGCGTCCAACGTCCTTCCCGCGCCACGTAGAGCATGTAGGTACCCCGCATGAGCCTCCCCGGCCACCGTAGCATTGACCCGGAGCTCACCCAAGCTCCGGCGACTGCCAAGGTCGTCGTCGGCGATGTTTCCGGCCACCCCAGCTCCACCCACTACCACCACTCGACGCGTCTCACTCCCCGCATCACGTAGATGTGTTCCGCCATCGTTTTGGTCGCCGGAGCATGAATCCCGCACTGCCCCGCCGCGTTTGTCCTCGCCGGCAGCTAAACACCGGTGAGTTTGACCCCGCTGACCGTGTTTGACCTCGGGTGGACCCAGTTTGACCCCCTGGGTCTATGACAAGTGAGACCCGCCTGCTAATTAACTTAGGATTAGGACTAACTAAAAATTAGTTAGACTAATGATACTGACACGCGGGACCCACTGGTCAGGTTTGAACTGGACCGTCCCATTGACTACTGACGTCTCCCTAACGCACTGCTGACGCAATAAAGCATTTACCGTATTTATTCTTATTCAGGAAATTCCAGGGAATAGTGCTAACTTCTAAGAATCATAGAAATTAATCTGTAACTCCAAATGCAAAGATTTATATATGAAAATTGATCAAAAAATTCCAATCTTTCCATCTATAATGATTTCATACATGTTAGAGCAACCTAACCTTGTTGTTTAGATCAAACAAGATAATGAACTTAGATGAGTTCATATTCTGGGTTTGCATTTGAATCTTGGATTCAAATGAACTCAAACCCATCTGATTATAGTTGCATTAGCCAAACACACTCATTTTGCCATGTCATGATCATGCATCATATTGTGAATTGCATTGATTGTGTTCCCTTCTGTGTTGCCGGTATTTGTCCCCTCTCCGTAGACGTGATACCGACGATAAGATCGATGACACCGATGAAGAGCTATACTATCTTCAAAAGTGCCAAGCAAGCAAAAACCCCTTGTTCATTCTGATACAATCCCATTCTCTCGCTTCAGCTCTCTTTTACTGCGTTAGGACAACAACGATTCATATGCTACTTGCTGCGGTAGTTGAACCCCTTATCCTCTGCATGACCTGTCATTGCCACAGTAAATAGATGAAACCCACTAGCATGAGTAGGAGTTGTTTGAGCCCTGATGTGCCTACTCAGTGATGCTTGTTTGTCGTGCCTGCTACTACTTAGAGTTGATTCAGGTCTGATTCATCGGGGATGAATTTGAATGGTGTTGAACATGTCCTACTGTGTGTGAGCTAAGTGTGTGAACACGATTTGGTAAAGGTAGCGGTGAGAGGCCATGTAGGAGTACGTGGTGGGTTGTCTCATTGAAGCCATCCTAAGGAACTGAGTTCTATGTTTGTGATCCATGAAACAGTTACTACCACGCATTGGGCCCAAAACCAATGGACCCTCTCGGCTTCTTAATCACCCTTGTCCTCTGTCCAGGAGTTGTAAGTAGTTTCTGGTGTTTGTAGTACGCTGGAGGCCGTGCACAGCGTTGACCCGAGGGGTGGGTTGTGATGCTGTAGGCATGTGGCACGGTGTACCGGGCGCCCGTTTGGTGTCTCGGGAACCCTACACACATCGTTCGGGGCCGTATGTGGAAACTCCGGCCGACTCCCTGCAGATGGAACCTGAATAGGCGATAAACCTGGACTAGAGACTTGAGTGTTTAGGTAGGCCATGGCCGACACCCTCGTTGGGCCTCCGCTTGAAGGTTGTCGAGTACATGTCGTGTAAACGGCGATAAGGGGTGAGAGCGTGTGTGAAGAAGTACACCCCTGCAGGGTTAACATCATCTATTCGAATAGCCGTGTCCGCGGTAAAGGACTTCTGGGTTGCCTATACAGTTCATAGACAAGTGAAAGTGGATACTCTAAAATACACAAGATAAGCGTGAGTGCTATGGAGGGCGTTCTCGTAGGGAGACGGAAGCGAATCCATAGTGGTGTATTGATATGGTGAATATGTGGACTCGTGTGCGCCACCTCAAAAGAGTTACTTGTAGTCGTAGTTAGGATAGCCACCGAGCCAAAGCTGGCTTGCTTCAATTAAACCCCACCATCCCCTTTGTTGATAATGATGCATATGTAGTTAGTTCTGATGTAAGTCTTGCTGGGTACATTTGTACTCACGTTTGCCTATTTTATGTTTTTGCAGAGAGACTTCAGTCTCACTAGTAGTTCCGTGTGGACTTCGACGTTTAGCTTGTTACCTCAGCTACGATCTTGTGCCCTCGGCAGGATCTGGTAGATAGTCAGGCTTCTCATCCTTTTTCATTTGTAGATGTCTGTACTCAGACATGCTAAGCTTCCGCATGTGCTTTGACTTGTATGCTATGAATGCTGGGTCGAGAGACCCATGTTGTAATATCTCGCTCCTCGGAGCCTATTGAATAAAATACTTGAGTTGTAGAGTCATGTTGTGATGCCATGTTGTATTTGCACATATCGAGCATATTGTGTGTATGTTATTGAAATGCTTGGTATGTGTGGTATCTGACTATCTAGTTGTTTATCCGTGGTAGCCTCTCTTACCGGGAAATGTCTCCTAGTGCTTCCATTGAGCCTTGGTAACTTGCTATTGCTCCAGAACACTTAGGCTGGCCGGCATGTGTCCTTCTTCGTTCCTGTGTCTGTCCCTTCAGAGAAATGTCACGTGGTGTCTACCGGAGTCCTGTTAGCCTGCTACAGCCCGGTTTACCGGAGTCCTGCTAGCCCAGTTGCTACAGGCCGCATTCACTCGCTAATGACCGACATGTTCGTTGCTGGGTCATGTATGCATGTCCCTGTAAGTTAGTGCCACTTTGGATTCACGACTAGCCATGTCAGCCCGGGCTCCTTGTCATACTGATGCTAGCAACACTATCATATACGTGTGCCAAAAGGCGCAAATAGTCCCGGGCCTGGTAAGGCGACTAATGGAGTCCTGGATTAGGGGGTATCCGGACAGCCGGACTGTGTGCAACGTCCGGACTATTGAAGCATGAAGATACAAGACTCAAGACTTCGGCCTGTGTCCGGATGGGACTCTCCTTTGCGTGGAAGGCAAGCTTGGCGATCAGGATATTACGTTTCCTTTCTTGTAACCGACTCCATGTAAACCCTAGCCATTTCCGGTGTCTATATAAACAGAAGAGGTTGGTCCTTAGAGGGCCGATCATAATTACAATCATACAATCATAGGCTAGCTCTTAGGGTTTAGCCTCTACGATCTCGTGGTAGATCTACTCTTGTACTATGCACATCACCAATATTAATCAAGCAGGAAGTAGGGTTTACCTCCATCGAGAGGGCCTGAACCTGGGTAAACATCTATGTCCCTCGCTTCCTGTTACCATCAGCCTTGATGCACAGATCAGGACCCCCAACCCGAGATCCGCCGGGTTGACACCGGCATTGGTGCTTTCATTGAGAGTTCCTCTGTGTCATCGCTGTCAGGCTCGATGGCTCCTTCGATCATCATCAATGACACTGTCCAAGGCGAGACTTTCCTCCCCGGACAGATCCTCGTGTTCGACGGCTTTGCACTGCGGGCCAATTTGCTTGGCCACCTAGAGCAGATCGATAGCTATGCCCCGACCACCAGGTAAGGTTCGGAAACTTGAACTACACAGTGGATATTCGCGGGGACTTGATCTTCGACGGATTTGGGCCAGTGTCAAGAGCGTCGAACAGTCACGATGAGCACGGCTTAGACCTGTTGTCAGACGAAGCTCGGGATATCACCCCGGTAGAAGCCTCGGATTTAAATGCGGGGCAGGTTGCGTTGCCTAAGGACGGAGGGCTGGACCCCACCCCACAGGTCTTACCCTCATCGGCGATGGAGCCGAACACAGGCCTCACTTCTGAGGGAGCCTGTGACTCCGGACCACCGGATTCATATCCGGTTGTAGGTTCCAGTTCGTGTGTCCCTGAGCCCGTCGAGCCTGGTTGGGCTCTAGTGATGGAGTTCACCGCGGCGGACGTCTTTTAGCACTCGCCCCTTGGTGACATGCTAAACTTATTGAAGTCTCTCTCTTTGTCAGGAGACTCTGGGCTGAACTATGTCCAGCTTGAGTGGGAAGCAGAGGACGACGGAATTTGTTGCCCACCCACCAGCCACTTCATTGCCACGATCGATGATCTAACCGACGTGCTTGACTTCGACTCCGAAGACATCGACAGTATGGACGATGATGTAGGAGAATTACAGGAGCCACCGCTCACAGGGTGGTGGACGGCCACCTCCTCATACGATATATATATATATATGGTGGACACTTTGAAGGAAACCAATGGCGATGAGGCAACGGAGGATAACCCCTCGGGAAGAAAAACAAAGCACGGGCGTCGTCGGCGCCGCTCCAAGCCCCACCACAGCAATACCGGCCCCGGAGACGAAAGTAATCCGGATGGCGCCAAAGAAGAATATGACCCTGACCAGCCCGCCTTCGAGCAGGCCGAACAGGAAGATGAGCAGGTCAGCCCAGATGAACAGGAGACGGACGGATACCCGGAGGAGGACAACTACATGCCCCCCTCCGAAGATGAGATTAGCCTCAGTGACGACGAATTCGGCGTGCCTGAGGACCCCGTGGAGCAGGAGCGCTTCAAGCGTAGGCTTATAGCCACTGCGAGGAGCCTGAAGAAGAAGCTGCAGCAACTCCAAGCTGATCAAGATCTTCTCAAAGATAGATGGATTGAAGTCCTGGCAGCCGAGGAATATGGACTCGAGCGCCAAACGGCTGACTGGCCACCCCGTGGCCGGGATAAAACGGGATATCAGCCCGGATACCAGCTCGCACCCCCACGCTGATACACTACGGCCCAGGGCAACAGGCAAGACCTGCAAGATAATCTGGAAAACAAAGCAGGACATCGAAGATCGATCTACACCTCGGCCAGGAAAAACGCAAGTCTATGGCAGCTCTCACAACCCTAATGACCCGCTTTTGTGCGGGTCAGGATAGCTGGTTGGCTCGTAGCGGCACCACACCACATTCCGGCACTTCGGACGGCCGCGATGCCAACGGCAAGCCACGGTTTAACAGACATAAGAAACGGAACAACGGCGAGAACACTGAAGACATGGCGGTCAACGCCGGATTCAGCGCATCTAAGTTCGGTCAGCGGAAAAAGCCGTTCAAAAGAAATCATCAGGGGACCGTCCAGCCTGGACCGCATACTAGAGCGCTCGAGCCAAATTCATGGCACCCCTGACAAGCCAGCCAACCACACCAATAGAGACTGCTGGGTGTTCAAATAGGCCGGTAAGATAAACACCGAAAACAAGGACAAGGGGCTGCACATCGACGATGACGAAGAGCCCCGGCGTCCGAATACGGGGGGACAAAAGAAATTCCCCCCTCCCCAGGTGAAAACGGTCAATATGATCTACACCACTCACATCCCCAAGAGGGAACAGAAGCGAGCACTACGGGACGTCTATGCGATGGAGCCAGTCGCCCCCAAATTCAACCCATGGTCAGCTTGTCCGATCACCTTTGATCGTAGGGATCATCCTACTAGCATATGTCATGGCGGCTCAGCCACATTGGTCTTAGACCCAATCATCGACGGATTCCACCTCGCGCAAGTCCTTATGGACGGCGGCGGCAGCCTGAACCTGCTTTATCAGGACACAGTGCGCAAAATGGGCATTGACCCTTCAAGGATCAAGCCCACTAAAACCACCTTTAAAGGTGTTATTCCTAGAGTAGAGGCCCGCTGTACGGGCTCTATAACACTGGAAGTGGTCTTCGGATCCCCGGACAACTTCCGGAGCAAAGAGTTAATCTTCGACATCGTCCCTTTCCACAGTGGCTACCACGCACTGCTCGGACGAACCGCATTCGCTAGATTCAATGCGGTACCACATTATGCATACCTCAAGCTCAAGATGCCAGGACCGCGTGGGGTCATCATTGTCAATGGAAATATGGACCGCTCCCTTCGAACAGAAGAGCATACGGTAGCCCTCGCGGCAGAAGTACAATGCGGCCTACTCCAACAAACCAATCTGGCGACAACTTCAAGCACAGTCAAGCGAGTCCGGAGCACCCCGCAACAGGATCATGAGGAACGCCAAGAGCATGATTAGCAGTCCGGCCTCCGCCCAAGCCCCTTCAAAGTAGCATTCGTGCCACGCGCGCACAATTACGCACTCAAGATACCATGGGCATAGGCGGAGGCGCATCAACGACTCAGTCCATAGTGCGGGTAACCACCAAAAACCTTCATACTCTTTCCCTCTTACCTTTCAGGCACCGCGTTAGAGCAGCATCCTCAAAAGATCCGAATTGCCGGACTTATATAGGAGAGACATCCAAGGAGGCAACGGACGTTGTGCACAGAAGGGAATACCCAAGTGGAATCTATTTACGATCATTATACCTGCTTTATCTATCTATACACACCCTACTCCTAGATAGGACATGTCAAATGGTCCTATTTTATCTCCGCTTAATGCATCCATTGTAAACATATGCTTAAACGTATTTTTTGTCAATGGGAGATTATATATAGCGTCAGCTTATTATTCTTAGTTGAGCATTTTTTTCTCTTATAAATGTTTATTTGATATTGCATCCGTACACCTTGGTGCGGTCAGTTTGCCAGGGGCTTCTCATGGCGCCCCGTAATATGGCAAATAAAGTCCGAACACTTTCAACAGTGCGGCACCCCGAACTTATAGCACTCTATGCATCAGCTCCGAATCATGTCTTGGGTCTATAGTTGGGATAGCCCGGCTCCCTTGTTTTGGTGCCTTACGTTCCGTTATATCTGCTTAGGTAGCGCAGGGAGAACTACTGCAATTGTGTCCCGGACGAGCACCTCAGTAAAGAATGCCGAAAACTGATCGGCATGATGTGGCGAGAGCTGGTCGCTGTTCGAGAGGTATGAAAATCCTTAAAGATTTTCTGCTTTAGGCAATAAATCGGCTTCGTCCGGTCTAGGCGTGTATAGCGCCCCAATTCGGCCTTCCGGATTCTAGGGGCTTCGCCGAAATTTAAAACTGTAGACTTCTATGGCTAAGTGAAAGTTATAAAGCCGCATAGTCCGATTGCCTTGTTCGCTGCACCGGACACCTCCATAAGGGACCAAACATTTGGATAAAGAGTGTCTGGGTTTTCCACGAACACCCCAGTACTAGTTACATGGGGGAGGAAGCTGACGACTGGCCTATTTTCAGAATTTTATAAACAGCCGCATAGAAGGTAATATTTTAAATAACAAAAGCGCTACATAGTGCAAGTAACTTCGTCTTTAAATTACAAACATGACATAAGTGAATTCATTCTAAAATGGCGTCCTTGGTACACTCATCGGCGACGAGACGAGCACCCTTCATCACGCCATCATAGTACATCTCAGGATGGCGATGCACCTTGCCCTCCGGCGGCCCGTCCTTGACCAGCTTCTCCACATCCAGTTTGCCCCAATGCACCTTGACACGGGCAAAGGCCCAGCAGGCACCCTTGAGGCAAACGGATCGCTTGATCACTTCAAGCCGCGGGCAGGCATCCACCATCCGCTTCCTCAGGCCAAAGTAGCTACTGGGCAGGAGCTCACCAGGCCACATCCGGACTATGAAGCCTTTCATAGCCAGTTCGGCCACGCTGTGGAGTTCGACCAACTGCTTCAGTTGGTCGCTCAGAGGCATCGGATGTTTGGCCCCAGCATACTGGGACCAGAACAGCTTCTTCGTTGAGCTCCCCTCCTGGACACGATAGAACTCGCGGCGTCTGATACGCTGTGTGGCAGATCTGCAGATGCCCCTGGAGAGCTCTGAATTCGAGTAAGTAAAAGAAACGCCTCCTCCACATCTTTGCTTTGCATAAAAAACTTCTTACCCGCTGCTATCTTTTTGGCCTCTTGGATCTCCTGTTGTGCTTTCTCAGCTTCGGCCTTTGCGTATTTCAAATTTACAAGGGCCTTCGCAAGCTCGGCCTCTTTCATCTTCAGATCATGCTCCACGGACTCACACTTCTTGTCGAGGTCCTGGAGCTCTTGATGTACCTCGCCCACTCTAGCACTTTGCTTTTCACGCTCCTTTCATTCCAAGGCCGCTTTGTCTTCAGCCTCAGACAACCCTTTCTTCAGGGACGCCACTTCGGCGGTGGCCCCTGTTACATAGCACGATGCTTTGGTGTTAGACTAGCCAATTTGGTCTATCCTCAAATACATAAGAGAGGGGAATCACTTACCCTTGTTCTCTTCGAGCTGCCTCCTCGTGAGGTCGAGCTCTCCCTGTGCCTACTCCAGGTCCCGCTTCAGTCTGGCAACCTCGGCAGTACGGGCAGCAGCAGCAAGCAGCACAGCCTGCTTATACACACATATATTTATTGTTAGACTCCTGCGGGTTATTATTGACCCCCCGTTTGGTTTTTCCTTCCGAACACCAAACAGAGTATCAGGGGCTACTACCTATCGGGTGGTAATCTTACACATATTTCTTACTTACCTCAAAGCCTGTCAAAAGGCTGGTGCAAGCTTCGGTTAGTCCGCTCTTGGCAGACGAAACCTTCCGAATCACCAAACTCATAAGAGAACGGTGCTCCTCATACATGGAAGCGCCGCGAAGCACATCCAGCAGACAATCCGGCGCCTCTGGCGCACGAGAAGTCCTCGATACAGATGACTCACCCTCCCTAACGAGGGGCTATCCACCTGAGTTCGGAACCATTGAAGGTTCCGGGACAGTGTTCGGTTGAGAGCCCGGCCTATTGTGGCTCTCATCGACACAATCCGCGGGGACCTTAGACCCCGCGTGTCTGACGTCTAGGACCCTGCCTCGGGGCGTCTCCAGAGTCACCTCCCCCCGCTCTGGGAGCCTTCAGGGCAACACCTCCGTGTCATCCGCGGGTTCAGGAGTAGTGGCTGTCGGAAGCGAATTGATCTTCGAATTACTCAGGGACCCGGAGGAAGACACTTCGGGGTGAGCCCTGGCCGGACTGCACATATGTTCGGCGTTAGACGAAAGCCATAGAGCGAAATTATGATAGAGTGCAGGCACTTACGATCGCACTGGGGGCTTCCCCCTGGGCAGCCACCCCTCCTTCCTGTGAGCGGTCGTGGCGGAGTAGTCTGAAGGTACACCTTCCCCTTCTTGAACGCCCCAGCCTCCCCCTCCGGGGCGGTTTTTCTCTTCTTCTCCCCCCCAGTGCGGGGAGGGGGAATTTCTTCTTGATTCCCCCCGCCTCCGCGGGAGGAATCTGTCTCGTCGTCATCAGACGACAGGGGTATGATGGCCTTACGCCGAGGGCCTTTTCCGCCCCCCTGGTCCGCCTCCCCGGGCCCCCTCATCCTTTCCGGATGGGGCGTCTTCTTATTCTTCCTCCTCCCCTTCGTGGGAGGAGTTTGCCTCGTTGTCTTCGGATGAGGCTTCTGGCACAACCTTACGACGGAGACACTTTCGGGTCCCCAGGGCTTTCTTCTCGGCCTTCTTCTCCGGCACCTTGTACGGTGCCGGGACCAGCATCTCCGTCAGGAGAGCATCCACTGGGCCTTCTGGCAGCGGAGCCGGACAGTAGACCCGCTCCGCTATCTCCACATAATCCTGAAGCAAATATGCATAACTACTTAAGGCTCTCCTATGAATATATTGGGAAGAACCAGGTCCGGTGGTAGTCTGAGAACTCACCTGACTAGGGGCCCACGCGGCATGAAGCCCGTGGTCCTCGGATGTGGGAGGAAGTACATCAGAGGCCTTGAATAGCACTTTCCATGCGCCTTTATGCGTCATGTCGTAGAGATTCCGGAGCGTCTGGTGTTCGGTCAGGACAAACTCCCACAGATTGACTGCCCGCCTTTTGCAGGGCAGGATCCGGCGAACGAGCATGACCTGGATCATGTTGACAAGCTTGATGTTCTTGTCCTTCATCCTTTTGATGCATGTCTAGAGTCCGGTCAGCTCCATAGAATCGCCCCAGGACAGGCCCTTCTTTTCCCAGGAGCTGAGCCGCATGGGGGATCCGGATCGGAACTCGGGGGCCGTTGCCCAGTTGGCGCCGCGCGGCTCGGTGATGTAGAACCACCCCGATTTCCACCCTTTTATGGTCTCCACAAAGGAATCGTCCAGCCAGGTGACGTTAGGCATTTTTCCCACCATGGCTCCTCCGCACTCTGCTTGTTGGCCGCTTACAACCTTAGGCTTCACGCAGAAGGTTTGCAGCCATAGGCCGAACTGAGGCCGGATGTGGAGGAAGGCCTCGCATACGACAGTGAATGCCGAGATGTTGAGGACGAAGTTCAGGGCTAGATCGTGGAAATCTAACCCGTAGTAGAACATGAGCCCGTGCATGAAGGAATGGAGTGGAAATCCCAGTCCACGAACTAAGTGCGCGACGAATACGACCCTCTCATGGGGTCATGGGGTCGGAATGACCTGCCCGGCGTCCGGTAGCCGGTGCGCTATGTCCGCGGCCAAGTATCTGGCCGCCCGAAGATTTGTGATGTGCTTCTCCTTGACGGTGGAAGCCACCCACTTGCCTCCTGCTCTGGACATGTTTCGCTATGAGGAGAAGACTTGGGCTTGGGCGCTGGAGCTCGAGGGGGCAAGAGTGGGCAAAGGAGGAAGAAGGCGTGGGTGCAAATGGGGAAATCTTATCCCTTTATAGAGGCGCCGAAAGTGGTGCACCTCCCCACTTGCCCGTTGAGAATTGCTTGTTTCCCAAGCGCCATGATTAATGGCGTGGTGGGATTACCCAAACACGTATTGATGAGAATCCCGTGATAAGGGGACACGATCTCTACTTTGACAAGACGTGTCAAAGAAACCGCCTCGCAATATGCGTTGTAGCTGGTTGTGGGAAAACGGCTCGAATAATGATCCGACTGTAATAACATGTCACGTCATCAGAAAATATTGTCAGCAGATCGCATTTGTGAAATGTCATTCTCTCTACATCAGTTTGTGAAGATCATTTTGTGGATCCGGACATGATTCATGTGTTCAATAATTACTTTGGAGTATTCAGAGAAGGAACCCGTCTTGCAATGCCGAAGACAATACTGCGTGCCGGACTCATCGTCGTTGAAGCCTGGTTCAGGGGCTACTGAGGGAGTCCTGGATTAGGGGGTATCCGGACAGCCGGACTGTGTGCAACATCCGGTCTATTGAAGCGTGAAGATACAAGACTCAAGACTTCGGCCCGTATCCAGATGGGAATCTCCTTTGCGTTGAAGGCAAGCTTGGCGATCTGGATATTATGTTTCCTTTCTTGTAACTGACTCCATGTAAACCCTAGCCCTTTCCGGTGTCTATATAAACAGGAGAAGTTGGTCCTTAGAGGGCCGATCACAATTACAATCATACAGTCATAGGCTAGCTCTTAGGGTTTAGCCTCTACGATCTTGTGGTAGATCTACTCTTGTACTACCCATATAATCAATATTAATCAAGCAGGAAGTAGGGTTTTACCTCCATCGAGAGGGCCTGAACCTGGGTAAACATGTGTGTCCCTTGCTTCCTGTTACCATCAGCCTTGACGCACAGATCGGGGCCCCCTACCCGAGATCCGCCGGTTTTGACACCGACAGCGACACCCGTGGGAATACCGTGTGTGAGGCCGCAAAGTGATATGAGGTGTTACATGCTAGATTGGTGTGGCATTGAGTCGGGGTCCTGACACGTGCGCACAGGCCCAACTTACCCCGTGCGCACGGGCCCTCCAAGATGGCCAGCTGAGAGGGCAATTGGGCCTCCAATTCGTCTCCTACCTACCCAAGCCTCTATAGTTCGTGCCTAGGGTTATGTTTAGGGTTAGCAAAGTATGAGATAATATATTTGTGAGCTCTGCTCCTTCTACCACCTCCATTGGAGCTTGATGTCTACTACACAACCTTCTTCTTGTAGACGTTGTTGGGCCTCCAAGTGCAGAGGTTTGTAGGACAGTAGCAAATTTCCCTTAAGTGGATGACCCAAGGTTTATCAATCCGTGGGAGGCATAGGATCAAGATGGTCTCTCTCAAACAACCCTGGAACCAAATAACAAAGAGTCTCTTGTGTCCCCAACACACCCAATACAACGGTAAATTGTATAGGTGCACTAGTTCGGCGAAGAGATGGTGATACAAGTGCAATATGGATGGTAGATATAGGTTTTTGTAATCTGAAACTATAAAAATAGCAAGGTAACTAATGATAGAGTTGAGCGTAAACGGTATTGCAATGCTAGGAAACAAGGCCTAGGGTTCATACTTTCACTAGTGCAAGTTCTCTCAACCATAAATACAAAACTGGATCATATAACTATCCCTCAACATGCAACAAAGAGTCACTCCAAAGTCACTAATAGCGGAGAACAAACGAAGAGATTATTATAGGGTACGAAACCACCTCAAAGTTATCCTTTCTAATCGATCTATTCAAGAGTCTGTAGTAAAATATCACTAAGCTATTCTTTCCGTTCGATCTATCATAGAGTTCGTACTAGAATAACACCTTAAGACACAAATCAACCAAAACCCTAATGTCACCTACATACTCCAATGTCACCTCAATTATTCATGGGTATGATTATACGATATGCATCAAACAATCTCAGATTCATCTATTCAACCAACACAAAGTACTTCAAAGAGTGCCCCAAAGTTTCTACCGGAGAGTCAAGACGAAAATGTGTGCCAACCCCTATGCATAAGTTCATTGAACCCGCAGGTTGATCACCAAAACATACATCAAGTAGATCACGTGAATATCCCATTGTCACCACAGATAAGCACAACAAGACATACATCAAATGTTCTCAAATCCTTAAAGACTCAATCCGACAAGACAACTTCAAGGGGAAAACTCAATTCATCACAAGAGAGTAAAGGGGGAGAAACATCATAAGATCCAACTATAATAGCAAAGCTCGCGATACATCAAGATCGTATCACCTCAAGAAAACGAGAGAGAGAGAGAGATCAAACACATAGCTACTGGTACATACCCTCAGCCCCGAGGGTGAACTACTCCCTCCTCGTCATGGAGAGCGTAGGGATGATGAATATGGCCACCCGTGAGGGATCCTCCCTCCGGTAGGGTGCCGAAATAGGGTCCCGATTGGTTTTTCGTGGCTACAGAGGCTTGCGGCGGCGGAACTCCCGATCTATGGTGCTCCTCGATGTTATTGGGGTATATGGATATATATATATATAGGTGAAAGAAGTCGGTCAGGGGAGCCACGAGGGGCCCACGAGGGTGGGGGGCGCGCCCAGGGGGGGTAGGGCGCGCCTCCCTGCCTCGTGGCTTCCTCGTTGCTTCCCTGACGTCTACTCCAAGTCTCCTGGATTGCTTCCATTCTAAAAATAACTCTCCTGAAGGTTTCATTCCGTTTGGACTCCGTTTCATACTCCTTTTCTTCGAAACACTGAAATAGGCAAAAAAAACAGCAATTTGGGCAGGGCCTCCGGTTAATAGGTTAGTCCCAAAAATAATATAAAAGTGTATAGTAAAGCCCATAAACATCCAAAACAAGTAATATACTAGCATGGAACAATCAAAAATTATAGATACGTTGGAGACGTATCAAGCATCCCCAAGCTTAATTCCTGCTCATCCTCGAGTAGGTAAATGATAAAAATAGAATTTTTGATGTGGAATGCTACCTAGCATATTTCTCAATGTAATTTTCTTTATTGTGGCATGAATGTACAGATCCAAATGATTCAAGATAAAAGTTCATATTGACATAAGAAATAGTAATACTTCAAGCATACTAACAAATCAATCATGTCTTCTCAAAATAACATGGCTAAAGAAAGTTTATCCCTACAAAATCATATAGTTAGGCTATGCTTCATTTTCATCACACAAAATACTCCCATCATGCACAACGCCGGTTTCAGCCAAGCAATTGGTTCATACTTTTTAACGCGCTTTAGCTTTTTTCAGCTCTCACGCAATACATGAGTGTAAGCCATGGATATAGCACAACGGGTGGAATAGAATATGATGATGGAGGTTATGTGGAGAAGACAAAAAAGAGAAAGCATCACGTTGACGAGGCTAATTGATGTCAACATGAGGAGTAGGGATTGCCATGCAACGGATGCACTAGAGCTATAAATTTATGAAATCTCAACAAAATAAACTAAGTGGGTGTGCATCCAACTTGCTTGCTCACGAAGACGTAGGGCATTTTGAGGAAGCCCATCGTTGGAATATACAAGCCTAGTCTATAATGAAAAATTCCCACTAGTATATGAAAGTGACAACATAAGAGACTCTCTAACATGAAGAACATGGTGCTACTTTGAAGCACAAGTGTGGAAAAGGATAGTAACATTGTCCCCCTTTTATTTTTTATTTTTTTGGGCCTTTTTTTATCTGGCCTTTCTTTTTTTTCTTCTTTTTTATTGGCCTTTTTTGGCCTTTACTTTTTTTATAAGGGACAATGCTCTAATAATGATGATCACCACACTTCTATTTATTTACAACTCATGGATTACAACTCGATACTAGAACAAGATATGACTCTATATGAATGCCTCCGGCGGTGTACCGGGATGGGCAATGAATCAAGAGTGACATGTATGAAAAATTATGAAGGTGGCTTTGACACAAATACGATGTCAACTACATGATCATGCAAGGCAATATGACAATGATGATGCGTGTCATGATGAACGGAATGGTGGAACGTTGCATGGCAATATATCTCGGAATGGCTATGGAGATGCCATAATAGGTAGGTATGGTGGCTGTTTTGAGGAAGATATAAGGAGGTTTATGTGCGATAGAGCGTATCGTATCACGGGGTTTGGATGCACTGGCAAAGTTTTGTCGGTGTACTAAAGTAGGGGCACCCCTTTGTACCCCTTATTTGAGCACGGGCAGTCAGAGCCGTGCCCACGACCACACATAAGCAGGGCAGGGGCAGGGAATCGAAACCGCGCGATGTTCAAAGCAACGCCAAGACAGAGGCATGAAGAGCAACAAGGCGAAGTGGTTTCCCCCGGCAAGACCCTTGCCGGGGCGACCCCCACAGCCCCGGCAAGGACCTTGGTGGGCTACCTTACCCGATGCCAGCGCGCCACCCTTGGGCCCCAATTTCTCCAGCGCCACGAACCGCGTTGGGAGCAGGGCTCGGGAGGCACCTCCGTGATGGCATGCAGATCATTGTGAAGACAAGAAATACTTCAAATCAGAAGAGGATTAGAAGACGACGAACCTCGGCGAGATTCTTGCCGAGGAAATCCACAAGACCCCCGGCAAGACCCTTGCCTGGGACGACCGCAACGCCACGGAAAGGCCCTTGCCGAGGCCCCGTCAAGGCCCTTGCCGAGGACATCCTCAAGGCCACAACCATGCCACACCCGCCAAGCTTCTACCACCACTCCCATGCAGCTGCCAGCCCACCAGCTAGGCAAGCACCTGCTGTCAACGTGAGGCTTCTCGGCCAACTCAGCGCATGCCTACATGGTGGCATGCAAATCTTCGTGAAGGCCCTACCACCGCGCCACCTCAGCAGCCTGCCAGCCTACATGGCGCCGACCGCCTCGCTGGCCCAGGCGCGTGTCGAGGCAGGGCGAAGCGGCGATAAAGTGAAGGGGACACGTCAGAGGCACATTAAATGCGTCTTGTCCCGTAATGACAAGCGATAGGCTTAGACACATTATCCCGACGCCACCTACTATGTGCCACTATGGCGATCCCCTTGCCTATAAAAGGAGGCCCAAGGCATCCAGGCGAGGGATTCAGACCCTGGGACAAGTTACACTCGTTGTAGCTAGCTCAAGAACTCAAACAACACTAATACACACATCGAAGCAGGACTAGGGTATTATGCATCGTTGCGGCCCGTACCTGGATAAATGACCCGCGCGCTCATACTGACTGCTGATCCCGCTCTTCTCACCACCCCGAGCCCCGCAACCGTAGTAGTGATTCTTGTGATCCCATAGGTGTCGTTTCCCACCGACATCTTTGGCGCTCCAGGTAGGGGGCGCAAGCGTGAAAATCTTGTTTAGCAGCTAGTCGAGCAGCTCCTTATCGCCATGGCTTCCAGAGAAGAAGGCGACCAAGTGAGCAGCTCCGTCGGCAGGTGCGGCAAGCGTTCACACGACGACGAAAAAAAAGCTAAGTCATGCAAAACTTTGAGTATTTCCTTTTTATATAAGGTTATCCTCCTCGGAGATCTTTCCTTTGTATGAGAAGCCTGCACGCAGTGGGGCCCGTCCATTATTGGCAACGCCCTTGGTCTGTTTCGAGTCAGCTCAATAGATCGAGCGGCTGCGTTGAGAACGGCAGGGTGGCCTTCTTCTATTGGAAACGCTCTTGCTCTGCCTCGAGTCCGCTCGACAGTTCGAGCGGCCGTGTTGAAAACAGCAAGGTGTTTTGTATGGCAGCAAGCACACCCTGCCGGCCGCTAAGGGATCCGTCCTTCGAAGCGTTGCGGTCTGGGTTCGTGCACCGACCAGCCTGCCCAATTGGTGTAGGGTGGACATACAAGGAAGGGTTGAGCAGGAGAATAACATGCATCAAATTTAAAACACTGCAGAGTTATATTACATCAATTGTTGCTGCGGTTCTAACTAAAGATATGAATTGTCTGGGTAGTGAACCCGCAGCGGCAAGAAGAAATGGGGTGCCTAATCCTGGAGCTGGCCCTCTATCCTCTGAATTCGGCCGACGCGGCTGATGATGGGCTCGATGCACCCCTTGAGACCCGAGAGGTCTGCATCGCCCGTCAAGCTATCTAGCGCAGCGTCGAAGTCGAGGTCGGGGTTCTAGTATGCCAGCTTGGTGAGGACCTTGGTCATGGTGTCCTAGCAAAGTGTCCGAGACTCGTTGGCCTAGGAGCTTGCCTGGTTGGAGTCGAGCCGTTCCAGGGCACCAAGAACACCCTCGAAGTACATGGTCAGCTTGTCATTGGGGCTCATATCCGGTTCCGGGGCGTACCCCCCTTCCGGCATCTTCATGTCGGCCAACTGCTTGGTGATCCTGTTGGCGATGTCGGCGCGGCGGCCGATCCAGATGTACTCGCCCTTAACGTAATCTGCGTGGTTGGTGGCGTCTTTCCTCCGCTACTGTTTCTCTTCCGCTAGGCTCTTGGTCAGGGCTTCCTCTTGGGCGTTGGCCTTCGTGAGCATCTTCTCAAGACCCTCTAGCTTCAGCTTCAGGTCATCGATGGAGTCGTTGGCGCGGGAGAGCTGCTTGGCCTTGGCCAGGTTTTCGTCCTGCGCCATCACCAAGGCGCAGCGGGACGAGTCTCTCTCCGTCACCAGCTGATCGGCCCTGGCCTTCAGGCCGTCCCGCTCCACCTCTAGCTCCTTCACCTTGTTACCGTGGGCCAAAGCCTGGGCATCAAGCGCCTCTTTGTGCTTGTGCTCCAGCTCTCGAGTCCGCGCCGCGGCAAGCTTCTCGACCTCCTCATCCTTGCTACGGAGTGCGGCGGCAAGCTTCGCCTCACGGTCAGCAAGGTCCTCCTCCTAGGAGTTCAGCTCGGCCTCGCGCTGGACCAGACGGCCTCGGCCTTGGAGGCCTCCTCCCTCGCCTCCTCCCGGGCCTTCTCGATATCGGCCTGCTTCAAGAGGAGCTCCAGCTCGCGCTGTGCTAGATGACCTTGGGCGGCCTTCAGCTCCTCGTGGGCCTGGTGGAACCAGGCCTGCGCCACGGCGACGCGCTTCTCAATTTTCGCCTCCGCCTAGCTCGCTAGTGCCTCCCTGGACTTCGCCTTGTCCAGGCGAGCGCGATGGAGCGCCTGTAGCTTTCGGAAGCTGGCACCCATGGCCCAGAGAAGCAGCTCTTCCTGGGTGCCACCGCCACCGGTGCTCGGATCCTTGACAACCTCGAGCCCGGCGGCAGCGAGCACTTCGTCATCAAATACCTCCCCCTCCGCTGGTGCCCTGGTGCTTGCCGTCCCTGGGAGGTGGACGAACAAGTCGTCGCTCACCTTCAGGTACTTGCCTAAGCTGGAGGCAGCGGACGAGGAGGGTTGGTCGTCAACCACCTCATCCTTGGTAGCGGCCTTGCTGGCCTCCTCCTCGGCAACGCCCTTGCCGGGCCCCTCGGCGACACCCTCGCAGGGATCTCTAGCAAGCCCCTTGGTGGCATCCTCGGCCGCGGACTCGGCAGCCTCCTTGGCGGCGACCTTGTCAACCTCAGCCACGGCGTCCGCAGTGACCTCCTTGATGATGGTGTCGGTGTCCTCCTGGTCCGTCGGGGGGGGGGGACCTGGATGCCGAAGGAGGAAATGAAGCAGGGCCAAAACCAAAATTCAAGAGAGAAGGAAGGAGAATAAGAGAAGTCGGATCACCCACCCGTGTCGGGCTGAGAAAAAGCGCTCCCCTCTCCACCAACGTCTGTTGCCGGGACGGAGCCACCGGCGCCCAAGTTTACCTCCTCCTCCTCCTTCATGCGCGTGGGCTCGATGTCCCGTGTCCTTGCCGGGGACGCCCCTCGGGGCAGTGTGGTCGACGAAGGTGGCATGGTGGGGGTGGCCCTTGGTGGCTCCTCCTGCTGCTGCTCTCCTCCTTCAGCCATGGCAAGATGAGTACCAAGAAATCATGCCCTAGCGCACGTTGATAGGAGGTAAGTGGAGAACGCACGCTGGGGGCTGAGCCGGGGACTACACCACAGGCTGCTGTCCGGGATGCTCTCCACCACCAGCGGCGCTTTGAGGTCCCTGCCGGGGGCTGGCTGGCCATCGAGGCCTTGGCCCTCTTCTCCGCCCGCTGGGCGAACGTCTTCGTCTCCCTGCAAGAACAAGTCAAATCAAGGAGGGCTGCGCAATTTGTGAGGATGGAAATGGCGAGGGGCAGAGTGCTTACTCGCCCTCCTCCTCCTCCACTGCTGCCTTCCTCTTCCCCCTTGGGCCGAGGGACGAAAAGTCAAAGCCGGTCTCCGTGCCAGCACCTGCGGGGCGAGGGGGAGGCGATGGAGTCCGGTAGCATTTGGATGAAGAAGAGGCGGTCGTCTTCTTCTTCGCCACCGTGGTCTTCTTCTTCGCCACCGCTGTCTCCTTCTTCGCCGTCGCAGCCCTCGTTACACGCGCGGTCTCCCCCGGAGTCCCTTGCCACGCCCCAGTCCTGCCGGGATGGACCGGCTTGCCAGAGTTGCCCCGATGCAAGACGCGTCTCTTCTGCGTAGCCGGGGGTCGCCGGCCTTGGCCTCCTCCTCAGACGATTCTTCGCCCATGCCTCCGGTAGGGGGCCTCGATGCTGGCGCCACCCGCCTCCTTGGCGGACTTCACCCACTCGGCGAGCTCCTCCTCCTCTGCGGCCATGGTGGCCTCGTTCTCCATGCTGCCGGCATTGCCGGCAAGCCTGGCGAGCTCCGCCTCCATCGCCCTGGCGGCGATGTAGTTCAGGTCCTCCTGGGTGGTGACCTAGATGAGAAGTGACTCATCGTGGTCAAGTTCTTCAACCAAGTTGGCAAACAAATCTTCCACCTCCCGTGCCGGGGGCTCGACCCAGGCCGGGTCGAGACCGTGCGTGTTGAAGACCGGCATCATGGTGAGGATTTCGGCCTGCCGGGAGTTGTTGCTCAACGGGACCACTCCTGGCAGCAGCCTGAACAAGGGCCCTTTGATGACCTTGCCGGACTTTGTGGCCTTGCCGGTCCTCTCCACCTTGCCATCGGCGTACACGTCGTGATGGAAGAGCCTCCGGCAGTACCAGGAGTGCCCTAGCACCGTGAGGATGTTCTGCAGGCCAGTGTGGAGCCTCATGATGTCGGTCGCGCTCCTGAAATCCCAGACCGGCCTCCCTTTCTTGTGCAGCAGAGCGATTCGACGGGGATGAAATCCGCCGCGATCATCTCGAGGGTGGGCCCGGCCTCGGTAAGACGACGGATCCTGGTAGTGGCGATCGAGAACTTCTTGTCGTTGGGGTCGAGGTTGCTCCAGTCCACGCCGCGGAGCAGCGGCTCCCGACGAACACCCCGGCAGAACTCTGGTGGGTCCTCCTCCACAATCCAGCACCACCAGGCCCGCCACTCCTCCCATCTCTCCTTCGTGGCACCCTCTGGGTATGCGCCTTTCTCCTGGCTCCTCGGGATCCAGGCGACGGTTCCAGAAAGGGCGCTGCCGGGCTGGACACGGGGGTAGAAGTAATGGCGGAAGAGCACCGTGCTAGGAACCAGCCCGGTGAAGCCATCACAGAGGTGCGCAAAGCACCCCAGGTACGCCACGGCATTCGGCATGAGGTCCAGCAAGTGGAGTGTGGCACCCCGGCTCAGAGCAACCGGTTTACCATGCATTGCAGCCCAGAGACCATGTCTTCTGGCAACACACAACATCTTGGTACAGAAAACAATCACTTTATTGATACTAGTGGATCAAAGTTTATATTACAACAGATAGCGAGGCCAAGCGGCACACACGGTGCAGCTGAACAATATGTACATTATTTAGTGAAAATAAAGGGGCCTCGATCATCACAACTACGCGGCAGCGGAACAACATTGTAGCGGAACTCCATAGCACAGGGACACCGATGTGGACATGATCTACACTCAAACAACACTCCTTTCCAACGAGACTTTCCTGAAATCTGGCATGACACGCCAGGTCAGTACATTGAATGTACTTGCAAGCTCACACCAAGCATAAACATAATGACAAACAATATAATGATAATTAACCAATTCATAATAATGCAACAATATATCCAACATGCTATGATCATGCTCTTGTGATAAAAGTCCCTCGGATTGGCTTACCAATGGTGATCGCTCTTGGATCATGAACGTACCAACCTCAAGGTATTAACTAGAGATATCTCATGATCATTTCGGCGATCACAACCGCGACCAATATTTGGTCTTAAACGGTGATCCTTCCGGCAATCACAACCACGACCAACACTTGGTCTGAAACAACAAGATGACCTTTCCGCCATCATCAATAGTGCAAAGTTCATAACTTAGTGTGCAAGATTTATTTAATGTTGACCTACTTCCGACTGTGTCCGTAATCATGGACTCGGCTATCGATAGATTAATACACTCTGCAGAGGTAGCGCACTGTACCCACACCACGGAACCCATGGCCTCACACTCCCATTCGGATGGACCAACGACATTCCAACAAAACCCCTCAATTGCCATGAAACTCTCCCGGCCACTCCGACTCACTCCCCATCGGGATAGTCCTGGATGGCCCCGTGTCTACCAAAGACACAACGACCACCGTCGTGGAAAAAACAAAAACGATCCCACACGGGGACCCGGTACCATAAACTCAACAACGGGCACACAAGGTTATGTCTGCTTACCGGGCCGGGGTACCGCACGCCCATAACCTTCCCTCATTGGAGGCACCGACCAGAGGCATGACAACGGACCGAATAAAGGCTTTTCCATAAAGGCAAATGTCGTTGCACTGGGAAAAACTCGATTCAGTGGCACCATGACCCAGTCAACAATATATTCAAGTTGAGTTATTATCAGGTTGAACTTATCGTGAAAATAACCGGTGTCATAATACGCCACGAAATGCAACACTATCATATGCATCATATATTAACGAAAATGACTGAGTCAACTATATCCACAGTAAGCATAAACATCAACAACTCATGACACTTCTCTGGTTAAGACTAAACCTCACTTTAAACAAAATCTTTTCTAGCAAATTTTACCATTTTTACTCATGCAAGAAAATAACTCCACTAATTATTTATATCCATAACCATATGATTCTTTCATCACCACAAATAAATCTTAGTTTCTTTACCAACTAAGTTAACTTCAACCTTTCTGTAAATCAAGCATAATAACAAAACAAGCAATTCACAGAATATAAATAACATAATAATGATTTAAATGCATGGATTAAATCATTTTTTCAAGTAAGAAAATCACAAATATTGTAATGGCACCATGAAAATGTTGTTGTGGCTTGCCTTAGTGCAGGTGAGGTTCACAAGCCTCCTGGTGATCCTCAAGACAAGCCTCACCCTCTGAAAATAAATTTAAACACAAGAAGAAAATATGAAGAACCCTTCTGAAATTCACCAGAAAATCTAGAAAGTAGGGGAAAATCCCATCTTTGGTGAGCTGCTTGATTTCTGTACAAAGAACACAATGCAAAAAGAATCAATTCCTTTGGACTTATGGTTAAAAAGTTGTGGCTGCTTGAAGTTCTCTGGATTAAATTAAAATTTGAATTTAAATAAAACAGACCGGGGGTGACATCGAAGGCGTAAAAGCCTCGGGGCGCCACCACTCGTACCGCTTCACGCGCGTACTGAGTGGCTGACTAGAGGGCCCTGCTAGTCAGGTGAGGGGGAGAGAGAGGGAAACAGAGGACAGCACGGCTTCACCGGAGTGCACGCTGGCGACGAGGGCTCCTTGGCCAAAACGAGAGGGAGGGATCAAGAGAGGAGACGGAGGCGCACATGCCCGTACCCGTAGAGTAGCTAGGGGTGGTTGGACGGCGCCAGAATCTGCCTCTCCAGCAGAGGTAGAGAGTGGAGGTCACTGGAGATGAAGACGACAGCGACCAGAGGCGACTCCAGGGGCTCCAACCAGGCGGAACAGCACCACCGACGAGTGGCGGAGGCCCTGGAAGGGTTGCCCATGCCTGGGAGGGGCTAGAGCTGCAGAGACGACATGAGGGGATCGCCAGCAAGCTCGAGGTCGGGAACGGTGGCCCGCGTCCTGCCTGGCTGGGCTACGGCTATCTACGCGTTTGTGGAGTGTGTGGGAGTGGTGGATGTTGCTCGAGGAGGATGGGGAGGGCTCAATTTATAGCCGAGCATCGAGGGGGTTTCGGGCTCCGCCGGTGGACACCTGGCCACGGCGCCAGGCGATGAAAGGTGTCAGTGACAGAGGGAGAAGGCGATGCAGCTCACGCGGGAACTGTGGGCGAACGGGGATGAGCACAGGGGCGAGAGGATGGTGACGATCACAGTGTGCCGCGCACTGTTGCATTGGTCGGATCGGCCTGTGCTTGCTACAGCGAGCTCCAGCATCGGAGAGCACCCGGGGGGATTTAAGAAGGTCGATACGATGATTGTGGCGCAGTTTGGCACGCTCAGGCAGGCGGGGAAGCGAGCACGCGTGCAACAGAGCGCTCGGCGGCACTTAGAGCGCGTCGGCTGCATGCCAGCACGCATGGACGAATGCGGTCACCACGTGAACTTTGCCCTCAGGCCGACCTAAGTCCAAAGTTCATGTCTGGCTTGTTCTTCGTGGTAGTTTTGAAGGTTACCACGCTTGGGTTTAGTCTCAGGTGCAGTAGAATTGATTCCACACGCCAAGTAAGTTTCTCGACAGTAACTTTGAGAGATTACCATGGTCAAACCACTGGGAGTTGAGGGTTGGGCTTTGGAGGCTCGCAATCATCTACTAAGGTGAGGATGAACAAGAAAAACCAGCTATAGTGGAGCAAGTAAAATGGTAGTTGCTGTAGAAACTACCATTTCTGACCAGAACAGAAAATATTTTCTGTAGCCAAAATATTCCAAAAAGTGCTGAAATATTTTTGCTCATAAAGGTGCCCTAGGGTTCAAAGAATAATTGGGATTTTTCTCGAACTTTTATGGGCAAGAAAATTTGGGGTTGCTTTGGAGCACATGGAGCTAGCTAGGGTTTAAGAGAGAGAAATGAATATTTTTCATTAAAGAAAAATATTCCAAATAATATTTTGAGATGAACCAGAGAGGGAATGATGGTTAGAGAGGGAAATGGGACACTTGGGTGAAAGCCAAGGGGTACCCAAGTGGTTAAGTCCATATGAAAAGACTCAAAACTCCAAATTTCCAATTCAAACCAACTGAAAATCAAGCAAAGAAGAGAGAGCAAAAGCCAGGCTGTCACAAACCTTCCCCACTTAGAATGAATCTCATCCTCGAGATTCGGTTGCTTGGGAAAACTATTCTGGATAATGTGTCTTTAGAAATTCTTCCCGTTCCCAAGTTGATTCTGATTCTGTACGATGCTCCCACTAGACTTTGTAGAACTTCCTTGCTTTACTTCGAGTGACCCTTCCATTTGATCCAAAATACTAACCGGCCTCTCTTCATATGTTAAATCCTTTGCCAGCTCTATTTCAGTGATAGCAGTCTTTTTTTAGGCGGTGATATGCATCGCCTCAATGGTGAAACATGAAACACGTTGTGCACGTCCGACAATTCAGGGGGTAGTTCCAACTGATATGCAACAGTACCCACTCGTGACATAATGGGAAATGGTCCAATGAATTTGGGTGCCAACTTTCCACGAGTCTGGAATCTCTTGATTCCTTTCATAGGAGTGACTCGGAGGTACATGTGTTCTCCGGGTTCAAAACTGACTTGTCGGTGCTTTGCATCATAATAACTCTTCTGTCGAGATTTGGCCAATTGCAATCTATCTCTGATTTCCTTGACTTGTTTCTCAGCTTCCATAATGAGATCCGTTCTGAAAATACAACTATCTCCAGTTTGGGACCAATTTAAAGGAGTGCGACACTTACGACCATACGAAGCCTCATACGGTGACATCTTTAAACTGGTCTCGAAGCTGTTATTGTAAGAGAACTTGGCATATGGCAGACAGTCTTCCCATTTAGGTCCTTGGGCCAAAACACAGGCTCACATCATATATTCGAGTATTTGGTTTACCCGCTCTGTCTGTCCATCAGTCTAAGGATGATAAGCGGTACTGTACTTCAGCGCTGTCCCCAAGGCTTGATGGAGACGTGACCAAAAAAACAGAGGTTAAAAGTGAACCTCGGTCAGAAGTGATGGTTCGGTGTACTCCATGCAGACTGACTATTCTGGATACATAGAGCTGTGCAAGTTGATCTGCTCGATATGTGGTTTTGATCAGGATAAAGTGAGCAACCTTGGTTAAGGTGTCCACTATGACCCAGATTGCATCATTGCCTTGTTGAGTCTTAGGCAGCCCTGTGATGAAATCCATGCAGACATCATCCCATTTCCATTGTGACACTTGCAGCGGTTGGAGATGTCCGACTGGCTTCTGATGCTCTGCCTTCACCTTGTTGCATATGTCGCAATAGGCCACAAAATAGGCAATGTCTTTCTTCATTCCATCCCACCAGAATATTTGTCGAAGGTCTTTATACATTTTCGTACCTCCAGGGTGAATAGAATACGAGGATTCGTGTGCTTCTGACAGGATTTCATGCTTCAAATCTGCTTGATTGGGTACACAAATCCTTCCACGGAATCGGAGGGTACCGAATTGATCCTTTGAGAAATCTGAAGTCTGTCCTGCTACCATATGCTTGGCACATGTCTGCAGAACGGTGTCAGCTGTCTGGGCCTTGCGGATCTCTTCCTCGAGTGTGGGGGTAACTTCCAAAATATTAGCAAGGCCAGCATCAACTATGACCAGGTTGAGCTGAGCAATCTCCTCTTGAAGTTCAGGAGGCAAGGATTCGAATATGACATTTAGGCTGACAGGCTTTCGACTGAGTGCATCGACAACCACGTTGGCCTTACCTGGGTGGTAATTTATTCCAAGGTCATAATCCTTGACTAACTCAAGCCATCATCATTGACGGAGATTTAAATCTGGCTGTGTAAATATATACTTGAGACTTTTGTGATCGGTAAAAATTTGGCACCTCTTCCCGGTGAGATAGTGTCTCCAAATTTTTAGAGCATGAACCACCGCGGCCAATTCCAAATCATGAGCTGTCGTGATGCATAGGCTACTACCTTTTTGTCTTGCATAAGTACGCATCCAAGTCCTTGTCTGGAGGCATCACAATACACATCAAAACCGCGGTAGATATCTAGAAGAGTCAATACAGGCGTAGTTATCAGTCGTATCTTTAGCTCATTGAAACTTTTCTCATAGTCCTCTGTCCATTCAAACTTCTTATTATTTTTGAGCAGCTCCGTCATGGGTTTAGCAATCTTGGAAAAACCTTCAATGAAGCGACGGTAATATCTGGCTAATCCAAGAAAACTTTGGATCTAAGATATGGTTGTGGGCAGCAACCAATCAAGCACATCCTTTACTTTGCTTCGGTCCATCGCTATACCTTCGGCGGATAGCACATGACCAAGAAATCCAACTTGCTTGAGCCAAAATTCGCATTTACTGAATTTGGCGTATAGCTGATGTTCGAGGAGTCGTTGTAACACTGCTCAGAGGTGTTCTTTGTGCTCTTCTTCACTTCTTGAGTAAATAAGTATGTCATCGATGAAGACTACCATGAACTTATCGAGGAAGTCCATGAATACCTTGTTCATCATATGCATCAAGAAGGCAGGGGCGTTGGTGAGACCAAAGGACATAACTGTATATTCATAAAGACCGTATCAAGTGGTGAATGCGGACTTAGGAATATCTTCCTTTTTAATCTTGATCTGATTATATCCAGTCCGTAAATCAATCTTGGAGAATACCTTGGCCCCACTGAGCTGATCAAACAAGTCATCAATCCTTGGCAGTGGATTTTTGTTTTTGATTGTGACATCATTTAGCTGACGGTAATCCACACACATGAGGAGGCTGCCATCCTTTTTGTCCTGGAAGATAGCAAGTGATCCCCATGGTGAAGAACTGGGACAGATATGTCCTTTCTGGAGCATTTCATCAAGTTGTTTCTTTAGCTCGTCTAATTCTGATGACGGCATCTGGTAATACTTCTTGTATAATGGTGCGGTTCTGGGCACAAGATCTATTGCAAACTCAAGCTCTCGATCTGGTGGCATGCCTGGCAGCTCTTCTAGAAATACATCAGGAAACTCACTGACCACAGGAATTAATTCTAAGTCAGCCACAGCGGCGAAGACCATTTCTTTCTTGGGTATACTTCTACGAGCATAGAATTTGGTAGTCTGCCCCTTCTGACTGGTCAAAGTGACTTCTCGGGTCGTGCAATTTATGCATACTTGATATTGAGTCAGCCAATTCATACCCAAGATAACATCCAACTTATGAGACTCAATAATTATCAAAGACATTGGAAAACAGACTCCGTTGATATTGACTTCCAGATTACGGCAGACCAGATTGCTCCTGATTAAGGATCCCGGGGTTCGTACCAGCATATTCTTGCCCAAAAGTGAACAAGGAAATTTGTTTTGGGCAACAAAACTCCGAGAAATAAAAGAGTGGGAAGCCTAGAGTCAAATAAAATCACTGCAGGTATGTTATTAACAGAAAACATACCAATGATGACCTCGGGGTTCTCTTGGGCTTCTTCGGCGGAGAGGTGATGAACATGCGAGTGATGTTTTGCTGGTTCGGGCATGACTCCATAAAACTGACTTGTGGCCTGAGTAGAGCATTCGCCTTGCTGTTCTTGGGACATTGTCTAGCATAATGTCCGGTTTTCCCACAACTGAAGCAAGAATTTTTGCGCTGGCACTCCTCGTGCACTGGGTTGGTCACGACATTCTTGACTTGGGTGGTGGTCTTGTTAACATTCTGTTGCCAACTGGGCTTGTATTCCACCTGAGTCTGCTACCAGGTACGAGCCTTTTGCATGGGTTGTCCTTCCTTCCTTGGCTCAAACTTGCCCTTGTGGTCGTTGTTAGAAGGCCAATTATCCGGTACAAGCTTGTGCTCCCTTTCAGCAATGAAAGCCTTGTTCACCAGAGTTTGGAAATATGGGAAATCAAACATACTAAGAGTACACCGGAGTTGCGGGTTTAATCTACCAAGAAATTTGTCAATCTTTCTTTCTTCAGTGGCCACGTCATATAGGGAGTAACGTGACAGATGATTGAATATTTGCAGATATTCACCCACAGACTGATTTCCTTGGAGGACCGCGAGAAATTCACGTTGTTTAGTCTTCATAATTCCTGTAGGGATATGATATTTCCAGAACTTTTCCTTGAATTTTGACCAAGTGATTTCTTCATCAGCAGGCCACATGGCTCTTTCATTTTCCCACCATATGGCAGCAGCGCCTTCAAGATAATGAGTTGCAAATTGAACCTTATCTCCTTCTTCAGTACGAGCAATCTCAAGTTTCATCTCAATGGTTCACAACAAATCGTCTGCATCCAAGGGTTCAATAACCTGACTGAAATTGGGAGGCTTGGTCCTTTGAAAATCTGACAACTTGGAATGATGACCGTTCTAATTTCCATTCTGTCCAACCATAGCTTGCACACTTCTTAATATTTCAATCAGATTATTATTCCGTCTTTCCTCAAACATACGCCGAATTTGCTCGGTGGAGGGCGGATTTGGCGGTGGAGGCGGTGGTAGAACGTACAGCTCGGGGGGGGGGGGAGTGTCCTGCCTGTCGTGCGGAACAACGAACAGGAGTACCCTCGCGAATGTTGCTACTGCTACCTCCCCGCGCCATCCTATTGTGATTTTTCCCAAGACAACGCAACCGAGATGAGAAGCATTCAAAATAAATTGGGGAAATCCAGCAACAAAAGCCTAAGAAAAACCGAAATGATGAAGAAAATACGGCGAATAAAATAGAGTTCCAACATAATTATACATAGACTCATACATGAAAGACAAACAACATGGTAGGTTCAACTACTCTCATACATGAAATGAAACCTCATGACTCATACGACTACACTCGTACACCATACTGACGACTATGAATACTCATAAGCTCTACTTCTCTGCTGGTGTTGCGGGGTCCTCTCCTGAAGCGGACTCGGATCCTGAACTGACGAGGTTAACTAAGACCTCCGGGTTAAAGGTAACACGACGACGCTGCCTCGAGGGCTCTCCCCGCGGGGCCGATGTAGGGTGAAGCATCGGGGCTATAGGAGTAGAGAGAAGTGAAAACCACTCAACAAAAGAACTAAGAAGATTCACGGTCATGGTGCCCGAGCTACTCGGAGGAGTAACCGGTGAAACAGGGGAACTAGAACTGGCTGGAATATAACGAGTAAATCCCACAGATGCTGGAGTAGTGACAGATCTAGTAGGGGCTAAACCAGTACGGGCACGAGTCAGCTCTCGAGCCTGCTCGTGGATCATAAGGTAGCTAGCAGTGATGCAACGAGAAAGGTGGCTAGCAACACTATCAGACTCTGGATCAATGATAGGGAAACGGATATGCCCGTTATCATGCAGAGAAGAATAGTAGTAGAAACCTGTGTGGTTCTGCGTCCGGACCTCATTGTAACGAATCTCGACAAGGACCTTGAATGCAGCAAACTAGACAGCCTGCGAAGCGGTAGAAGCGTAACCGCTCCGAGGGGTACGAGTGTAAGTGCTGGAATCGGAACTGGTGCGCAGAGTAACCATTGCGTGATACTTATACACTGAGTCTGCTAGACGCTCCCGGTACACACGATAGGCTGGGTCGTCACCGAGGGGGTACAACCGACGCCACACATTACGAAGGAGATGCGGCGATGTGTACGGCATCAACTGCAACTGGCACGGATACGGCACCGGAGCCATCTACACTCACAACCATTAACGGGTTAGCATAAAAATAAAACAAGTGCATGCAATGCAACAACCAGTTACAAATGCTACCGACACTCAACTAAAACTCATATCTAATGCCCAGTTAACACGTCGTCGTCTAGCGTGGCCTATAGTCAACGCGGCTCTGATACCAAGCGTTGTGGCACCCAGCTCAGAGCAACCGGTTTACCATGCATTGCCAGCCCAGAGACCATGTCTTCTGGCAACACACAACATCTTGGTACAGAAAACAACCGCTTTATTGATACTAGCGGATCAAAGTTTATATTATTACAGATAGCGAGGCCAAGCGGCACACACGGGTGCGGCTGACCAATATGTATATTATTTAGTGAACATAAAGGGGCTGCGATCATCACAACTACGCGGCAGCGGAACAACGTCATAGCGGAACTCCATAGCACAGGCACACCGATGTGGACACGATCTAGACTCGGACAACACTCATTTCCAAGGAGACTTTCCTGAAATATGGCATGACATGCCAGGTCAATACATTGAATGTACTTGCAAGCTCACAACAAGCATAAACATAATGACAAACAATATCATGATAATTAACCAATTCATAATACTGCGACAATATATCCAACATGCTGTGATCATGGTCTTGTGATAAAAGTCCCTCGGACTGGCTTACCAACGGTGATCTCTCTTGGATCACGAACGTACCAACCTCAAGGTATTAACTAGAGATATCTCATGATCATTCCGGCGATCACAACCACGACCAATATTTGGTCTTAAACGGTGATCCTTCCGGCGATCACAACCACGGCCAACACTTGGTATGAAACAACAAGATGAACTTTCTGCCATCATCAATAGTGCAAAGTTCATAACTTAGTGTGCAAGATTTATTTAACGTTGACCCATGGTGTGACCTACTTTCGAGTGTGTCCATAACCGTGGACTCAACTATCGATAGATTAATACACTCTGCAGAGGTAGCGCACTGTACCCACACCACAGAACCCATGGCCTCGCACTCCCATTCGGGTGGACCAACGGCATTCCGATGAAACCCATCCACTACCATGAAACTCTCTCGGCCACTCCGACTCACTCCCCATCGGGCTAGTCCTGGGTGGCCCCGTGTCTACCAAAGACACAACAACCACCGTCTTGGCCAAAACATAAATGATCCCACACGGGGACCCGGTACCATAAACTCAACAACGGGCACACAAGGTTATGTCTGCTTCCCGGGCCAGGGTACTGCACGCCCATAACCTTCCCTCGTTGGAGGCATCGACCAGAGGCAGGACAAAGGACCGAATAAAGGCCTTCCCATAAAGGCAAATGTGGTTGCACTGGGAAAAACTCGATTTAGTGGCACCATGACTCGGTCAACAATATATTCAAGTTGAGTTATTATCAGGTTCAACTTATTGTGAAAATAACCGGTGTCATAATATGCCATGAAATGCAACACTATCATATGCATCATATATTAATGAAAATGACTGAGTCAACTATATCCACACTAAGCATAAACATCAACAACTCATGATACTTCTCTGGTTAAGATTAAAACTCACTTTAAACAGAATCTTTTCTAGCAAATTTAACCATTTTTACTCATGCAAGAAAATAACTCCACTAATTATTTATATCCATAACCATATGATTCTTCCATCACCACAAATAAATCCTAGTTTCTTTACCAACTAAGTTAACTTCAAGCTTTCTGTAAATCAAGCATAATAACTAAAACAAAAAATTCACAGAATATAAATAACATAATAATGATTTAAATGCATGGATTAAATCATTTGTTCAAGTAAGAAAATCACAAATATTGTAATGGCACCATGAAAATGTTGTTGTGGCTTGCCTTAGTGCAGATGAGCTTCACAAGCCTCCTGGTGATCCTCAAGACAAGCCTCACCCTCTGAAAATAAATTTAAACACAAGAAGAAAATATCAAGAACCCTTCTGAAATTCCCTAGAAAATCTAGACAGTAGGGAAAAATCCCGTCTTTAGTGAGCTGCTAGATTCCTGTACAAAGAACACAATGCAAAAAGAATTAATTCATTTGAACTTATGGTTAAAAAGTTGTGGCTGTTTGAAGTTCACTAGATTAAATTAAAATTTGAATTTAAATAAAACAGAATAGGGGGGTGACGTCGATGGCGTAAAAGCCTCGGGGCGCCCCCACTCGTACCGCTTCGCGCGCGTACTGAGTGGCTGACTAGCGGGCCCCACTAGTCAGGTGAGGGGGAGAGAGAGGGAAACAGAGGACGGCGCAGCTTCGCCGGAGCGCACATCGGCGGCGAGGGCTCCTTGGCCAAAACGAGAGGGAGGGATCGAGATAGGAGATGGAGGCGCACCTGCCCATACCCATGGAGAAGCTAGGGGTAGTCGGACGTTGCCGGAATCAGCCTCTCCAGCAGAGGCAGAGAGCAAAGGTCGCCGGAGACGAAGAAGACGACGACCAGAGGCAACTCCAGGGGCTCCAACCAGGCGGAACAGCACCACCGACGAGCGGAGGAGGCACTGGGAGGGTTACCCAGGCCTGGGAGGGGCTGGAGCTATGGAGACGACCCGAGGGGATCGCCGGCGAGCTCGAGCTTTGGGAGGGCGGCCTGCAGCTTGCCCGGCCAGGCTACCGCTATCTACGCGTTTGTGGAGTGTGTGGGAGTGGTGGATGGTGCTCGAGGAGGTTGGGGAGGGCTCAATTTATAACCGAGTATCGAGGGGGTTTCGGGCTCCGCCGGTGGACACCTGGCCATGGCTTCCAGCGACGAACGGCGTCAGTGAGTGAGGAAGAAGGCGATGCAGCTCACGCGGGAACTGTGGGCGAACGGGGACGAGCACAGGGGCGAGAGGAAGGCGACGAGCACAGTGCGCCACGCACTGTTGCGTTGGCCGGACCGTGCCCGTGCTCACTGTGGCGAGCTCCGGCATCGGCGAGCGCCAGGGTGGAGTTAAGAAGGTCGAGACGATGATTGTGGCACAGTTTGGCACGCTCAGGCAGGCGGGGAAGCGAGCACGCACGCAACAGAGTGCTCGGTGGCACTCAGAGCGCATCGGCTGCATGCCAGCACGCCTGGACGAACGCGGTCACCACGTGAACTTTTGCCTCAGGCCGACCAAAGTCCAATGTTCATGTCTGGCTTGTTATTTGTGGAAGTTTTGAAGGTTACCACGCTTGGGTTTGGTCTCAGGTGCAGTAGAATTGATTTCACATGCCAAGTAAATTTCTGGATAGTAACTTTGAGAGCTTCTATGGTCAAACCACTGGGAGTTGAAGGCTGGGCTTTGGAGGCTAGCAATCATCTACTAAGGTGATGATGCACAAGAAAAACCAGCTACAATGGAGCAAGTAAAATGGTAGTTGCTGTAGAAACTACCATTTCTGTCCAGAACAAAAAGTGATGAAATATTTTTGCTCAGAAAGGTGCCCTAGGGTTCAAAGAATAATTGGAATTTTTCTTAGATTTTTATGGGAAAGAAAAATTGGGGTTGCTTTGGAGCACATTGAGCTAGCTAAGGTTTAAGAGAGGAAAGTGAATATTTTTCATTAAAGAAAAATATTCCAAATAATATTTTGAGATGAATCAGAGAGGGAATGATGGTTAGAGAGGGAAATGGGACACTTGGGTGAGAGCCAAGGGGTACCCAAGTGGTTAAGTCCATATGAAAGGACTAAAAACTCCAAATTTCCAATTCAAACCAACTGAAAATCAGGCAAAGAAGAGATAGCAAAAACCAGGCTGTCAGATGGAGGCCAAAAGTGCGCATGATATCATAGAAGAAATCGGAAAAAGGGGGGTAGAGCCCGCCGTAGAAGAAGTCAACGAAGAATGGGTACCGATTTGGGCCACCCTTGTTGCAGTCCGCGGGGAGGACGCACATGGCAGGGTGCGCCGGCGGTACCGCCCCCCATAAAGGCTTGAAGTAGTCCCTAAGCTCGAAGACGTTGACGGTCGATGGGATGTAATAGGCGGCTTGCGCCCGCCGTGCCGCCGCCTCGCTCTCCGGCGTCTCCTTCTCCCTCGTATCCTTGGCCACGCCCTTGCCCTTGCCGGATTTGGGTGCCATGGCGACTGGGAAGAGGGCGAGGAGTTGGGGACAGTGGGGGGGGGGCGCAGCAGCGGCGAGCAAGAGCTTCAAGAGGAAGAAGATGGGGACGGCGATGGCGAGATTGGGGAAAGAGCGGAGGGTAAATGAGACGCGCACCCGCGGTTATTCCCTTTTATGGGGAAGACGCGACCGCCTATTTTCCCATTTATTGCGACATGACGCATGCCTGCAGTGACCGCCGCACGCATGCCCCCCATGCCACGCACGACCCCCACGTCGTGCATTCGACGTGAGTCATGGGGAAGCACAGCGGACGAAAAGTTACCGCGGTAGAAACGGCCCCGCCTGCCCGCACACCATTTTTGGCCTGGCCCAACAACGTGTCGTGCTATATGTGTGACCCAGGCCCGGGGCTCCTGTCGGTGTACTAAAGTAGGGGCGCTACTTTGTACCCCTTATTTTTGCACGGGCAGTCAGAGTCGCGCCAACGACCACACTTAAGCAGGGCAGGGGTAGGGAATCAAAACCGCGAGACTGCCAAAGCAACGCCAAGACAGAGTCATGAAGAGCAAGAAGGCGAAGTGGTTTCCCCCAGCAAGACCCTTGCCGGGGCGACCCCCACGGCCCCGGCAACGACCTTGCCGGGGCAGCTTACCCAATGCCAGCGCACCACCCTTGGGCCCTAGTTTCTCCAGCGCCACCAACCACGTTGGGAGCAGGGCTCGGGAGGCGCCTCTGTGATGGCATGCAGATCTTTGTGAAGACAAGAAACACTTCAAATCAGAAGAGAATTAGAAGAAGACGAACCTCGGCGAGATCCTTGCCGAGGAAATCCACAAGAACCCCAGCAAGATACTTGCCGGGGACGACTGCAACACCATGGCAAGCCCCTTGCCGGGGCCCCGGCAAGGCCCTTGCCGAGGACGTCCGCGAGGCCACAGCCAGGCCCGCACCCGCCAAGCTTCTACCACTGCTCCCATGCAGCTGCCAGCCCACCAGCTGGGCAGGCGCCTGCGTGTCAACGTGACGCTTCTCGGCCAACTCAGCGCATGCCTACATGGTGGCGTGCAAATCTTTGTGAAGTCCCTACCACCGCGCCACCTCAGCAGCCTGCCAGCCTACATGGCGCCAACCGCTCGCTAGCCCAGGCGCGTGTCGAGGAAGGGCGAAGCGGCGATAAAGTGAAGGGACACATCAGATGTGCATTAAATGTGTATTATCCCATAATGACAAGCGATAGGCTTAGACACAGTACCCCGACGCCACCTCCTGTGTGCCACTGTGGCGATCCCCTTGCCTATAAAAGGAGGCCCAAGTCATCTAGGAGAGGGATTGAGACCCTGGGACAAGTTACGATCGTTGTAGCTAGCTCAAGAGCTCCAAGAACACTGATATACACATCGAAGCAGGACAAGGGTATTACGCATCCTTGCGGCCCGAACCTAGGTAAACAACCCACGTGCTCGTACTCACTACTGATCCCGCTCTTCTCACCACCCCGCGCCCCGCAACCATAGTAGGGATTCTTGTGATCCCATAGGTGTCGTTTCCCACCGACAAGTTTGCGCCAACTCTCAAGGTGAGAAAGGGCGATGCACAGTACAGAAGAGGCTAGAAATGATGGAAGGTTAAGAGTGTGTATAATCCATGGACTCACATTAGTCATAAAGAACTCATGTACTTATTGCAAAAGTTTATTAGCCCTCGAAGCAAAGTACTACTACACATGCTCCTAGGGGGGTGGTTGGTAGGAGTTAACCATTGCGCTCCCTCGACCTCCACACATAAGGAAGGCACTCAAAAGAGCACTCCATGCAACAAATTTGTTACACAACTTTTACCATACATGTATGCTACGGGACTTGCCAACTTCAACACAAGTATTCCTAAATTTCATAACTACCCAACTAGCATGACTCTAATGTTACCACCTTTATATCTCAAAACAATTATCAATCATCAAACTGATCATAGCATCCAACTCACTTCTTATGATAGTTTTTATTATACTCAACTTGGATGCCCATCATTCTAGGACCAATTTTATAACCATAGCAAATACCATGCTGTTCTAAACGACTCCAAAAATAATATAAGTGAAGCATGAGAGATGAATAATTTCTAAAAAATAAAAACCACCACCGTGCTCTAAAAGGATATAAGTGAAGCACTAGAGCAAATGACAAACTACTCCGAAAGATATAAGTGAAGATCAATGAGTAGTCAAATAATTATGCAACTATGTGAAGACTCTTTAACATTTAAGAAATTAATATCTTGGTATTTTATTCAAACAGCAAGCAAAACAAAATAAAAAAATGACGCTCCAAGCAAAACACATATCATGTGGCGAATAAAAATATAGCTCCAAGTAAAGTTACCGATGAACGAAGACGAAAGAGGGGATGCCATTCGGGGCATCCCCAAGCTTAGGCTATTGGTTGTCCTTGAATATTACCTTGGGGTGCCTTGGGCATCCCCAATCTTAGTCTCTTGCCACTCCTTATTCCATAGTCCATCGAATCTTTACCCAAAAGCTGAAAACTTCACAACACAAAACTCAACAGAAAACTCGTAAGCTCCGTTAGTATAAAAAAATAAACCACCACTCAGCTACTGTTGTGAACTCATTCTAAATTCATATTGGTGTAATATATACTGTATTCCAACTTCTCTATGGTTCATACCCTCCGATACTACTCATAGATTCATCAAAATAAGCAAACAACACATGGAAAACAGAATCTGTCAAAAACATAACAGTCTGTAGTAATCTGTATCAAATGTATACTTATGTAACTCCAAAAATTCTACCAAATTAGGAAAACCTGAGAAATTTTTTACCAATCCATAGCAAAAAGAATAAGATCAAAAGCACGTTTCTGTGAATTATCAAAACTAATTTACTGGGTGCAAAAGTTTCTGATTTTCAGCAGGATCAACACAACTATCACCGTAAGCTATCCTAAAGATCTTACTTGGCACTTTATTGAAACAAAAGCTCTAAAACATGATTACTGCAGTAGCATAATCATGTGAACACACAAAAACAGTAAGGGTAAATATTGGGTTGTCTCCCAACAAGCGCTTTTCTTTAATGCCTTATAGCTAGGTATGATGATTTCAATGATGCTCGCATAAAAGATAAGAATTGAAATATAAAGAGAGCATCATGAAGCATATTACTAACACATTTAAGTCTAATCCTCTTCCTATGCATAGGGATTTTGTGAGCAAACAACTTATGGGAACAAGAATCAACTTGCATAGGAAGGCAGAACAAGCATAACTTCAAAACTTTAAGCACATAGAGAGGAAACTTGATATTATTGCAATTCCTACAAGCATATATTCCTCCCTCATAATAATTTTCAGTAGCATCATGAATGAATTCAACAATATAACCAGCACCTAAAGCATTCTTTTCATGATCTACTTGCATAGAAAATTTACTACTCTCCACATAAGCAAAATTCTTCTTATTCGGAATAGTGGGAGTATCATAAGAGACTCGAATACTATAATTTGTTTCCATATTAAAAGAGTAATGTTCAGAAAAAGGGTAATCATAATCATGACAAGTTTTATAAATATAATCATCACTACTTTTTATAGCATAATTTTCATCACAATAATCATCATAAGTAGCAACTTTGTTCTCATCATAATCAATTGGAACCTCTTCCAAAATAGTGGATTCATCACTAAATAAAGTCATGACCTCTCCAAATCCAATTTCATAGATATTATAAGATTCAACACCCTCCAAAGTATTGGTATCATTACTTCCTAATGTTGACACTCTTCGAAACCCACTTTCATCAATATAACCATCATAAATAGGAGGCATTCTATCATCATAATAAATTTGCTCATCAAAACTTGGGAGGCTAAAAATATCATCTTCATTAAACATAGCATCCCCAAGCTTGGGACAAACATTAATTTCAGCAAATATATTTTCAAACATGTCATTCTCATCAAACATAGCATCCCCAAGCTTGGGCCTTTTCATATCATAAGCATAATCACTCTCATCATTAATAGTATGGATAGCACCAATAGTATAGAAATTATCATCATCACAATGAGTAATAGGAGCAACATCATTTGAGAGGGATACCTTTCTATATTTGCTTCTCCGTCTCTTGTTTTTCTTCTTCACATCATGTGTGGGTTTAGCCCTCTTTTTTTGAGCTCCTTATTAATGAGATTGGTTGAATAGAAAGGTCCTCCTCGTTACCTGATTCATCATAAGAAATAATAGGAGGATATTGGGAAGTCTCTTCCCTTTCATTGGTATTCTCTTCATCTTCTATTTGCTTTATTTTCTTTATGTAATTGGCAATATAAGGATTTTCAATGCAATTCACCGTACAATACATATAAATTTCCTCTAGATCAATATCAAGGAATTTCTCAAGGTTATATTCTGGAATATGCTTAGTTGCACGTTTTATTTCTTCATAACCCAAAAGCAAACTAAGTTCATTATGATGTGCAAGGGAAATCAAGTCATCACAATTTTTGGACACGATTCGATCATGAAACAATTTGCATCAGAGATTTAAATGACCATGCTCATTGCAAAGTTCACAAGTACGGTAAAGAAATTTTAAATTTTCAGCACACACATCTAGCCTTTCTTGCAACCATTTAGTTTCTAAATACTTATGCCTCTTGCAAAATCTATCCTCCCTATTTGGTGTGTACTTGCAAACTCTGTGCACTCCACAAAAATTGACATGCTTATAAGAGACATTTTTATCATGACTAGTGTAATCATCATTAGTACTATGTATATTCAAAGAGTTCATACTAACAACATTGCAATCATTTTCATCATTAAAAGATTTAGTGCCAAACATTTTATAGACTTCTTCTTCTAGAACTTTAGCACTTTTTTTCTTTCCATCATTCTCACGAAAGATATTAAAAAGATGAAGCGTATGAGGCAAACTCAATTCCATTTTTTTGTAGTTTTCTTTTATAAACTAAACTAGTGATAAAACAAGAAACTGAAAGATTCGATTGCAAGATCTAAAGATATACCTTCAAGCACTCACCTCCCCGACAACAGCGCCAGAAAAGAGCTTGGTGCCTACTACACAACCTTCTTCTTGTAGACGTTGTTGGGCCTCCAAGTGTAGAGGTTTGTAGGACAGTAGCAAATTTCCCTCAAGTGGATGACCTAAGGTTTATCAATCCGCAGGAGGTGTAGGATGAAGATGGTCTCTCTCAAACAACCCTGCAACCAAATAACGAAGAGTCTCTTGTGTCTCCAACACACCCAATACAATGGTAAATTGTATAGGTGCACTAGTTCGGCGAAGAGATGGTGATACAAGTGCAATATGGATGGTAGATATAGCTTTTTGTAATCTGAAATTATAAAAACAGCAAGGTAACTAATGATAAAAGTGAGTGTAAACGGTATTGCAATGCTAGGAAACAAGGCCTAGGGTTCATACTTTCACTAGTGCAAGTTCTCTCAACAATAATAACATAATTGGATCATATAACTATCCCTCAACATGCAACAAAGAGTCACTCCAAAGTCACTAATAGCGGAGAACAAATGAAGACATTATTGTAGGGTACGAAACCACCTCAAAGTTATCCTTTCTGATCGATCTATTCAAGAGTCTGTAGTAAAATAACACAAAGATATTCTCTTCGTTCGATCTATCATAGAGTTCGTACTAGAATAACACCTTAAGACACAAATCAACCAAAACCCTAATGTCACCTAGATACTCCAATGTCACCTCAAGTATCCGTGGGTATGATTATACGATATGCATCACACAATCTCAGATTCATCTATTTAACCAACACAAAGTACTTCAAAGAGTGCCCCAAAGTTTCTACTGGAGAGATAAGACCAAAACATGTGCCAACCCCTATGGATAAGTTCATTGAACCCGCAATTTGATCACCAAAACATACATCAAGTATATCACGTGAATATCCCATTGTCACCACAGATAAGCATGGCAAGACATACATCAAGTGTTCTCAAATCCTTAAAGACTCAATCGGACAAGACAACTTCAAGGGGAAAACTCAATTCATCACACGAGAGTAGAGGGAGAGAAACATCATAAGATCCAACTATAATTGCAAAGCTCGCGATACATCAAGATAGTATCACCTCAAGAACACAAGAGAGAGAGAGATCAAACACATAGCTACTGGTACATACCCTCAGCCCCGAGGGTGAACTACTCCCTCCTCGTCAGGGAGAGCATCGAGATGATGAAGATGGCCACCGGTGAGGGATCCCCCCTCCGGCAGGGTGCCGGAACAGTGTCCCGATTATTTTTTTGTGGCTATAGAGGCTTGCGGTGGCGGAACTCCCGATCTATGGTGCTCCTCGATGTTTTTTGGGTATATGGATATATATAGGTGAAAGAAGTCGGTCAGGGGAGCCATGAGGGGTCCACGAGGGTGGGGGCGCACCCAGGGGTAGGGTGCGCCTCCCTGCCTCGTGGCTTCCTCGTTGCCTCCCTGACGTCTACTCCAAGTCTCCTAGATTGCTTCCTTTCCAAAAATAACTCTCCCGAAGGTTTCATTCCATTTGGACTCCGTTTGATATTCCTTTTCTTCGAAACAATGAATAGGCAAAAAAACAGCAATTTGGGTTGGGCCTCTGGTTAATAGGTTAGTCCCAAAAATAATACAAAAGTATATAGTAAAGCCCATAAACATCCAAAACAAGTAATGTAATAGCATGCAACAATCAAAATTTATAGATACGTTGGAGACGTATCAGAGATCAAGGCCTCTTAGGAGAGGATCCACTTGTGGATTTCAAGACCTCCATCTTGGAAAGACTACCATCATCAAGACCTCATCTAAAAGGAGTGGGAAGAACTCTACCATTGTATCTTTCCTTTGATTGTGTTTGTGAACTTGTGGATCTCATCAATGATATCCTAGTACATGTGTGATTTGGGTTTTATTTCAGTGTTCCCCCTTTCTGTTCTTGTGTGTTCATCTCATTCCCCACCTCCAAGTGTGAAAAGATCCCTCTTAGGGTTCTACCCAACAAGTAGAACCCTAGATGCCCGATCTTTCAGGATTGGAGCGGATCCCGCAAAGAACACAAGGGGAAAACATGAGAGGATTCACTCAAACCAACATGATTCAATTACACATGTGCTAGATCCTCAAAACACAAAGAGATACATGATCCATGATCAACGGAGGACGATACAAGTAGCAAGTTCTTCTCCGCGAGGAGGTCTTGAGGGGTCTTCTTGTGAGGGGTCTTGAATCCACTTGGGGATCTTCTCCATAGACGTTGTGAACTCCGATGGAGAAGGAATCAAGTGGAAAGCAAAGTTCTATCTCAAATGAGCTACTACTTTGATAATCCTAAGATGGTGGAGGTGGAGGAGTATATATTGTCGGGGCACACAAACAGGGGTGTATGTTTCCCCCTGACTTGTGTCGGACAGTATGGCCAATTGGCCCAAGGGCAAGATTACAGCACCAAGATCAGACCACGCAAGAAGGATCAATTCTTCGAAGAGTCCAAGTGCAGATCAAGAAGACCAAGATTTGCCAGAGAAACAAGACATCGTAAGGAAAGAACCTCACTTGCTGGGCAGGCGAACCTGACGAGGTTGGCCTTACCTCGGAAGCAAGCTTCCAGATCGTCCCGGCAGGCCTGCCGGGGCTTGCCGAGGTAGGCCACTCCACCGCTCCACCTCACAAGTGATGCAAGTCATAGATCAGTGCGGTCTCAAGGCCCAAGGTTACTAAGTGGTCACTTTTTGTGACATGGTAGCTACTTCCTACAACAAACACCTCCATCTGACACCCGTCCTGAGATGTGTCAAGCAAGCAGGCGCGAAGCTGGCAAAATAGCCTGGCAAGGGCTGCCGGGCACGCTGTGATGTGACACTCGACGATGCATTTAATGCGCTTTGTCAGCCTGCAAAGTTAGGTATGATAGCACTATTTGCTATCTAATCAGTATGCAAAGACTGATTTACCACTGTGGTGACCAATTAACCTATAAAAGGAGGCCCATGGCAACCATAGAAAGGGTTCACAAGGTTGGCAAGTTTGGCCTCTCACATACCCATACACGCATAGCCACTTCTGCTCCGAAGCAACCCTGCCTGGCAAGTGTGCTGCGCCCACCACCACCTTTTCCACCATCAATCCACCAAAGCAGGAGTAGGGTTTTACGCCTCGCGACGGTCCGAACCTGGGTAAAAACTGCCCATGTGATCTGTGTCGCACTATGCTATGCTTCTCTGCTCTTTGTGCAGTGTGTCCATTCCCCCGCCGAACCAGAAGGGGCCCGTAGCCCCATAGGGGGTCGTGGTTGCCCACGACATCTTTAGCGCGCCAGGTAGGGGGCGCTCACTTGCGCGAACCTGAGGAGCATATGAAGCGTGTCATATTCGCCAAAGGTGTCACTTCTTGTGAGGCCCAAGGGGATGGCTGAGGCGGAGCGGAAGTGCAGCATTGCTCCCGCGCCAATCTCGCCCACTTTCCGCCATCCCCACACGCCGTGGTCGCAACGGCCACGGAAGCTAGCAGCAAGGGCAACAATACCACCTCGAACGGGCAAAACAACAGGAATGTAGTCCTTGACAAGTAGGAATAGTGTACAAAGGTACCATGTTTTCTCTCTCTCTCTGCCACTCCCACTCTTTGACAATCATGCTACTCTAGGTTCTAGCGTCATCAACGTCGACGAGCCCGCGCGATGCTCGGTCCAGCATTTACCCTACTTAGGGAAATCCTGAGTATATCATTGGAGCAAGTCCGTCGATTGATGCCGCGACAAGTATGCACTGGCAAGGCCTCCCACGCTTGCATAGATTTTGTTCCACCCGCCGTTGGGTTGATCAAGAGGTGCAGAGAGGAAGAGAGAGAAAGCAGTAGTACCTAACGCCGCGTCCTACCATTACAAGTTACATGCGCTTAGCCGACCCATGCCGGGAGCTATAGGTCAATATACAAGCAATGTAGTCCTTCCTGGAACATGCGAGCCATGCAATCAGCCATAGACGGGGGTGGGACACATGGAAGCCCAAATAAGAGCTAAGTGTACACAACCTCTATTATACTTTCAAATCTAGAATTTGCACTTGTTTATCCCCTGAGTGCCAAAGTGTTTGCATGATGAAATTTGTCACCAGATGGTACCTTTGCTAGATTCTTGTCTGCACCCTCATTCCGTCCAGAGCCTGCTCGTGGAGTGAGTTGCTGTGTCGGAAACTACTCAGAAAAAACCTATTAGGATGCATCAATGCCAAGATGAATGTTAAGGGCCAGACCCTTATGTATTTCGCGGCAATATGATACCGGCAGGCAACCAGAACGTGCATATAGACTAATCGTACAGACACTAATGGATAAAACTTGAAAGTGTTAAACATGCAGATCAGATTAAGCGATAACACTTTAAGTTCACATAAAAGCATAAACATCATCAAGTCTAAACATAGGACATGCGTCATTGTTTTGGTTATAGGCCGACACTGTGGTGGGAATGGTTCAGTTCCAGGGGAGTGGCCTTCTCTTCGGCGGTAGGGACATCTGCGCCCGGCGGCAGCTTCCTGAAGCCGTCGTTGTGTTCAAGATGTGGGTGACGGCAGGCAAGGTTGCTTAGGACCATGAAGAGGGCATTGTGGGCAAGCTTCCAGGATTCAGTCACGAAGCGGCCGGCCCTTCCATCCTCATGCACCTTCAGCTTGTCAATCAGCTCATTGAAGAATAGTCCTAACTTGACGTTGCGCACCTCCTGCTTGCCGACCGAGAAGACTAGCCCTTCCATGCCCATTGCTGCAGCCTGAGCAGAGAGACACCCGACAATGTCGATCAAGCTCTTGGTACAGAGGTCAACCTGCTGAGAGTGGTTCGCGGGCCTCAACAGATTCCATTGAGATTTCAAAGGAACTGATCCTGGCCTTCAGATCATTGATGGTGCCATTGGCGATTTCGAGGCTTTGGCTCTTGGAGGAGAGCTGCAACTGTGTGTCCTTCAGGAGGGACTCTGATTTCTGCGCTTCCTCCTTGACGGCCGAGACCTCCCCTCTACTCCCGTTAAGCTTCTCCGTCAGCTCGGTCACCTGCCTGTTGAGATCCACATTGGAGGTAGAGGCAGCGGCATGATCATCGACAAGCTTCTTCAGCCAAGCAACAGAGTCAGTAGTGAGAGCATCCAGGGTGGCCTTGTGCTTGTCATCCAATTCCTTGGAGCATTGCTACACAAGGACCTCCAGATCAGCATCTTTGGCATGGAGAGTGGCATCGAGCCTCTCCTCCCGGAGAGAAATCTCCTGCTCCCTGGCATCCGGAGACACTTTGCAGTCCACCAAGCGCACCTCCCGAGCAATGACGTCCTCTCTTGCCATCGAGATTGTTTCCTGCTACCTCAAGAAGACCTGGAATTGCTTGTCATGCCAGTCATGTAGTTCGGCGCCTGTGTCCTTCAGCTTCTGGTCCACCTTATTGGCATACTGCACTGCTCCTTGAGCTCCTGCCACTTCCAGCTATGCTTCTCCCGCATCTCTTTAAGGCCTGCCGCCACAGACTCCATAAAGGACTGGTCCATGGCGACAGCAACGGTATCATCCACCTCTTTGACTCCTTGGTACAACGACGATAGGATGCGCTGGAGTTCTCCATCAAGCTCTATGCTCGCCAGCATTGACAAGTGATGACCCACAAGTGTAGGGGATCTATGGTAGTCCTTTTGATAGGTAAGAGTGTCGAACCCAACGATGAGCAGAAGGAAATGATACGCGGTTTTAAGTAAGGTTTTCTCTGCAAGCACTGAAATTGTAGGTGATAGATAGTTTTGTGATAAGATAAATAATAACAAGCAACAAGTAAATAAAGTAAATAAAGTGCTGCAAGGTGGCCCAATCCTTTATGTAGCAAAGGATAAGCCTGGACAAATTCTAATAATGATAAAGGAGCTCCCAAGGACACATTGGGAATTATCGTCAAGCTAGTTTTCATCGCGTTCATATGATTCGCGTTCGGTACTTTGATAATTTGATATGTGGGTGGACCGGTACTTGGGTACTGCCCTAACTTGGACACGCATCTCGCTTATGATTAACCCCTATTGCAAGCATCCGCAACTACAAAAAGAAGTATTAAGGTAAACCTAACCACAGCATTAAGCGTATGGATCCATATCAACCCTAACGAAGCAACGCATAAACTAGGGTTTAAGCTTCTGTCACTCTAGCAACCCATCATCTACTTATTACTTCACCATGCCTTCTTCTAGGCCCAAATAATGGTGAAGTGTCATGTAGTCGATGTTCACATAACACCACTAGAGGAAAAGACAACATACATCTTATCAAAATATCGAACGAATACCAAATTCACATGACTATTGGTAGGAAGACTTCACCCATGTCCTCAGGAACAAACGTAACTACTCACAAAGCATATTCATGTTCATAATCAGAGGAGTAATAATATGCATAAAGGATCTGAACATATGATCTTCCACCAAGTAAACCAATTAGCATCAACTACAACGAGTAATCAACACTACTAGCAACCCACAGGTACCAATTTGTGGTTTTGATACAAGATTGGATACAAGAGATAAACTAGGGTTTTGAGAGGAGATGGTGCTAGTGAAGATGTTGATGGTGATTGACCCCCTCCCGATGAGAGGATCGTTGGTGATGATGCTGGTGATGAATTCCCCCTCCCAGAGGGAAGTGTCCCCGGCAGAACAGCTCCGCCAGAGCCCTAGATTGATTCCGCCAAGGTTCCGCCTCGTGGCGGCGGAGTTTCGTCCCGTAAGCTTGCCCACGATTTTTCCCAAGATAAAAGTGATGATATAGCAGAAGATGGACGCCGGAGGCCCACCAGGGGGCCCAGGAGATAGGGGGCGCGTCCTATAGGGGGGGCCTATCTCCTGGACAGGGTGTGGGCCCCCTGGCTTATTTCTTTCGCTCAGAAATTCTTATTAAATCCAAAAAGTTGTTTCGTGGAGTTTCAGGACTTTTGGAGCTGTGCAGAATATGTTTCCAATGTTTGCTCCTTTTTCAGCCAGAATTCCAGCTGCCGGCATTCACCCTCTTCATGGTAAACCTTGTAAAATAATAGATAATAGCCATAAGTAATGAGATATAATGTGTAATAACAGCCCATAATGCAATCAATATTGATATAAAAGCATGATGCAAAATGGACGTATCAACTCCCCCAAGCTTAGACCTCGCTTGTCCTCAAGCGGAAGCCGAAATCGAAAAATATGTCCACATGTTTAGAGACAGAGGTGTCGAAAAAAATACAGACATGAGGGCATCTTGATCATTCTAATAACAGCAACATATATAGATTTTTTCACATGATTTCCTATGCTCAAGTAACAAGCAATTCACAATGTCAAGTATGGTTCAAAAACTTCATTGGGAACTAACAAGCTATAATCTCAGTCATTGAAGCAATTGCAATTTATCGTAACATCAGAAAGAGTCAATAATAGAGCTTTTCAGCAAGCTCACATACTCAACTATCTCGTAGTCTCCTATAATTTCTAACACTCACGCAGTACTTGTGGTTATGGAGTTTCAGCCGGACACTGAGAAAGATAGGGGCTTATTGTGTTGCCTCCCAACGTATTCACCTTTAGGTGATGTCAACAATAATAGCCTATGCCAACTTACATCCAATTGGATATATATATATATATACATATATATTTATATATATATATATATATATATATCATGATCTTTCAAACACGAGGAGCTTGCCAAAGGATAAAATAAAAAAGGGAAAGGTGAGGATCACCTTGACTCAAGCATAAAGTAAAAACATAAAGTAAAAGATAGGCCCTTCGCAGAGAGAAGCAGAGGTTGTCATGTGCGTTTAGGGTTTATGCACGAAATCTTAATGCAAAAGAACGTCACTTTATATTGCCCCTTGTATGTGGACCTTTATTATGAAGTCCGTCGCTTTTATTACTTCCACAACAAGTTCGTACAAATCTTATTTTCTCTGCGCTAATAAGTCATACATATTTAGAGAGCAATTTTTATTGCTTGCACCGATGACAACTCACTTGAAGGATCTTACTCAATCCATAGGTAGGTATGGTGGACTCTCATGGCAAAACTGGGTTTAAGGATATTTGGAAGCACAAGTAGTATCTCTACTTGGTTCAAGGAATTTGGCTAGCATGAGGGGGAAAGGCAAGCTCAACATGTTTGGAAGGTCAATGACAATATACTTTAATTGATATGTCAGAAAAACATAAACCATTACGTTGTCTTCCTTGTCCAACATCAACTCTTTTAGCATGTCATACTTAATGCGTGCTTCACAATCATAAAAGATGTCCAAGATAATATATTTATATGTGAACCCCTCCTTCCTTATCACTTCCTATTAATTGCAATGATGACCAAGGGAACGTTCATCAACTCTCAACAATTTTAATGCCTCATACTTTCTATGTGTGAAGTCATCACTATCCACAAGATCAATATGAACTCTTTTATTCTTTCTACTTTCTCAAGATCATAGCAACATAGCAAAGCCCTTGACTCAACACTAATCTTTATTATAGATAGCACGCAGACTCGATTACATAAAGAGATCACAATGCAAAACTCAAAACTACTTGATATCAAAACTTCAAACTACTATATCAAGATACTACTAAAAGGATCGAACTAAATAAAGCTGTAAAGATAGGAGTGTGATGGTGATACGATACCTGGGCACCTCCCCCAAGCTTGGCAGTTGCCAAGGGGAGTGCCCATACCCATGTGATTATGTCCTCGGAGGTGATGGATGTGGTGATGATGACGGTGGATAATCGGACATCGAGCATAAAAGCTCCTCCAACTTGCGGATAATGCCCTTGAGTCCAGCAATATGATGCTTCAACAAGATATTCTCCTGTGTGAGATACTTGTTTTGTATGTGAGCTAACTCAATCATCTTGAAAGCTTCAATCTCTGTTGGAGTGAAAAGGTTAGGTAAAGGTTGAGGGATGTCTTCTTCTTTCACCATCGAAGCTTGAACCTCCATGGCCTTCTTGATCCCTTCATCCTTGTTGATCTCTTCTGGTTCCTCTCTTTTCAGCTCTATCTTCAATATCCAAGCATCCTTGTCTTTGTTGTTGGAGGAGGGAGAAGTCATGGTGCTCTAAATCTGCAACGGAAACAGCTCGAAACAAAAACAGAGGATATTTGCATGATACGGTGGTCAAAACCTTCGGGAGTATATATAATGAATTTTTACCGACCAAAATACGTAACGTGCAAGAAAACAGAGTCCGGGAGGCACACGGGGAGCCCACGAGACAGGGGGGCGCGCCCTCCACTCTCGTGGGGGCCTCGTGTCCCTTTCGGACTACTTCTTTCTTCCTAAAATTCTTAAATAATCCAAAACTGATAAAAATTGCCATTAGAGTTGTTTTGGAGTCGGTTTACTTACCGTACCACATACCTATGCCTTTTCGGAGTCTGGAACGTTCTGGAAAGTGTCCCTTATGTATTCCTCGGGGGTTACGGTTTCAATAATATTAGTTTCAACATTGATAGGTTTACCTGAAATATAATGTTTAATTCTTTGACCGTTTACCACCCTCGGATTTGTGCCTTCGAAGTTGTTGATTTTTATAGCACCAGAACGATAGACCTCCTCGATAACGTAGGGACCTTCCCATTTTGAGAGAAGTTTTCCTGCAAAAAATCTTAAACGAGAGTTGAATAATAACACATAATCTCCTACGTTAAACTCATGCTTTTGTATCCTCTTATCATGCCAGCGTTTGACTTTTTCTTTGAAAAGCTTGGCATTCTCATAAGCTTGGGTTCTCCATTCATCAAGTGAGCTAATATCAAACAACCTCTTCTCACCGGCGAGTTTGAAGTCATAATTGAGCTCTTTGATAGCCCAATATGCCTTATGTTCAAGTTGAAGAGGTAAATGACATGCTTTTCCATAAACCATCTTATATGGAGACATACCCATATGAAATTTGTATGCAGTTCTATAGGCCCATAATGCATCATCAAGTTTTTTGGAGCAATTCTTTCTAGATCTATTCACAGTCTTTTGCAAAATTAATTTGAGCTTTGTATTGCTCAACTCTTCTTGACCACTAGACTGTGGGTGATAAGGAGATGCTATTCTATGATTGACATCATACTTAGCAAGCATCTTACGGAAAGCACCATGAATAAAATGTGAAGCACCGTCAGTCATAAGATATCTAGGGACTCCAAACCTCGGAAAAATAACTTCTTTAAGCATTTTAATAGAAGTGTTATGATCAACACTACTAGTTGGAATAGCTTCTACCCACTTAGTAACGTAATCAACATCAACTAAAATATGTGTATAACCATTAGAGGCAGGAAAAGGTCCCATATAATCGAAGCCCCAAACATCAAACTGCTCAATAACAAGAGAATAATTCATAGGCATTTCTTGACGTCTACTAATATTACCTATTATTTGACATTCATCACAAGATAAGACAAACTTGCGAGCATCTTTGAAGAGAGTAGGCCAATAAAAACCAGATTGTAGTACCTTGTGTGCAGTTCTATCTCCAGCGTGGTGTCCCCCATAAGATTCAGAGTTACACTTGCGTAGAATCTGTTCCTATTCATGCTCAGGCACACAACGTCTAATAACACCATCTACTCCATCTTTATAAAGGTGTGGATCATCCCAGAAGTAATGTCTTAAATCATAAAAGAACTTTTTCTTTTGCTGGTATGTGAAACTAGGCGGTATATATTTAGCAACAATGTAATTAGCATAATCAGCATACCAAGGAGCAGTACGAGAAGCATTGATGACCGCTAATTGTTCATCAGGAAAGCTATCATTAATAGGCATTGGGTCATCAAGAACATTCTCTAACCTAGACAACTTGTCTGCAATGGGGTTCTCAGCTCCCTTTCTATCAATAATATGCAAGTCAAATTCTTGGAGCAGGAGAACCCATCTAATGAGTCTAGGCTTAGCATGTTCCTTTTCCATAAGATATTTACTAGCAGCATGATCAGTGTGAATAGTAACTTTGGAATCACAATATAAGGTCTAAACTTATCAGATGCAAACACAACTGCTAAGAACTCTTTTTCACTAGTAGCGTAATTTCTCTGGGCAGTATCAAGAGTCTTACTAGCATACTGGATAACATTCAATTTCTTATTGACTCTTTGCCCTAAAACAGCACCTACAGCATAATCACTAGCATCACACATAATTTCAAAAGGTAAATTCCAATCAGGCGGTTGAACAATAGGTGCAGTGATCAAAGCTTTCTTAAGTGTTTCAAATGCTTCTACACAATCATCATCAAAGAAAAAAGGAATATCTTTTTGCAATAAATTAGTCAGAGGCCTAGAGATTTTAGAAAAGTCCTTAATGAACCTCCTATAAAAACCGGCGTGACCAAGGAAACTTCTTATACCTTTTATGTCCTTGGGACATGGCATCTTTTCAATAGCATCAACTTTGGCTTTATCAACTTCAATACCTCTCTCGGAGATCTTGTGCCCCAAGACAATGCCTTCATTAACCATAAAGTCACACTTTTCCCAATTCAGGACGAGACTAGTGTCTTCGCATCTCTGCAAAACTCGATCAAGGTTTCTCAAATAATCATCAAAAGAGGATCCATAGACGGAGAAGTCATCCATGAATACCTCACAAATCTTTTCACAAAAATCAAAGAATATAGCCATCATGCATCTTTGAAAGGTAGTAGGTGCATTACATAAACCAAGGCATACGTCTATAAGCAAAAGTACCAAAATGGCAAGTAAAAGTAGTTTTAGATTGATCCTTCGCTGACACATGTATCTGAGAGAACCCAGAATAACCATCTAGAAAGCAAAACTGTGTGTGTTTGGATACCCTTTCTAACATTTGATCAATAAAAGGTAAAGGGTAATGATCTTTCTTAGTAGCTTTATTTAACTTACAGAAATCAATTACCATCCTATAACCTGTGATAATTCTTTGCGGGATCAATTCATCTTTATCATTAGGAACAACGGTAATACCTCCCTTTTTAGGGACACAATGGACAGGGCTTACCCATTCACTATCAGCAACGGGATAAATAATACCTGCCTCAAGGAGCTTTAGTATCTCCTTTCTTACCACTTCCTTCATCTTGGGATTTAATCGTCTTTGAGGATCTCTAACAGGTTTGGCATCTTTCTCCACTAAAATTTTGTGTTGACATAATGTGGGACTAATGCCCTTAAGATCATCCAGAGTATATCCAATAGCAGCTCGGTGCTTCTTAAGAGTTTTGTATAATCTTTCCTCTTCTTTCTCTGAAAGGTTAGCGCTAATAATAACATGATATATTTCTTTTTCATCAAGGTAAGCATACTTAAGATTATCAGGTAATGGTTTGAGTTCAAACACGGGATCACCCTTGGGTGGAGGGGGATCCCCAAGAATTTCAACGGGAAGGTTATGTTTCAGCATAGGTTCCTGTTTAAGGAATACTTCATCTATTTCTTCCCTTTCCTTCATAAACATATCGTTTTCATGATCTAGCAAATATTGTTCTAACGGATCAATTGGGGGAACAACAATGGAAGCAAGACCAATAATCTCATCCTTACTAGGTGGTTACCTTTCACGAGGTTGTCTACTAAACTTAGTGAAATTAAAGTTATGAGACATACCATCTATGCCAACAGTGACAACATTATTTTCACAATTAATCTTAGCACTAGCAGTATTCAAGAAAGGCCTGCCAAAAATAATGGGACAAAAATCATCTTGTGGGGAACCAAGAACAAGAAAATCAGCAGGGTATTTAACCTTCCCACACAAAACTTCAACATCTCTAACAATCCCAATAGGTTTAATGGTATCCCTATTAGCAAGCTTAATAGTAACATCAATGTCTTCTAATTCAACGGGTGCAATGTCGTGCATAATTTCTTTATAAAGATCATAAGGTATCGCACTAGCACTAGCACTCATATCACATAAGCCATGATAACAATGATCTCCTATTTTAACAGAAATAATAGGCATGCCTACGATAGGTCTACGTGTCTTAGTATCATGTCTAGCAATATTAGCAGTTTCACCCAAGAAAGAAATAACATGCCCATCTAAGTCCTCATCCAAGAGATCTTTAATCATAGCAATACTAGGTTCAACATTAATTTGCTCAGGAGGTGTATAAGTCCTAGTATTACTCTTACGAACAACAGTCGAAGCTTTAGCATGATCTTTTATCCTAACAAGAAAAGGAGGTTTTTCAACATAAGCAGTAGGAACAACGGGATCACTATAGGTAATAGTCTTTTCTTCGACTGTAATAGGTGAAATTACTTTTACTTCAACAGGAGGATTATATTTAAACCACTTCTCTTTAGGGAGATTAACGTGAGTAGCAAAAGATTCACAGAAGGTAGCTACTATCTCAGAGTCAAGTCCATATTTAGAGCTAAATCCACGGAAAGCATCAGTATCCATGAAAGATTTAACACAATCAAACTTAGGTGTCATACCTGACTCCTTACCATCGTCGGAACCCCAATCTTCAGAGTTGCATTTAATTCTTTCCAATAAGTCCCAATTGAAATCAATAGTCATCAACATATAAGAACCAGCATAGGAAGTATCGAGAAGGTTGCGATTATCAAGAGAAAGCCGAGCATAAAAATTCTGAATAATCATTTCCCGAGAGAGCTCATGATTGGGGCATGAATATAACATTGACTTAAGCCTCCCCCAAGGTTGAGATATGATTTCTCCTTCGCGAGGCCAGAAATTATATATGTAATTACGACCATGATGAACAACATGCATAGGATAGAACTTCTGGTGAAATTCCAACTTCAATCGCTTATAATTCCAAGATCTCGTATCATCACATAGCCTATACCATGTCAATGCATCTCCCTTCAAAGATAAAGGGAAGACCTTCCTTTTGACAACATCATCAGGAATACCTGCAAGCTTAAATAATCCACAAACTTCATCCGCAAAGATAAGGTCTAAATCGGGATGCAATGTTCCATCTCGTGCAAATGGATTAGCTAGCAATTTCTCTATCATACCCGAAGGAATCTCAAAGTAAATATTTTCATAAAGTTCAGTAGGTTGAGGAGCAACTCTTTGCACTTCTGGTTGGGGTGAAGATACCCCAAACAAGCCCCTCAAAGGATTACTTTCCATAGTGACAAGTAATAGAAAATTTCAGCACACTATATAAATGTTTCCTTACCAAGTTCCACTCACCAAAAGCGCTACACTCCACGGCAACAGCGCCAGAAAAGAGTCTTCATGACCCACTAGTGTAGGGGATCTATCGTAGTCCTTTCGATAAGTAAGAGTGTCGAACCCAACGAGGAGCAGAAGGAAATGATAAGCGGTTTTCAGTAAGGTTTTCTCTGCAAGCACTGAAATTGTAGGTGATAGATAGTTTTGTGATAAGATAAATAATAATAAGCAAGAAGTAAATAAAGTAAATAAAGTGTAGAAAGGTGGCCCAATCCTTTATGTAGCAAAGGATAAGCTTGGACAAATTCTGATAATGATAAAGGAGCTCCCGAGGACACATTGGGAATTATCGTCAAGCTAGTTTTCATCACGTTCATATGATTCGCGTTCGGTACTTTGATAATTTGATATGTGGGTGGACCGGTACTTGGGTACTGCCCTAACTTGGACAAGCATCTCGCTTATGATTAACCCCTATTGCAAGCATCCGTAACTACGAAAAGAAGTATTAAGGTAAACCTAACCACAACATTAAGCATATGGATCCATATCAACCCCTAACGAAGCAACGCATAAACTAGGGTTTAAGCTTCTCTCACTCTAGCAACCCATCATCCACTTATTACTTCCCCATGCCTTCCTCTAGGCCCAACTAATGGTGAAGTGTCATGTAGTCGACATTCACATAACACCACTAGAGGAAAAGACAACATACATCTCATCAAAATATCGAACGAATACCAAATTCACATGACTATTGATAGCAAGACTTCACCCATGTCCTCAGGAACAAACATAAATACTCACAAAGCATATTCATGTTCATAATTAGAGGAGTAATAATATGCATAAAGGATCTGAACATATGATCTTCCACCAAGTAAACCAATTAGCATCAACTACAAGGAGTAATCAACACTACTAGCAACCCACAGGTACCAATTTGTGGTTTTGATACAAGATTGGATACAAGAGATGAACTAGGGTTTTCAGAGGAGATGGTGCTGGTTAAGATGTTGATGGAGATTGACCCCCTCCCGATGAGAGGATCGTTGGTGATGACGTTGGTCATGAATTCCCCCTCCCGGAGGGAAGTGTCCCCGGCAGAATAGCTTCGCCAGAGCCCTAGATTGATTCCGCCAAGGTTCCGCCTCGTGGCGGCGGAGTTTCGTCCTGTAAGCTTGCCCACGATTTTTTCCAGGGTAAAAGTGATGATATAGCAGAAGATGGACGCCGGAGGCCCACCAGGGGGCCCAGGAGATAGGGGGGCACCCTATAGGGGGGGGCCTATCTTCTGAACAGGGTGTGGGCCCCCTGGCCTATTTCTTTCGCTTAGAAATTCTTATCAAATCCAAAAAGTTGTTTCGTGGAGTTTCAGGACTTTTGGAGCTGTGCAGAATAGGTTTCCAACGTTTGCTCCTTTTCCAGCCAGAATTCCAGCTGCCGGCATTCCCCATCTTCATGGTAAACCTTGTAAAATAAGAGAGAATAGCCATAAGTAATGAGATATAATGTGTAATAACAGCCCATAATGCAATAAATATTGATATAAAAGCATGATGCAAAATGGAAGTATCAACAAGTCAGGGGCTTTGGGCCCAGGTTGTGCTAGGACTGGCACTAGATGGCTCGAAGATGGCAACGGTGCCTCCACTGAGGTGCCAAATCGGGGAAGGGGCCCATGGTTTAAAGGGGGGTCTTATCCTCAATCACGACCCTTGATCCAGACGCATTGCCGGCGACCTCATCGGGCTTCTTCAGGGGACGCAGAGCGCCCCCGACAGCGTGCTCCTGCTCCTCTATGGCAACGATCATGGCAGCTTCGTCTGCTGCATCCTTCCCAATGTTGACCACCTCATCCAGCAGGTCCGGCTCCTCACTCAAAGGGGCTGCGGACAGATCCAACAATCAATGGTAGAATGATAGAATCGCTTAACAGGACAAGAGAGCAAAGCAAGGTGATAAGAGGGGAAGGAGAATAGATGGGTTACCCGGAGGGGTCTGCCGGGTGGAAGCTTTAGTTTCTCCAGCAATGTTGGTTGCCGGGTCAAGGTCGGACTCTTCCGAGGAGACCCTTGGCGGGGATCTATCGACTCTATCAACAGGTGGGATAGGCCCCTCCTGGAGAGGCTCGTCCTGAGTGGTCCCTTCCCCTCCTTGGGTGTCAATGGAAAGGAGCTCTCCACCATCACCCCCAGCAGGCGGAACTCCCACTGCACTTTTGGGCCGGGGGCTACGCTGGGGGCTTGGTGTCGGGACACTCATGACGCTCCCTGCCGGGCTCGTCCCTCCCACTGTCGTCGATGGCTCCACACGTCTGAGCCGCTTGGTCTGATGGACAAGGGTCTCTGTCTCCTCGTCCTCCCTGTTGACAACGCCAAGTGAGATTAGTCAGCAAATGCAAGCAAGCTTACTGAAGATAGTACAAGAAGAAAAGAGAAGGAGGGAGCGATCTCCCTTACTCTTCACCAATGAGCATGGAGTCCAGCTCGAAGTGTATAGGTGGCAAAGGCCCCATGTTCCTCTTCTGGGGAAGTGGAGCGGAGCTCTCCGGTAACTCTGATCCCTGCCGGGGCACGGGAGCCTCTGATGAAGACGAGCTCGAAGTCGATTGGGCGTTGGAGTCGCCCCCCTTGGCTACTTGCTACTTGGCAGGAAGGGACCTAGCCCCAGAAAGCCGAGGAGAATGCTGGCGCACAGCTTTGGGGACGCTGACCTTGGGGGCAATCTCTTTCACCCTTCTGGCGGCGGGTGTAGGATCGGGGGCTGCCACTCCCTGGATGGCTGCCCGTTTGCATGGGCGTGGCTCCAAGTTTGGCTCGGGGGCTTGGGGGCCTTATGCGAGCCATTCCTCTTCAGGTACCTCCACTTCCTCAGCCACTTCTTCCTCTAAGGCCTCTGTTGCTGCGACATACAAAGCCTCGATTCTAGAAGGCTCGTCCCCGGTAGGCTCTCCCACGGCACGCGCTTCCCCGGCAACCACTTCCGAGACTTGCATCTCACCCTTGCCATGGGAAGAACTCTCATATCCAATTTCCCCTCTTCCCTTCACTGCCTTCCCTCAATTTGCTGCTACTGCAGCCTGGGCCGCCCTGTCCTCCTCGAGCCGCTTTTTAATATATGCCACCTCCACCTTGGAGGTGCGTTTATACATCGTTGTTTGCACCTTAGTGGTCCTTTCCACTAAAGCAAAAGACCATGTCATCTCTTCATCAAAAGAGCATAACTGCCAGTCACCCGAAACTCCATCGGCGTTGCATTATGTCATCCATTGCAAGATCTGGTTCCTGGCAGAGTTGATGTTCAGTGGGATGATGCTTGCTGGCAGCTTGAACAGCTCAATGCGGCCAAATAGCTGATCGCATAACCATGGTTAGCCATAAACTATTAGGTTGTTGGCCAGGCCAGGGAACAATCTCATCCTATCTCTAGCATCTCCATACTCCCAGGTGAATCTGTCCCTTTTCTGCAAAGGACTGATACATCAAAGGAGGAAATCCGCCCCCACATGCTTGACGGTCAGCCCGGCAGCCTTTACATGGGTAATCTTATTTATTGTCGGGTGGAGCCTGTCCTCGGTGAGGCCAAATGCCCTCCAGACATTGTCGCGCTCAAGACGTTCCGTCCATGCCTGGAAGAATTCGGGGGTCTCTTTGTCCTGAATCCAATACCAATCTCCTCTCCACTCCTCCCACCTGCTGTATTGCTGGCCAGAGATGTAATCCCAGTTCTCTCTTGGCCCGATCCGTGGCATCCAATTGATGTTCCCAGAACGGTGGTTCTTGTTCTCCACCCCGGGACAAAATAGTGCTTGAATAGATCAACGTTGAGAGCCACCCCAACAAAATTCTCACACAAGTGGGCAAAGATTGCCATACACGCCATACATTGGGCATGAAATCCAAAAGGTGGAACCCAAAGACTTCCATCATGTCCTCAAAGAAATCTGAGAAAGGAGAACAAAGGCCGCAAACGAAATATGTGTAGAAAAATTTGTATGAATCCAGTGGGTCCTCTTTGCCCTCCGCCAGAACCTTGGGAGCGCCATGCCCCTCCGGGACTTCTCTCCCCCACAAGTATCCATACCTCGCCTGTAGAACATCCCCATTGAGATGCAATAGGTAGAAGGCGACGTCTCCCCTTTGCTTCGTGTCCAGCTCCATCGCCCTCTTGCTCCCCTCGGCGACTGCTTCTTTCGCGGGGGCCGTTGGCTTTCCTCTAGTTGTATTTTTCTTCCCCATATTCCCGGATTCTAGAGGAAACACAGGAGGGAGATTGAAAAAGGGGGCGGCGGTGAGCATGGGCAAAGAAAGGAGCAGTTGTTTGGCTTGCGGACGAAGACGATGGGGAAGAAAGGCGAGTGACGAATGGGCAGTACCCTTCCACATTTTTCATTCCACTCTTAAGGGAAATAGCATGGAGGAGTGCGCGGCTCTTCCAAAAAGTTACCATTTCACATTAGCTGTTGCGATCCCACTACCCCACGACCCGTGGTAATCGCAGCGCTTTTTCACCATGTGTCCGTGCGCTATTCTGGGCCTAACCCACCGTGGCAAGCGACACGTATGGCTCATGCATGGGGGCTTATGCCGAGGCACACAAACAGGGGTGTACGTTCCCCCCTAACTAGTGCATGGGCAGTATGGCCAACACGCCCAAGGACAAGATTATAACACCAAGATCCACTACAAAAAAAACACTCTTCCGTGATGATATGTGTTTGTCATAGTAGGTCATGTTTTCTGTCATGCATGTACATCCATGACGATTTTATGATAGAATCAAGATAGTCATACATGTGGTGTCGTAGAAGTGTTCCATGACATTACCAAAATTACCATCATGGAAGTGTCCACTTCCATGACGATAAATCACCCATCATAGAAGTGCTTTCGTCAAGGGTGACTGACACGTAGCATCCATCGTAACGGAACACTATTAAGCTATCGGGTCTGGTTCTGGATCCGATAACCCGTTAACATCCCCGACCAATGGGGATTTTCGACGTGTAAAATCATCATTGGCTTGAGGAAACACATGTCAGCTCACCATTGGGACAGATGTCATCCACTCATTGGACCGAAGGAGCCTATGATACATCGACACGTGGCACGGCCCAACAGAGGCTCATTCGTGTGACCAAGCTGGCCCGTTTGACTTGGTCAAAAGGTGGCGGGCCAGCCCACGGAAAGCTTGTTAACGGCCTGTTCGCATATAGCCCATTTACAGCCCGCTAACCTAGGGCCCGTTATGACCTATCCGAATTAGGCCCAGTAGCGTCATCTGGGCCGTCCAATATAGTTCCAGCCCATTTTAACTTCTAGCCCATGTATGGCCCATGACGTCTTTTGGCCCATATGAGGCCCTTTGTAACTCTTGGCCCATTAACGGCCCGTGATGAAACTGGCCTGTAATGAACCGTGTATCACTTTATACCCATTAATGGCCCGTGGTGAAACTGGCCCGTAATGAATAGTGTATCACTTTGTACCCATTAATGACACGTTATTCAGTTGGGCCGTTTCTAGCCCATGTTATCTTTCGGCCTTCTCAGGGCCCATTTATTCTTGGGCTCATTTATAGCATTATTTTACTTACGGCCCATTACTATCACTTTCTGCTTGTGGGCCAAATTCAGCCTGTGGTTATAGTCGGCCAGTTTGTGGCTCGTTAATACGTTGGGCCGTTTTCACAGCGTCATCAAATAAGACCGATTAACGACGGCCCATTATGGTCGGCCCATGAACGGACGATTCCAACTCTAGCCCGTTTACGGCCATAATGTGGTATGTTATTGGCCCATGTTTGGCCAACCGATCATACGGTCCGTAGAAGGCCCATTGATGATACGGCCCGTAGAAGGCCCATTGTGTCTATGACCCATATAAGGCCCATTGTTTCTATGCCCCGTAGAAGGCCCATTGTTTCTACGGCCCTTAGAAGGCCCATTGTTTCTACGACCCGTAGGAGGGCCATGGTAACTACAGTAAATATGTAGCCCATGGTTATTGTGGCCTAGTTTTAAAAAATAGGTTATTGCGGCCACTAGCAAACCGTGGAAAAAGAACTGCACTGACAACAAGTGAACAATAAACACGACAATAAGGAAATAAATAAGAAAGCAACTTACGCTAGGCTATCACGGCTATTACACATATTACATCCACTGGGCATCAAAGTTCGCCACCAGTGGAAATATAGGGAACAAAGCAGCATATAAACGCCGCAGCAAAAGAAGTCCAGAACTGAAACCACTTCAGAAGAGCTCAAGAAACAATATCCTGGGTACCCATAATGCTGGCAAGATGCTTAGCAACCTTATTAACTTTCTCTTGTTTGGCGCTTAAATCCTCCAGCACTTGCTGTTGTACCAGAAAGTATGCATCTGAATTCTGCAGGGACTTCCTCATTCCTTCGGCTTCCAGTCGCATAACATCTGATCGATGTCTTTCAACTTGAAGTTGAGACTCAAGAAGTCGGTCTGATTCAGGCAACGAGTTCGAAGAGCTGGTGCCAGCAGTAGTAGCCAGTAACTCGAACACTACATCAAAACATGATTTTGGGGTTGTTTCAGTGTCTTCAGTATAGTTTTTATCAGCTTTCATGGAGATCAACAGGGATGTCTCACTATCTTGAACCTTATCTGCATTACTTCCTTTACCATTGCATAATGGGGTACTCTTCTCCAATATTTTATCCACGTTCTAAAAGAGAAACAAACAAACACATCACAGGTTTACAATGTAGTAATGAAACTCATTTTGGTAAACCAGTTCAGTAGTAAGGTGGACATGATAACAACATGAAACAAACATATATCTATGTAGTATGGTCACTGTATGGTCTATATCATTCTAGTTTATGTTGCCGAATCAAGATAGATACAGTTTGAATCATATCTATTTAAGACAAAGTAGCATAGACAGAATATAAGTGTGGGAAACTACACAACAATAACAACACTTGTAATGTGCATGGCATGAGAACATAACTATTTATTCAATTGAAACTGAAATCAACATAGAGCAAGTTACAACACCAAACACGTTAAAGAAACAGGTTTAAAACATACATGTTGCGCCATTGGAGTTTCAATTGCATCCTTCAAATTTGAACATAGTTGGTATGAGTAAATACAGTGATGCAAGAGCAAAGTAGTATGAACCATAGCTACGGAACCGGACCAGAGAACAATTCTTCTTCTACTTTCAGCTTTGACTTGGGGTTCGGAGTGGTGGTCCTCGTGCTTTGTGCATTGCGATTGCCTTACTATCTGCTCGTGTTTGGCTGCTCTGTGGTGGAGACGGTGTTGTGTCAACGGGTACTGGGTCACTATCTGCTGGGGTTGGGGTTAGAAGGGGTATAGCTGGTTCTCTGTCCAACTGGGTAAGGGTACAATCTGTGTGAGTCTGGGTTATGTGTGGTGGGGTCGGTTCTTGGGCAAGTACAACCGTGGTTCTATCTGCATCGACAGGTAGCACGATCTTCTATGAAGACCGTGTTTTTACTCCCACAGATACTTCCATCACCCCCTCCAATTGAAATGGCTGATAAATAAGAAAAGTAATTGAATGTACAGACATTGTAAGATAGACAGGTGCAATGGATAGTAGGGGAGAAAACATGGCATGAAATAATTCACATTTATGTTGTCTAACCAAACAGAATAGACGGACATAATTTCACATATATGATGACTAATTAAACAGGATAGCATGACACAATTTCACATGTATGATGGCTAACTAAACATGATAGAATGACATACTCCAAAATATGATGACTATGTAAACAGGATGACATGATATAACTATACAATGTGTCTATTAAAGTGGTTGGCATGCCATAAATCACAAACTTGCCATCGATGGAAACATGATGGCATGATATAATTCATGGATAGAATGACATAATTTAAAATATGATGACTATGTAAACAACATGAGATGATATAACTATATTATGTCTTTAGAAAATGGTCTGGCATGCCATAATTCAGATACATGCGGTCTATGTAAACATCATGGCATGATATAATTCAAATATATGATTTATATACTAAGGAAAGTGAGCAGAGGGCAATCGCATATATGATGTGTATATGATGTAAAAACTAAGCATTGCAATACAACATATGCATGATATGAGTAATATAACCCTGCCAAGTTTGAGCATACACCTCAAGGGGGTAATAGGACTGGTCATCTGCCTCTGAGTCCTCCTTTGAAGAGCTATCTATAACCAGCAAGATATCTGCTTCAGCAGGTAGCATTGTCTGCTCTGAAGACCTTGTTTTCAGTCCAGATTTCTCCATCACCAATTCAAATGGCTGACGCACAGGAAGAGCAGTTGAATGTACAAACATTATCGACAAAAGCAATGATAAATACAAAAAAAGTACGACATGATATAATTCACATATATGAAGCTTGGCTAAACAGAATGGCATTGCATAATTCACATATATAATGCCTTGCAACAAGATAGCATTGCATAATTCACATATATAATGTCTTGCAACAAGATGACATTTTATAATTCACATATATGGTAATTATACACTAAACAGGTAGCATTCACACAAAGCATGTCTAAACTAAGAAAATGACATAGCAATGCAAGTTACCATACGCATGATATGAGAAACATAACCCTGCCAAGTTAGAGCATGCACCTTGAGGGGGAAATAGGACTGGTCATTTATCTCTGAATCCTCCTCCGAGGAGCTATCTATAACCAGCAAGACATGCGCTTCGTCAGATAGCATTGTCTGCTCTGAAGACCTTGTTTCCACTCCAGATTTTTTCATGACCGTGCCGAATGGCTAATGCACATGAAGAGTAATTGAATGTACTAAAATTGTTGACAAATTGAACACGTAATACAAAATGATGGCATGATATAATTCACATATAAGATGACTGGCTAACCAGGGTGGCATTGCAAAATTCACATATATGATGCCTGGCTAAACAAGATGGCATTGCATGATTCACATATACGATAAAGAAACTAAATAGATGGCATTGGCACAAAGCATGTCTAAACTAAGCAGATGACATCTTTGATGTATACAGTAAGCAATGCAAGGCACCATACACATGATATTACCAACATCAGCATGCCAAGTTAGAGCGAAGACCTCATGGGGTAAATAGGAGTGGTCTTCTCCTTCTGTATCCCCCTCAGAACAGTTATCTTCCTCTTGATTACGATCCAAAATGGGTGGAGGGGGGTTGCCTTTGCGCCCACCATGGAGCAACGTCTACATGCAATTTTATTGCCACGCAAGGCTCGTCTCTTTTGCTCTACATGATCAGTTCAATCGTGTACAATAGCTAACATGCATAGGAATAAAATAGAGTGAGATTATGTAAGGAGAGAATGCACAAATCGAGAGTGATGGTAGCAAACCGTGGATACACCCAAAACCAATGATAGCATGCAGATAATAGCTTTGGTTAAAAAATACAGATAATGGCTCCTTTAATGTTTGTTTGCACCCAACATGAAACTCATAGTAGACACCCGAGATTAGCCAGATAGTGGACAGATAGTACTGATTGCTGCCCCAATATGTACCCCACAACCATTTAAAAACTCAAGTTTCAGCATTAGTTTTGACCTGACTCGGAGTCTAATAGGTGAACACGATGATAATGTAGCATGTCATCATATTAAGCGCTGCATAACATTAGCAGACACAGAAGAGTTCGACCTCTCTTGCGGACCCGTGTAGTCCTCAAGGTCATCTGCTCAGTTGATGATGGTAACTCAGTTGTCGTGGCTGCCAGCAGCGGGGAAGAAGATCTGAGGCGGCGTAAGATAGTCTGGAGAGCGGATCCCTGCTGTGGTGAACCCTTCCATCGTTGGCTGAGCTGGGGTGGAACACAACACCCCAGGAGTAGGACAAACCACACAAGGTTTTCTTTGACACATATCTGTAATAGAAGTAATTGTGTAAGGGCTTGTTTGAACTTTAGGATTCTAACAATGCAGGGATAGGAAATAGACAGGAATACGATAGGAATGCACGTGCAAAACAGAGAATTTAGAAACATAGGATTTCTGCCAATCTCGGTGTTTGATTCACAAGAATTGGAAGATCACAGGATGCAAAGAAGCATGGCGAGATTAAGTCAAACCACAAGAAAATGTACGGTTATAATGCTATTATGCTACTCTTAGTCTTGTGCTTCATGAATAGGAATTTGAAAAGGAGGACAAGTGGAAATTAAAATTCCTACGGTTTTTCTTTCAAGGAGACACTAAAGGAACAAATCCTACAGTTTTCCTTTGCTTCATTCCTTTGCACCAAATTCATGAAAAGTAGTACCATAGGAAACTTTCCAATTCCTATGTTTTTCATTCACTTTTCCTTTCAAGCACTGGCGATTCTATTAGGCAGGCTTGAGCAAGGAAAAGGCTACACAAAAAAATGTTTTTGTGCCACTTCTATTACTTTGGACACATGCCACTGCCCTACTAGCTCAACTCCCAGGCGCATCGAGAAATGCACAACTCAGACATGCAGAGATAAATCATGATGGCGTTCAAGAGAGTCCATCACGGATAGCTAAGTTGCCTAGTACCTCACTGCTTGTCATATAGTAGGATAAAATAATCGTATTTCACGTTACTACGTGTGCTCAGTGGATAATATATATAACATGTAGAGTAAAAAAGAGATGCAACAAGTGTACAACCTCTTTGGAGAAGCCATGTCGACCTCAGCGTGATTGGATTGGCCGGTGAGGATGCTCCGGATGACTTGGCTGTCGGAGGAGGGGAAGAAGATTTTCGCATCTGGAGATGGAGCCCGTGGTACTGCTCCGCTATGATGGAGGGTTTCATCGTTGGAGCAGCTCCGGTGAGTTGTACGACACCGAGGCTGAAGCAGGACAAGAGAGACAATGCTAACCTGATTGGAATTCTAATAGCATCTCCAATAGGTGACGTAAAATACATAACCACAAAGTGCTAGATGTAAAATACATTAGCCGCTCATCTCTGAACTTAATTGTTGAAACTGAATTTAACAGTCGAAACCGAACTTAACTGTCGAAACTGAATTTTGTTGTCGAAACTGAATGCACTAGAGGTGAGGCTACACGTCAGTTGACTGACTTTTTCATCTCTAGTCAGTCGATTTTGCAGCCGCTGGATACGAAACTCAAGGGCTTGCAGTTCATCTTCAACCTCCACCCCCTGAGCCACCAGACACCACCGGCCAAACAGCCGCCCCCACCGCCCGCGGCCGGTGGTGCGCCGCCCCGCCCGCCCCGAAAACACTCCCCACCGTGGGTCCGCCGCCACCCCGGCCAACCC
>NC_041381.1:263650844-263653768 GCF_002162155.2 Triticum dicoccoides | reverse complement strand
GCCCCTCCACCACCGGTGACCACCGCCCCCACCCTGAACCCTAAGATAGATAGTGGGGTACCTCTCCAGCGAGCCCCCTCCCCGCTGCGGCTGGTTCTTCCTTAACTCTGGTGAGCTGCCCACCCCCTAAAAATCGATTGACCCAAAAGTCAATTCAGTCGACTGAAGTGTAGCTAAATCGGAGCAGCATCGCAAGCAAGCGCAAGAGCGAGAGCAGCAGTGCAAGCAAGAGCAGACCTAGTAGGGGACCGAGAGCAAGAGTAGAGGAGCAGCACCAGCGAGAGCTAAAGCAGAAGCAGCTCCTACTGATGTGGACATCATCGCCGAGGGAGCGACGCCGTGGAGGAAGTGGCCGGCGACGCTGCCGTGGATGGAGTCGCGCCATGTCAGCTCGGGACCTAGCGTCGACAGCACCGTGAGATCGAATCAAGAAGAAAATGTGGCGATTAGTGTACAACCTCTTTGGTGGCGCCGATTAGGCCGCAGCTTCATCCGAGGAAACGGTGATAATGCTGCTCTTCCGATGGTGCAGGTGAAGACGGCGGTGTGGGAATGGAGGTGGCATGAAATACGAGGGGAACATCGGGGCAGCTCCTTGGACATGGAGGACGGGATGGCTGAACCGGCGGGACGACGAGATCAATGACGGATCCTCGTCCGGTACAGTGGATGAGGGACGTTGAGGTGTTGCTGTGGATGATGTTGTCGGGGAAGAGGCTCCAGATGGGTGGCGGACGGAGGAGGTGTGGGGCTTCACGGGTTTTTGTGGCCTCGGTTTACGAATGGGTGGGCGGATGGGATGGGAGTGGGGAACCATGGCTTAGGGACGCGCTTCTTCGAAATGTGGGGTAAGTTACGAAAGTACCCCCACCGATTTGAGGTGGTTCTTTTGGTTCAGGGGTATCACGGGCATTTCGCGTGTGGGGATTTCATAGGAGGTGGGAGTTTTCGCGCGCGTTGTAATTTTGGAATAGCAAGGCATGGGTTGAGATGGAGGGAGTTGTAGGAGAACAACGAGACAAAGATATATCTTAAATATTTCAGGGTAATAAGGCGCGGGTTGAAGAGGCGGGAGTTTTGCATCACGGTAGACAGAGATGATAGCTTGAAATTTTGGCATAACAAGGCGCGACTTGAAATTTTGGGAGAACAAGCTTAACGTGTACCAAAAAAAGACAATTCGCACCTCATCACTACATAGAGCCATGTACCGTTTACTATATTACTAGAAATGCATCCAAATAAAACTAAAAAAACTAAAAAAATCAGGACAACAAACATAACGTGTACAGTACCAAAACAATTTGCACTTCGCTCAACAATAAAAAAATGTGTGTTTTCTAGCATATGGACTAAATTTGAGTACATTTTCCCTGTTTGAATGGGTTTGTACTCGGGTTAGTTCTACAACCATCTAAATATTATCTTCACAACACATGACATGAATATAGGAGAAGTAAATTCCTATATAAATAAGAACTACATGTACATACAATCTCAAATTCAAATATATGTATCCATTTTGTGTTGAATTCAAAGCATAGTACTTGTATGATCTAGCTAAATGTTCGGAATCTAAACCATGTATGATATACTACATACAATGTGTTCAACATGCACAACACACACACACACACACACACACACACAAACACCATTTAGACTAGTAAGGTACACGTGCATTGCACGCATGAGATTTGGCAAACAAATTATGAATAAATACCACATTATAACATGTAAGCTTTGAGTCATATATGCATGATGTAGATGTTCGTTTAATTCTTATAGTTCATTTCATTCAAGATCATCTAGTTTTTCTAAGAAAGCTAATCTATTTTAAGATTCATGGAATTTTGCGTCGTAAGGCATAAAGTAAAAACAAATAATGGCAAATCATGTAGGAAAACATTTGGGCAATTATGATACGGAAGATTCTAGAATAAAGAAGAAGTGCTTGTGTTTTGATGTTTGTGCATTATGCTTAAGTTCAACCATGGAGTCTTCTAGATTGTACATGTAGCAAAATCTGGTGGAATCTAGATGACATCCAACGGCTAGTAGTGCTCAAATTTGCCATCTCTACACCATCGGATTGGCCTCATCCAATGACCATCTTTCAAAGTTAAAGTTACCTGCACACTATATAAAAAATATAAAATATAATATATATAGGGGTATATATATAGATATGTGATGCGAAAGCCACCCATCATCTCCAATTAGAATAGTGTGTCCATGCACGGATGCAATGTGGCCAAACGATGTCTGCCATCGGTATCTCAAATTCAAATCAGCCTGACCTTGTTCAATGTGTATACATTATAACATGCTCATTTCGAAACCACACCGTGCAGATCTCCGTTATATTCACGCATGCATGGGTTTCAAATATCATGATCTCTTATTCAAATATTTGAATTCAACTTTACATTGATTATCACCTCACCTAGTCTTTTACACCCACACAGTTGTCTTCTCTTTATAATTGTACCACTAACTTTCTCTCGTGCATGCATTCATACACACTACTAGTCGGCATTATCCATCGCACACATGTAATCTTTTTCTTCAGGTCGGTCTCCCATGAAGGCACACACACACACACATCCCCCTCTCCATCATATCGGGCATTCTTTATCTCTCACGTGGATGAGCAACGATCGATTTTCCTCTATGTGTGTGTGTAGCTACGTCTTTCATAGTTTTCCACACAAACCGATCAATCTATATATCTAGTGAGGTCTCACCCTCTTTCCCACGTCCACATCGATCAATCTATACCTCTCTATATAGGATTACGTATATAGCTAATACACCCACATTAATTATATATCCAACGTCCCCCTCTCATCATCCATGCCTTCCGCTTCATCTCTCAGACGCGCGCACAATGGCGAAGACAGGGGGCAGCAAGGGCCCTGCCC
>NC_041381.1:263630870-263650660 GCF_002162155.2 Triticum dicoccoides | reverse complement strand
TTATATATCGAGGCTAATATGAATATGATCATTAGACAATTGCTGGTAAAAATGGTTTAAGTTCATGAATTGGCCCTCCTCGTCAAGGATTAGCAATGCTTGGCCCCCTAGCTCATTTATTTTTCATGGCTCTGCCAGTGCGTGCAACAGCGCACGTTTCCGCCCCCTCTCTCTAAATATCGATCTCGCACTTGTGCACTCCTTCATAGTCTCCCTCGACTCAGCCCCTCGCACCATCTTCTAGCCCCCCATCCGGATTTTGCCACATGTACAATCTAGCAGACTCCATGGTTGAACTTAAGCATAATGCACAAACCTCAAAACAATAGTGGTTCTCCTTTGTTCTAGAATCTTCTGTATCATAACTTCCCAAACTTTTTTTCTAGTTGAATTGCCATTGTTTGTTTTTAGTTTATGCTTTACAACGCACAATTCCATGAATCATAAAATAGATTAAGGGCTTCTTTGATTCGAAGGATCCTCAAAGGAATTTTGGAGGACTCTAATCCTTAGGAATTTTTCCTATCTTGGTTGTTTGATTCGTAGGATTGTAAACCATAGGGATTTTTCCACTGGATTTGATAGGAAACATCCCATCCACTCAAATCTCTTTGAAAGAATTCTGCGTTTTTTCTAAGCACAATCAAACACTCGTACAATCCTGTAAGATTCAATATGACATTCCACTCTAATCCCACGTTTTCCCTATTCCTGCGTTTTGGAAATCCTATGAATCCTAGTGGCCCTAGATTTTTTATAAAAACTAATTGATTTTGAATGAGATGAACTATAAGAATTAAACGAAGGTCTACATCAGGCATATATGACTCAGAGCTTACATGCTATAGTGTGGTATTTATTCATAATTTGGTTGCAAAATCTGATGTGTGCACTGCACGCATAACTTACTAGTACTTAGAGTACGTGCAAAACACGTAAATTAGAATTCCAATAGCACGCTACATAGTGTATCTCTTACAGTTCATGAAGCCATGTGGCACGTGTGGAGGTGTTGTGGCAACCTCCTTGTGTGGATTGATCACAGTGACATGCTGCTGGTTCCAGAAGAATGTACTCGTCCTCCCTGAGCCACACTGGCGGTACATGCATGAAGTGAAGATGTGCACGAACACCACGTAGGCACTCATTCCCTCGCACGCACACGCGGGTACATGGGCGGACGCATATTTGTACCAAGATCCACCCCATGTGATAATTTGACGCGTGTAAAGTCCTTCACTTCATTGGTGGTCAATTAATACAGCGCATGCAAATTGAGTGGACGTGAGGGCGGAAGAAAGACATTACTACTCCACTGCGTAGATGCGAGTAGTTAAATCATGGGTTGCTAGTAGTACTTCCATTGGTCTCCTTCATATTTTGTGCCAATTTTTGACAGTAACATAATATTTACGCATTTGAGCAGTGTAGTCTACTTGAAATTTATGTTCCACTAAACTCATCGAGAGCCGTTTCGGGACTCGAAACCAAAACCATCAATTAATCTTTACCTTCTTCCCATCACATTCGAAAGTACTAGTGCTACAATTAAGGGCAAGCCTGGTCACACCTACTAGTACGTACCAAACTAGAACGTGTTCCCACTATGCAGGTATTAGTACTAGTGCCAGTACTTAGGTTATAAAAAGGGGAACTATCTAACCGAAAATTACTCTACCTTTCCTCCTCATAAGTGCTTCTTCTTCGTCCGTCCTTGCCATGTACGGTGAGCAGAGCTCTAGGTCGAGAACTACTCGTAAGAAGGGAGCGGCCACCAAGGCTGCGGGAAAAAAGTGAGGGCTCACCGCCACACAGAGACCTCGAAATATCTTTCACGGGCAGGCGATGGCTACCAGGAGCGCCCTAGCCGCGGAGGCGAACATGCCAAGCTGGCGGCGCTAGAGTCGTTATCCCTCGACGGCATGCCCAATCAGCTCAATAAGCACCTCAATAATCAAGAGGAGTTCATCCATGGCTTGGTGGAGCTGCTGAAGGAGAGCCTCGACGACATGCCCGCTGAGCTCAATAAGCAGGGGGAGTTGACCGCCGGCTTGGTGATGCTGCTGAAGAAGAGCATTGCCTCGGAGAAGAAGGCGACCAGCAAAATCGTGCAACTTCAGGAGGACAAGGCAAAGCTCTGCCACGAGCTTGACCTACTAAAGGAGAAGAATGCCGGCTGGAAGAAGCTGCATGAGAATAGTAGTTCCTCGATGAAGATGTTGCAGGCCCTTGTCATGGAATAGAAGGAGGAGTTGGCGAAGCTCCGCATCGAGCACCCGACTGCTATCAAGGTACGTAATGCGGCCGTGGAACAGATGATGAAGGCTCGCGTCGAGAAATCCCGCATCATGGACAGAATGTAGAAGATGGCGGAGGAGACACGCAAGGAGATGGAGGTCGTGGAGGCGATTAAGAAGCAGTTACAACTCCGCGACAAATTAGATCATTTGGGGTGATAATCTTCCTTCTTCTTTTGCTCATGTGTTTCTTCTTTTGCTTCGGGTGTTTCACCGCACGTGTCACGTTCTCTGCAAGGCATGAATAGAACAATGCTAACAATGAGATGACTAGCAAATTAGATCATTTTTATCGCCATATGGCACTGGGCTGCCGTGTTTCATGCTCCTCCGTCGTAGTACTACTCCAGTGGAAAACTTGAGTTTACCGCACGGTTCTTTGCTCCTCCTCAGGTCGTCGGCACATTTATACGAGCAGTAGAATCACAAGGCCCCGCCTTCCAGTAGTAATGAGCCATCAAATCACAAAGGCTCTCGCCTCTCGTGAAAACGACCAAGCTAGACTGCCCCGCCCTCTAGCCTTTTAAAAAATATATACTTTTGTACAGTAGTAGTATCGATGGATTGTGCCATGGAGCAAAACTAACAAGATGAAATTAAAGAAAAAAGGTGGTATATATAGAGAGCGCTCGTCGCCAAATTATGCATATAGTACTATTAAAGCAATAAAGAAATTAGCATACCTATTTAATTCTTGGGTTCTTATTATTTATGCCACTAGTTGTGTATCACTACTCAGTTTTGCCATTAGAACTTCTAACTACTCAAAAATGCCATCGATCCATGAGATGCCTGCTCAAAAAAGCAATTAGATATCTCAAAAATGCCATCATTAAGTTAGTTGTTTGCTCAAAAATGCCATTAGACATTGTTATTTTCACGTCAAAGCCGTTGACCTTGTTACATGACAAAAATAAGCCGATTCTCACAATGATAAGTATGGCCCTACTTGTCAGGAGTAACCAAGCAAATAATTTTAGAAGAAAATAAGAACACTATTGGGATCAAGTAGGCCCCACACTTTATTTTACTATAGTGAGATAGAGGGAGTGCTGGCATGTTGGTCCATCCGTGTTTATGTCATTATAACATGGCGAAAGAGATTTGAGTTACAATAATGGTGTCCAGCACAACACAACCCTCAAATAAAACTAAGCACCCTGGAATTCTTTGACAACTAAACTGATGGTTATATGATGTTGGCCATATATATTGTACGTATATAATGTGAAGAAATGAGTGGTAGTACTATACCAACTAAAAGATGAAATGTAAGAAATACTAGTATGTACGTACTGAAGAGTGAAAGTAACGAGAAGAAACATAACATAGTTCTGCTGGGGGCTCAGTAGAACACACCCCTCAAATTAAACTAAGCACACCTGAAATTAAACTAAGCAACTAATCCAATAGACACTGCATTAAAATCACTATGAGCAATGACACTGCCACCTTACTCGGAGTCCTTGTCCACGTCCTCGACTTCGTCCTTGTCCCTCTTCCTCTTGGCCAATACTTCTTTGCTTGAACCGCACACTTGGCTCTTGCTCTTCATCCAACCCTTGTAGATATTGAAACAAACGTAGCCATCCATTGCAGCATAGTGGATGTGGTCTATATCTAGTACATTCCACTGCCATGCATGACGACGAAATGTGTGCGGAGGTTTCTCCAGTTTACCGTACGAAGGATGAACCATGGCTCCTGCCAGGGTCAGCATTGAAGGCTGACCACGGGAGGACAGCAGCTGATTCTTTTGGAGGTCAAAGGGTTTTCCTACAACGAGGCATATCCGACCCAGGATATCCCTGTCATTCCTAAAGTCTACAGTAACGAATTTCACTCTTTCGTCCTTGAGGAAGTTCTTAAAATCCTGGCACTCAACATCGGCATGGCATGTGTGGTAGAACAAGCATAAGTCATGCACGCAAACTTGGATCATGGCGGGCTTCTTCTTCTCTTCCTCATTTAGATCCTTCTCTCGTCCCAGGACTGTGGTGTACTCAACATCTAGCCCAGCGACCCACTCATCATTTGAGTTTTAGAACATGTGTCTGAAGCGAGCAAGGCATCCTTTCACCGTCGCAGAAGAACGGGTGTAGATGACGTCGAACTCATCGCTGGTGATGGTTCTAACCTTGTACTCACCGTCGATCATGGAGATTTGGGACGCCATTGATTTGGGAGGAGGGTTAGGATTAGTGGACATGCTGTAATGTGAAAGAACGGGACGACTAGGAGCGAACTGTCAAATGTTAAAGGACGTCCGGGGACGAGTAGGAGCTAACTGCCAGCGGTTTTTCGATTGTAAAAATGCTGAGTGGGGCGTGCGAACGGCAGGGTAGTGGCTTGCCTGGTGGATAAATGGATTCACGCATAGTACTATGGGGGCCCAATTAGATGTCATGTCTGCTCGACGCCCAATTAAATGGCTTTCAATGTCATGTCAAGCGTCGGGAAAATTACAGGTGATATGAAGCTTTCCATTCTCCCATGATACGGGCTTCCGAGAGCCCTTGGATCTAAGATCGAACGGTTGCATGGCGTGATTCTAGACCTATGGGTGAATATCCTATCCTGGAGGGTAATTTTGCAAATTTTTAGCAAATTAGCATGCGACCGTTCGATCTCAGATCCATGGGCTGCCAGCAGCACGTATCATGGTCACGCCTACCACGACCGCCGCCTCGCTCGCGTGGTCGCGCCCTTGGAGATTTAACACGGTGCGTTAGGCTATCTGATGTTGTCATGTCATACATAGTCATCACTTAGTCACTCATACTACAACAAGGTTAGCTATAAGGTTGGCTATAAGAGTTTTTTTACTTCTCTCTATCTCTTTCTTCATAGTATTTATTGCATTTGCCAAGGAGTGACCTCTTCCAATGAAATGGTGCTTAGATGAGGTGCTAAGGGCATTAAATGGCTTAGCAATCTAGTCCGCAATGCATAGATTCTTAGTTTTTTGTTGCTAAGTTTGCTTCATTTAATTAGCTTAGACTCAAAATTGTCTTTTCACCTAGGTACACGTGCTTAGCACCGTTTCTTCCTTGGGTAACCAAACTAGTCTCTCTCTTCTTAATTAACTTGCCACATCAGACTTTATGCCTATGTGGCAAGCTTAGAACCTGTACGAGCAAGTAAGTACAATAGTGGGCTATAAGCCCGCTTTACATGGCATGTTTGCATATGCGGAGGAAAGAGGCAAGGAAAAAGTGGAGGAGTGGGCTCTCATGCAAGAGCCAGCCTCTACATGGTGGAGCATTGATAGAGGCACCTCTATTGAGGTGGTCAGGAATCAGGAGACTCACACCGGTCGTAGCACCACAGTTAAAATGATAATGGCAAATCAAATCACGGGGCCCCACCTGTCCAGCAGTAACTCGATGTCAAATCACACAACCCTACGTTTGCAGCAGCCTACTCCCTCATCTTCTCGCGTCTCTGTTGAACCGACTAGGCAGAATGCCCTGCCCTCAACTTTTAAATAGTACAGTATACTAATTTGCCATGTGAACGGTGGTACACATGTACGGAGTATACAGCACGCCTGTCGCGTTTGCGTCGCACCCCAGACGGTCGGTCGGTCTGAAATTTTGCGGTGTTCTTACCTAGCCACTAAGTATTCCCAACAGGACTGTAGGCTAGACAGCCTATTGGATGGCATAGAAGAAGAATTTAGCCAGTCTAAGTGACTTTTGTACTTCGAAGGACACATTTGTCCCTAGCCGGATTGTAAATCATTTGTCTTGGCCGACCTTTTCGCTTCAGCCTCTGGACCTGACGGTCCGGAGTGTATCCGAATACCCGCTCAGTTATGAAAAAACCGGGGCACGCGTGGTAACTCACTCTGTTCATTTTAAAACCGAACCGAAAAACCATACCGAAAATAAACCGAACCGAACCGATTTTTTTGTTTTTATGGTTTCTGGTTTCGGTATGGTATGAACTTTTCATACCGATTTGAACTTTTGTTTTTATGGTATATACCGAAAAACCGAATGGTTAACCGAATAAACCGAAGTAAAAGATAAATTTATATTTCTTGAGATGAACAACCGTACAAGTTGTCATTTTTCTTGTACATGAGTCAAATTCACTACTAAGCACCAACATTTTTCTTGTAACATTGTCATTTTTCTCTTTTTAAAATGCTAAGCACGTCCATAACCATCAACAGATGAATCAATGCATGCATATATACTCATATATATAGTCATATACTATTTGTGTAAAATAGAATGTGTTTTGAGTCATAAATTTGCAAATTATTATTACGTCATTTTCAAATTCACGTCAACTTTGGTTTTTAGGGTATATACTGAAACCATACCAAAATAATTTGGTATATACCAAAACCGAACCGTATTTTAATTTCATACCGTATTTACCGAAGTATTAATACCATACATACCGAAAAACCATATAAACGGAACCATGTAAACCGAATAAACCGAATGCACAGGGCTAGTGGTAACCAGGCGTAGGGGCCATAAGTGCTTGAATAGACAAGTACCCAACTAGTTATGTTATATTACATGGGTAGTAAGAAACATCTTCCAGGGAGAATAGTTCCGTTAAGGGTTCCTTTCCCTGGGTGTGCATGCATTGATGTGCATGTCCGAACTGCAAAAATTTACGTAGGATATAAGCATCTGGGGGCATGTTTTGTAATAGGTGAAATACATCTTTTGTTCACTAACCGAATATTCTCTTAAGAACGCTAGCTTTTGGCTTCACCCAGTCTGAGGTACACATCCAGCTGACCCGGCAGTAACAATCGGAGAGGTGCTCCCCTTATGCCCTAGCCTAATTAATGGGAACGTAGGGCATAAACACAAGAGCCAGGAAACCCAGCTTGGCCAATACTTAAGTCATATCGATGCATATAGTGGTGAAAAAAAGGCACATACGGAGAAGTGACGCATATGTGGTGGGCATAAAGCCCAGGAGACAATTAAGCTTCTGTGTAAGAAGCCCCTAGGTATAGCCAGAGTGTGCAGTCAAAGCATAGTTGAAGCTTTTAAGGCTATAAATGTAAAAGGGAGAGAGAGAGGTTATAATTTAAAAAGGAAGACGGAGGTAAGGAGGCGAACACAGAGTTCGGCACTAGGCGTAGAATCTTCGGAGTCTGGCCGCGTTCCATGGGTTCGGCTCGAGTCGATTGTCTGATGCATCACGCAGATGGTATGCACCTCCAGTGAGAACTTTGTCAATGATGAAGGGGCCCTCCCACTTGGCCTTGAGCTTATCCTTTTTCTTCTCTGGTAGGCGTAGAACGAGTTCGCCAATGTTATAAGTTTTGGCCCGCACTTCTCTGCTTTGATACCTTCGAGCCTGCAGTTGATAGAATGCGGAACGGGCCTTTGCGACATCACGCTCCTCCTCCGGGGCATCTAAAATGTCCTGCCGATCCAGCTCAGCTTCTCTCTCTTCGTACATGTGCACTCTAGGTGAATCATGGATGATATCGCACAGTAGCACTGCCTCTGTGCCGTACACCATAAAAACGGTGTGTATCCGGTTGTGTGATTTGGCGTGGTCCGCAGCCCCATAATACGGATTCGAGCTCCTCGACCCAGTGCATATCTGATTCCTTCAAGGATCGCACTAGTCTGGGTTTAATGCCGCTCATAATAAGACCGTTCTCTCATTTGACTTGACCATTTGTTTGGGGGTGATAGACGGAGGCGTAATCAAGTTTTATGCCCATTTTGCTGCACCAGGTTTTCACCTCATCGGCTCTAAAGTTTGAACCATTATTGGTGATGATGCTGTGGGGGACACCGTAGCGGTGTACGACCCCAGATATAAAGTCTATCATTAGTCCGGATTCGGCCGTTTTAACTGGTTTGGCTTCTATCCATTTGGTGAATTTATCGACCCTGACCAACAAGTATTTCTTCTTATGGCTTCCTTCTTTAAGGGGTCCAACCATATCGAGCCCCCAAACCGCAAAGGGCCAAGTTATGGGGATTGTTTGGATGGCAGTGGGCGGCATATGGCTTTGATTTGCAAAAAAGCTGGCAACCAACGCAGTGTTGGACAAGGTCTTGTGCGTCTGCCTGGGCTGTCGGCCAATAGAAACCTGTACGGAAGGCCTTGCTTACGAGCGCCCGAGCTGCGGTGTGGTGGCCGCCGAGTCCGGCATGAATTTTAGCCAAGAGCTGCCGCCCTTCCTCTTCGGAGATGCACCTTTGGAGCACTCCGGTCGTGCTTTTCCTATAAAGCTCTCCCTCGTGGACTTTGTAGGCTTTAGAGTGCTGCACAATGCAACATGGCTCATTTTGGTCCTCCGAGAGTTCCTGTCTATTTAAGTAAGCTAGGAAGGATTCCGTCCACGGGGCGATGACCGCCATAATCACGTGGGCCGAAGGTGTGATTTTGGTGGCGGAGCCTCCGATTACGTCAGATTGTTCAGGATCTGGGGTTGTATGTGGATCCGGACTAGTATTGTCGGACTTCCCTTACCATACCACGGATGGCTCGAACAACCTTTCCAAAAAAATATTTGGTGGGATGGGGTCACGTTTAGCGCCGATGCGGGCAAGGATATCCGCCGCTTGATTGTTTTCTCGAACCACATGGTGGAATTCGAGCCCCTCGAATTGAGCTGACATTTTGAGAACGACATTATGGTAGGTCGCCATTTTTGGGTCCTTGGCATCAAAGTCTCCATTTATTTGAGATATTGTGAGATTTGAATCCCCACGTACTTCTAGACGTTGAATGCCCATGGAGACCGCCATCCAAAGACCATGCAAAAATGCTTCATAGTCAGCTGCATTGTTGGAATCTGTGTAAAGTATTTGAAGTACATATTGGACTGTATCTCCGGTGGGGGACATCAGGATGACGCTAGCCCCTAGACCAGCTAGCATCTTAGAGCCGTCAAAGCGCATGATCCAATTGGAGTACGTGCCGTACTCTTTAGGGAGTTCGGCTTCTGTCCATTCGGCGACGAAGTCAGCCAGTACTTGCGACTTAATGGCCCGCCGTGGTTTGTATGTTATGTCGAATGGGAGGAGCTCGATAGCCCATTTTGCAATCCGGCCCATGGCATCGTGGTTATTTATTATGTCATTGAGTGGTACTTCGGAGGCCACCGTCATTGAACACTCTTGAAAGTAGTGTTGTAGTTTTCGGGATGCCATGAAAACCGCGTATGCTATCTTTTGATAATGTGGGTATTGTGACTTGCATGGAGTGAGGACAGTGGATACGTAGTATACCAGCTTTTGTACTGGGAATTTATGTCCATCTGTCTCTCGTTCGACGACAAGCACTAGGCTTACAACCTGGTGTGTTGCAGCTATGTATAGCAGCATGGGTTTGCCGACATTTGGCGCTGCCAGAATTGGATTGGTGGCCAAGAGGGCTTTTATTTCCTCCAGCCCAGCCGTAGCCGCATCCGTCCACTCGAAGTGTTCGGTGTGTCTAAGAAGGCGATAAAGAGGTAGCGCCTTTTCTCCTAATCGGGAGATAAATCGGCTTATGGCGGCCACACATCCAGTTAGTTTCTGGATTTGCTTGAGGTCTGTTGGGGTAGCCAACTGTGACAGAGCTCGGATTTTAGCCGGGTTTGCTTCAGTTCCTCTATTGGAAACAATAAAGCCCAAGAGTTTTCCGGCTGGTATGCCGAAAACATATTTTTCCGGGTTGAGCTTGATTTCATATGTTCGTAGATTGTCAAACGTAAGCCTCAAGTTGTCTACTAGTGATTCAACGTGTCTGGTTTTGATGACAACATCGTCTACATAAGCCTCCACTGTTTTGCCGACTTGTGTTTCCAGGCATGTCTGAATCATCCATTGATAGGTTGCACTGGTGTTTTTGAGCCCGAAAGGCATGGTGTTAAAACAGAAGGGACCGTATGGAGTGATAAATGTCGTTGCGGCTTGATCAGACTCTGCCATTTTGATTTGATGGTATCCGGAGTATGCGTCGAGGAAACACAATGAGTCGTGTCCTGCGGTAGCGTCGATAATTTGATCGACGCGGGGGGAGGGGGAAGGGATCCTTAGGGCAAGCCTTATTAAGGTCTTCGAAATCGACGCATAGGCGCCAGGATTTGTCCTCTTTGGTACCATCACCAGGTTTGCTAGCCAGTCCGGATGTTTTATTTCTCTGATGAATCCGGCTTCGAGTAGCTTGGCTAGCTCTTCTCCCATGGCTTTTCGCTTGGGTTCTGAAAAGCGCCGAAGAGTCTCCTTAACCGGCTTGTATCCCTTTAGTATGTTTAGGCTATGTTCAGCCAGCCTGCGTGGGATACCTGGCATGTCTAAAGGATGCCAGGCAAAAATGTCCCAATTCTCGCACAAGAACTCTCGTAGTGCGGCGTCTATTGTGGGGTTCAGCTGTGCCCCAATTGATGTTGTTTTTGTAGGGTCCGTTGGGTGGACCTGGAATTTGACTATCTCGTCTGCTGGTTTAAAAGAGGTGGACTTGGGTCGTTTGACGAGTATCACATTGTCCCTGTCTACTATGGAGCGCAGCGCGGTTAACTCTCCGGCCGCGAGGGCTTCGGATAATGCCTCCAGGGCTAGTGCAGCAGTTTTATTTTCAGCGCGGAGTGCTATGTCCGGATCACTGGCTAGAATGATGATTCCATTAGGCCCCGACATCTTGAACTTCATGTACCTGTAATGGGGTATAGCTTGGAAGCTTGTGACTGTGTCTAGCCCCAAGAGGGCGTGCTATCCACTACTAAACGGGGCCACTTGGAATGTGATTTCTTCGGACCTATAATTCTCCGGGGTGCCGAATACCACATCCAGTGTGATTTTCCCTGCGCATCGTGCCTCCCGACTAGGGATGATTCCTCTGGGTCGTGTTGCTTTGCTCAATGCGGCTCTTATCTATTTCCATTTTGTTAAGAGTTTCCTCATAGATGAGGTTTAACCCGCTGCCGCCGTCCATGAGCACTTTAGTAAGCCGAAATCCATCCATGATTGGACTAAGGACCAAAGCGGCTGGTGCTCGGACTGTTCGGAATTGGGGTTCGTCGCTGGCGTTGAAGGTTATGGCCGTATCATTCCACGGGTTTATTGCTATGATGTGGCAGACTTCGGCAAGGCTGCGGAGCGCTCGCTTGCGCTTGTTGTTTGAGGCGAAAGTCTCGAAGATGGTCAGTACTGTATTGTTATTTTCTGCGGGATGGTGCTCTACGGTATTGTTGATGAGAGGGTCCTCGCCAATCTTGGCTACCTGCCGGAGTATCCAACATGCTCTAAGGCTGTGTGTTGGTATGGTGTCCGGTGTGCTGTGAATTTTGCATGGCCTATTGAGCCATCCCTCCAGTACGATTCCACGCCCTGTAGAGGGCTTTGGCTTCTTTGTAATTGGGTTGGGTGACTTGTGAGAGCGCACCCTTTTAGTTCGGACGAGGGGTTTAGTTAGGGCCGGACGATCCTAGAACTTTGTTTGGGTTTTCCATGTGCTTTCCATCGCACAGTACTTCTGTACTATGGCCGCCAAGTCGGCAAAGTATGCTATGTCACAGCGACTTATGGCGTTGAGAATTCCCTTGTCCGTGCAATTTTTGCAAAAGAATGAGATTGCGTCTTCCTCGTGACAGTCCTTAACCTTGCTCATTACAAGGAGGAATGTAGCCCAGAAGTGGTATATTGTCTCTTGGGGCCCTTGTCTGATGTGGGAAAGATCACTTGTGTCTGGGTGGGTGGGTAGACTTAACTCCACATCCTGACCCAATCTGGGACCCAGGGGCGAAGGAACTCCTGAGCTTGGCAGCTCGGGCTCCGAGATGTTGCCCAATATTCGTGGCCTGTTGCCCGATTCTAAGTTCGGAGCCTGGGCCACGTCCTCCCGTATACGGGTATCCGGCTCGGAGAGCTCGGGAATACGGACATAGTTCATCCTCAAAAAAGAGGAAGAATTACTGTTTTGTTCCTCCACCACCGCTATCTGATGGGTGATCGGCGGAGAGTTAATCTCCCTTAGGTCGGTTTTAAGCCCAATTCGATCATAGTCCGTAGCGAATCCCAGGGCAGCGATGTGATACAAGAGCTCTTTTAGGGAGGAGAGCTACATTGGATCCATCTGCTCGGTGAATTCCGGGCTGACGTGGAGGTTGTTCTTGATGACCTGAGAAGTCATCGTCAGTGCGGTGGCCGAACGGGCGGCCATGACAAAACCGCATAGCCGGAGAGTTTGGCCTATAGCCAGGGATCCTCAAGAGGTGATGTTGTCCTTGACAACGAGGCGAGCCATCAAGCCTTATCAGGACGGCACAGTGGAACTCTCAATGAAAGCACCAATGTCAGTGTCAAAACCGGCGGATCTCGGGTAGGGGGTCCCGAACTGTGCGTCTAAGGCTAATGGTAACAGGAGGCAGGGGACACGATGTTTTACCCAGGTTCGGGCCCTCTCGATGGAGGTAATACCCTACTTCCTGCTTGATTGATCTTAATGATATGAGTATTACAAGAGTTGATCTGCCACGAGATTGTAGAGGCTAAACCCTAGAAGCTGGCCAATGATTATGATTGTTATTGTCCTACGGACTAAACCCTCCGGTTTATTTAGACACCGGAGGGGGCTAGGGTTACACAGAGTCGGTTACATAGAAGGAAACCTACATATCCGAATATCCAAGCTTGCCTTCCACGCAAAGGAGAGTCCCATCCGGACACGGGACGAAGTCTTCAATCTTGTATCTTCATAGTCCAACAGTCCGGCCAAAGTATACAGTCTGTCTGTCTGAGGACCCCCTAATCCAGGACTCCCTCACCTACCAGGTCTATGGCCGTACGCAAGCAAGTGCATCATCGAAAAAAATACTTCCTCCTAATGCTATACTGACGTTGGGGCCCACGGGTTTGTCAACATAGCTACATTTTTTAGGTGGTTCAACGTAGTTACTATAGGAGATAAATTCACAACGAAGCCGGGGAGCTGGCAGGTATCATTTATTATCACTGGGGCAGCAAGTATCAACTGGATTTTGGGTTGCGCCGTCTAGGCTTTCTTTTTAACATGCGCAGCCCACGACATGCCAGTTTGTATTTTCTTGAGGGCCGTCATGTATCGACCGGCCTATGGACCTCCCATTCGAGGTTTTATTTTTCCTGAAACAACGACAACCCTTATGTATTTTTTGTGAAGAAAAAGCAGAGGTCTGTTCTATTTTTCTATATAAGAATAGGAACGCCTGGTCCAACTTATGTTTCCCTTCTAACTACATTATATATATATATATATATATATATATATATATATATATTATTTTATATGTTATTATATATTGTTGTTATTGTCATCATATATTTAACAGATACTTACATATGTAAGAAAAAATTATCCCACATCTTATTAACTTATAAAAATAATTTCTTAACAATAAAATCCTGGATTTTTTTGGCAACAGAAATTGTGATGATTGTATACAAAAGCTTGTTAAGATTTAAGGACCAATGTAATAATAAATCACTTATTATTTAAATATATTTATAACAAAATGCTCAGCCCCTGTTTATTTTTTGATAACATTGCTGGCCCAACCCAACATTATAATTAGAATCAGCCCAGCAAAATCATGTATTTTGAGAAAGTGCAAATGGCCTGTAATTTTTTAGGAAAAAAATAAAAGGGCCGCTGATACGTCTCCAACTTATCTATAATTTTTTATTGTTCCATGCTATTATACTACGCCTTTTGGATGTTTATGGGCTTTATTTTACACATTTATATCATTTTTTGGGACTAACCTACTAACCGGAGGCCCAACCCATATTGTTGTTTTTTGCCTATTTCAGTATTTCGAAGAAAAGGTATATCAAACGGAGTCGAAACGGAATGAAACCTTCGGGAGCGTGATTTTTGGAACGAACATGATCCGGAGAGCTTGGAGTGCAAGTCAAGAAGCTCCCGAGGGCCCCACGAGATAGGGGGCCGCCCCCCCTGTAGGGCGCGCCCCCTATCTCGTGGGCCCCTCGGGCGGCCACCGACGTACTTCTTTCTCCTATATATACCTACGTACCCCAAAAACATCCAGGAGCACCACGAAACACAATTTCCACCGCCGTAACCTTCTGTATCCGTGAGATCCCATCTTGGCGCCTTCGCTGGCACTCTGCCGGAGGGGGAATCAACCACAGAGGGCCTCTACATCAACATCCTTGCCCCTCCGATGAGTTGTGAGCAGTTTACCATAGACCTACGGGTCCATAGTTATTAGCTAGATGGCTTCTTCTCTCTTTTTGGATCTCAATACAATGTTCTCCCCCTCTCTTGTGGAGATCTATTCGATGTAAACTCTTTTTGCGGTGTGTTTGTCGAGATCCGATGAATTGTGGGTTTATGATCAAGTTTATCTATGAATAATATTTGAATATTCCCTGAATTCTTTTATGTATGATTGAGTTATCTTTGCAAGTCTCTTCGAATTATCAGTTTGGTTTGGCCTACTAGATTGGTCTTTCTTGCCATGGGAGAAGTGCTCAGCTTTGGGTTCAATTTTGCGGTGTTCTTACCTAGTGACAGAAAGGATAACAAGATGGGGTTTATATCATATTGCATGTGTTTATCCCTCTACATCATGCCATCTTGCTTAATGTGTTACTCTGTTCTTATGAACTTAATACTCTAGATGCAGGCAGGAGTCGGTCAACGTGTGGAGTAATAGTAGTAGATGCAGGCAGGAGTCGGTCTACTTGTTATGGACGTGATGCCTATATACATGATCATGCCAAGATAATCGCATAACTATGCGCTTTTATATCAATTGCTCGACAGTAATTTGTTCACCCACCGTAATACTTATGCTATCTTGAGAGAAGCCTCTAGTTAAACCTATGGCCCCCGGGTCTATCTCTTATCATATTGTCTTTCAATCCATCTTTATTTGCATCTTTACTTTTTGCATCTATCTTATAAAATACCAAAAATATATTTATCCTATCATACTATCTTTATTAGATCTCACTTTCGCAAGTGGCCGTGAAGGGATTGACATCCCCTTTATTGCGTTGGTTGCGAGTTCTCAGTTTGTTTGTGTAGGTGCGTGGGACTTTTGAGGAGCCTCCAACTGGATTGATACCTTGGTTCTCAAAACTAAGGGAAATACTTACGCTACACTTTGCTGCATCACCCTCTCCTCTTTGAGGAGAACTAACGCAAGCTCAAGAGATAGCAAGAAGGATTTATGGCGCCGTTGCCGGGGAGGTCTTTGCTCAAGTCAAGACATACCAAGTACCCATCACAAACCCATCTCCCTCGCATTTACCTTATTTTCCATTTGCCTCTCGTTTTCCTCTCCCCCACTTCACCCTTGCCGTTTTATTCGCCCTCTCTTTCCCAATCTCCCCCTCTCTTTTCGCTTGCCATTTTTCTGTTTACTCATGTGTTAAGTCATTTACCTTGTCGTCATGGCTAGTCCTCCTATCCATATTCTCACTCCCGAACAAGAAATTCACAATTTTAAGCAAAGGGAGAGAGAAAGTTTAAAAGATGCTTGACATAGAATTTGCAATGCCCAATATAATGCTACTAGGAAGCTTGCTACTTCCGTTTTTCTCCGCAATTTTTATGTAGGCATTACTCCTTGGAATAGATGTGTTCTTGATATTGCTACCAGAGGTGATTTCATGAGTAGCCATACATTTAATTCTTATAATGCTATGTTAGATTTGTTTGGCCCACCACCTATTTTGGTTAATGGAACAGTTTTAACTCTAGAACAAGTGATGCAACGACTTGATGTTATTGAAAATAAATTTGCCACTTTTGAATTGATTGAAAATTTGGATAAAAAGATTCATAATCACATTATCCAGTTTGGATCTAGGGTTGGAGTTACTTTGAAAAATCTTAAGGAAAAAGAACCTATGGTCAATGAAAAAATAGATCTAGACTCTTCTAGAATCAGTAAACTTGAGGATATCATTACAAACTTGGGTTCCACATTTTCCCCCATGAAAAAAACTCCAAACCCCCCTACTAAAATTGCCAAGTTTATTTATGTTCCTAAAAATAAGGGTGAATCTTCTAGTAAGGGAGATGCGGATCTCAAATCCATAAGTGTTCTTCCCAATTGCCTCTCTATCGTTAAGGAACCTTTTGCTACCAATGAATTTCTTGAATTTTTTCCTAAAGGTTTAGCCATTGCTAAAAGGGAAGAAATCCCTAGAGATCACAAGCGCTCTATTTATGAATTTAGTGCCAAAGATGGCACTCGTTAAATCTATCTTTGCTTTTATGCCTAGCTAGGGCCGTTAAACAATAGTGCTAGTTGGGAGGCAACCCAATTTTCTTTATGTTTTTTGTTCTTGCTCCTGTTTAGTAATAAATCTTGCATCTACCTTCTATTTAGATGTGTTTTTATCTTTTACTTAGTGTTTGGTCCAAGTAGAACCTATAGGATAACCTACGATGATAGTTGATTTGATTCTGCTGAAAAACAGAAACTTTGCGCGCGCGAATATAATTTTGTTAAATCACAGAAACATGCTTTTCCGTTCATTCTTTTTTCTTCTGTTCAATAAACAAAATTTCCAGGACTTCCTATTTTTGTAGGATTTTTAGAGTTCCATAAGTTTGCGTTAGTTACAAATTGCTACAGATTGTTCTGTTTTTGATAGATTCTATTTTTCGTGTGTTGTTTACTTATTTCAATGCATCTATGGCTAGTAAATTAGTTTATAAACCATAAAGAAGTGGAAATACATTAGGTTTAACACCAATATAAATAAATAATGAGTTCATTGCAGTACCTTATGTGGTGGTTTTGTTTTTTTTCACTAACGAAGCTTATAAGATTTCCTGTTGAGTTTTGTGTTGTGAAGTTTTCAAGTTTTGGGTAAAGCTTTTATGGACTATGGAATAAGGAGTGGCAAGAGCCTAAGATTGGGGATGCCCATGGCACTGTGACGCCCCCGATTCAATCGTACACTAATCATACACGCAAACGTGTACGATCAAAATCAGGGACTCACGGGAAGATATCACAACACAACTCTAAAACATAAATAAGTCATACAAGCATCATATTACAAGCCAGGGGCCTCGAGGGCTCGAATACAAGTGCTCGATCATAGACGAGTCAGCGGAAGCAACAATATCTGAGTACAGACATAAGTTAAACAAGTTGCCATAAGATGGCTAGCACAAACTGGGATATAGATCGAAAGAGGCGCAGGCCTCCTGCCTGGGATCCTCCTAAACTACTCCCGGTCGTCGTCAGCGGGCTGCACGTAGTAGTAGGCAGCTCCAGTGTAGTAGGAGTCGTCGTCGAAGGTGGCATCTGGCTCCTGGACTCCAGCTTCTGGTTGCGGCATCCGAGAAGAAGAGGAAAACGGGGGAAAAGAGGGAGCAAAGCAACCGTGAGTACTCATCCAAAGTACTCGCAAGCAAGGAGCTACACTACATATGCATGGGTATATGTGTAAAGGGCCATATCGGTGGACTGAACTGTAGAATGCCAGAATAAGAGGGGGATAGCTAATCCTGCCGAAGACTACGCTTCTGGCAGCCTCCGTCTTGCAGCAGGTAGAAGAGAGTAGACTGAAGTCCTCCAAGTAGCATCTCCAAGTAGCATCTCCAGTAGCATCGATAGCATAATCCTACCCGGCGATCCTCCCCTCGTCGCCCTGTGGAAAAGCGATCACCGGGTTGTCTGTGGAACTTGGAAGGGTGTGTTTTATTAAGTATCCGGTTCTAGTTGTCATAAGGTCGAGGTACAACTCCAAGTCGTCCTGTTACCGAAGATCACGGCTATTCGAATAGATTAACTTCCCTGCAGGGGTGCACCACATAACCCAACACGCTTGATCCCATTTGGCTGGACACACTTTCCTGGGTCATGCCCGGCCTCGGAAGATCAACACGTCGCAGCCCCACCTAGGCACAACAGAGAGGTCAGCACGCCGGTCTAAACCTAGGCACATGTAGCGTGGGCGGCCGGAAGCAGACCTAGCCTAGTGGCGTTCCAGTCCAATCCAGCGCGCGCCTCTTAGTCGGTGACGTCAAGAAGGCTTCGGCTGATACCACGACGCCGGGATACCCATAACTACTCCCGCGTAGATGGTTAGTGCGTATAGACCAAATGGCCAGACTCAGATCAAATACCAAGATGTCGTTAAGCGTGTTAAGTATCCGCGAACGCCGAACAGGGCCAGGCCCACCTGTCTCCTAGGTGGTCTCAACCTTCCCTGTCGCTCCGCCACAAAGTAACAGTCGGGGGCCGTCGGGAACCCAGGCCCACCTCTACCGGGATGGAGCCACCTGTCTCCAGCCCCCATCTCCGAACAGTATCACAGGTAATGTAATAGTGTAAAGTATATGTAGTATTTGCCCGTGATCACCTCCCGAAGTGATCACAGCCCAGTAGTATAGCATGGCAGACGGACAAGAGTGTAGGACCACTGATGCAACACTAGCATCCTATACTAAGCAGTAGGATAGCAGGTAAAGGTATCAATGACTATAGCAACAATGACAGGCTATGCATCAGAATAGGATTAACGGAAAGCAGTAACATGCTACACTACTCTAATGCAAGTAGTATAGAGAAGAATAGGCGATATCTGGTGATCAAGGGGGGGGGCTTGCCTGGTTGCTCTGGCAAGAAGGACGAGTCACCAACACCGGAGTCGAATTGGGGGTCGCCGGCAGTCTCGGGGTCTATCGGAAAGAAGTAACGGAGAGGGAACACAATAAATAACAGAACAATCAAAGCATCACAAAGCGTAACAAGACAATACGCGGTGTTTGGTGTGCCCTAACGCGGTAGTAAGTGATACCGACGAAGGGGGGAAACATCCGGGAAAGTATTCCCGGAGTTTCGCGTTTTCGGACAGATGAACCGGAGGGGGAAAGTTGCGTGTTTGCTATGCTAGGGATGTGTGGCGGACGAACGGGCTGCATATCCGGATTCGTCTCTTCGTTCTGAGCAACTTTCATGTAGAAAGTATTTTAATCCGAGTTACGGATTAAAAGATATGATTTTCTAAAGATTTAATCATTTTCTGATTTTATTTAATTATTTATTTAAATCCAACATTATCATGAATAGTAAATGATGACGTCAGCATGACATCAGAGTGATGTCAGCAGCCAATGTTGACCATTGACCTGGTCAACCTGACGTGTGGGTCCCACTGTCATTGACTAAGATTAACTAAAACAGATTAATTAGTTTAATTAGTGATTAGGTTAATCTAATCAGGATTAATTAACTTAATTAATTATTTAATTAATTGATTACTATTTTAATTATTTTAATTATTATTTATTTATTTATTTAATATATATTTTTTTAATTCCTTTTCTTTTTTTATTAAAACGTTCTGGGGGTGGGGTTTGCTTGTCATAGGGCCAATGGCCTTAGCGGGCATGGGCATGCGGGCGTGCGCCCGAGTCCACCCGGGAAGGGGGCAACGGGCGCTTGGGTGGGCGCTCGCCCGCAGGGAGTGCGACAGGGTGAGGCCAGCGGCCAGGGCGGCCGCGGTGGCCGGCCGGCGTGGGGGGAAACGGAGT
>NC_041381.1:263622975-263630583 GCF_002162155.2 Triticum dicoccoides | reverse complement strand
GCACGAGAAGAGGGGGGCGAGAAGGCAACGGCGAGGGCGATCCGGGGCGGTGGCGTGGTCGCCCCGATCTCGATCCAGATCGGGGGAGTGAGGGGAGAGTGGGGGGAGTGGGGTTCGGGGAGTGGGTAGGTTAGGGTTTGGTGCCCCCAGGGGGTTATAGGCCAGGGGAGGGAGTGGGCCGGCCTGGCAGGCCACTGGTTGGGCCGAGGCCCAGTTGGCCTGGGGGGGGTTTCTTTTCCCTTTTTTTTGTTAGTTTTCTTTTCTGGTTTTGTGATTTCTTTTCTTTTGATTTATTTTCTTTTTGTTTTTATTTTACTTTCTTTTAAGTTTACTTTTTACTTAATATTAAAATGATCCCTAAATTAGTAATACCATGAAACCACTGCCACAAAAGGTTTTATCCCAAAACAATTTAGTTTAGTATTTTATTTATTTATAAAAGCATTTAAATATCGGTTTTGCTACTGTTTTATTCATTTTAGATTAATTAAATTTTTTATAAAAGTGTGGTTTCTCCACCATAATTACCTATGCATTATTCGCCTCCACCCAAACATTTAGTTTTTAATATTTGAAAACTTTTATTGTTTGCCTCAATTTGAATTTGAATTTGAATCGGTTTCGAACTAACGCGAGATTAATCAACAGTAATCGAGGTGACGTGGCATCATTAGCGAAGGATTACTGTAGTGTAACTATCCGGGCGTCACAATTCTCCTCCACTACAAGAAATCTCGTCCCGAGATTTAAGAGGGGGACTAGGGGGAAAGGTCTGGTTACGAAATCCTAACGAATCTTCTCGTCTTTGGTTGCTCTTCTTGAAGAGATCAATCCATTACACTGATGTCTTCATTCCTCTGCTTCAGGTCATCATGATGAAGTCGGCATCCTTTCTTTGGGATCTTCATCGTATTTAAGAATAGATAATGGGGCAGATCAGCAACGACAGAATGCTATAAGGGTAATAATCTGGGATTAACCCATGAATGAGCATATGAGTACCTCTTGAGTTGAACAAAATAAAACACATCGAGAGTAAAGTTGGAAGGTACAATAAGAAGTTTCAAGCAGCCAGGCAATCGTTCATTGCCTAGGCAGAAGGTGAAAAGGGGTTTCAAGCAACGGAATAATTATTGTGTCCGATGCCAGAATTAACGATCTCATTGGAAGGTGGCTCATGAATTACATACGAGTCCACGCGGGAGGAATAACTTTGGGAACAGGGGGTGTACAGGAGAGTTAGGTTTCAATCCTATGGAACTGTGGGTTATGGGCCCACCATGTGGGTTAAAAGTAGGAAGGGCGGAGAAGTCTTGCGTGATCATGCAAGCAAGGTATGTCAGAGGATAGCCTATCAGTTATGTCGGCAACAACATTAGTACCAAGGACGAGGGACGAAGAGAACCATTTTCCTGCTCATTGAACGAGGCGGACCAGTAGGCAAAGTTCTCGTCCATCGGTGGTTACCGAAATGTCACCAACAAAAGTAACAGGGTCTCACTGGCAGAGTTGTACACCGAGGTGTTTACATAAGCAGGAGAATATTACTGCTCAGATCATATAGATCACAAGAAAGGTTAAATCAACAATGGAAGGAAAATATGATCATCAGATTAAACAGAACAATGGAAAGGAAAATATGTTTAAACACATATTTCAAGGGTATATCCTTCCCAAGGACAAGCAGAGCATGATATCCATGTCAGGATATAATGTAGAAAACTCTTTAGGTAGGGGAGAGGATTTTTCATGAGATTACCCATACAGCGGTGTTTGGATAATTGGGCAGGAAATATTTAGCATTGGGCTTCAATGTACTTGTTGAAAATCAGAGTACCACAAACATGCTTCGAGATAGCATCGACATGGTCTTCGAGCAAAGGTCAGACTTTGGGAACACAAAGGATCCATCAGGAATAACTTATAGAGTAAGTCTTACAATTTCCTCATGGAAGAATGGTTAACCTTGCCAGAAAGGAAACTATAATAATAGGTCCTCCGGCCGGGGGTGCTAGGCATGTCATCACCTTACCAGGTCATACATAGACCAATGTTATAACTCTTGGAAATATGCCCCAACATCATATCTGACCGAGGTTCAGATCCGATTGGTGTCAGGATACCTCTGACTTAGGATGCCAGAGAAGAAAAGGTGCAACACAAATTGATGAGATGACAATGTAAGATTCTCAAGAAATGAACTATGGGAGCGAGTCCAAAACAAGAGTTCATCATTTGACCAAGGAGAGGATGGGGAGGTGGCTGACCGTCTCAGCGACACTTCATCGAGATTTCCAACAAGATGGATTTCCACAATTATGTGAACATGGGGATAACAGTTGTCATATCAAATGATATAATGAGGTATGCTCGAGGAAAACAAACACAATTAAACATTGGTTGAAAGGTGCGCCCGAAATATGTGTCGGGTTTGAACGACCAATGTCAGAATGGTGATTCAATAATCAATAGTCCAAGAACAAACGGCCGACCATTAACTTCAAAGCAATAGGGTTGCTAGAAGGGCGGAATTCAAACAGCACCGTTCACTTGTTGGTACACCGGTTGGAATGATCACGAGGACCAAGAAAGAATGGTGAGGGTGAGAAGTATCACCATACCAAGAATTCTTAAGAGGTGGTGAATTTCTCACGACATTCTTGACATAGCAGATGGTAATACTTCAAGGTAGAACATAACATAAGTCGGTTAACAAGGAACTCAAGGTATAACCACAACACAAAAAAGTTTGTGTTGGAAAGAAGGCAAGGAAGTAGTCAATGACATACAATTCATCGAGGGGCAAGGATGGTAATTCTTATCATGAATTTGATTGTTATTCTGGAATAGCTCAGAAAGTTGATAATGATCACGACACATTTGTCGAGAGATTACCTGAAGATGTAATCGATCCGCGATCACATCAAGTCAAACTAATGATGAAGCGAAAGGTTATTGGAACCCCGGTTAGGACACAAACTCGAAATAAAGTTTGTTGTTCAAGGAGAAATGATATGACGACGAAAATCGATGCAAGCTTAGTTCATCATTGAAAGTTGTGCTCCGGGAATAAAGACCAGGTAGCACAGTTAAAAAAATTAGTATGATGATGATATAGCTAATCAGGCTAGGAATGACTTAAAGGATTATTAAACTCGTAAGCAACGAAAATTACTTAGAGTTATTGAATCGGAGTGCTGAATCAATTCACTTATCGGTTTTCTCGGTTAACAAACAACCCAGAAGCATGAAGTGACAAAGACAGGGTAAAGGTAGTACTCCATCAAAGGACAGGGTAATGTAGTGCAATGGCATGATATCCTCGAGATACCAGGGGTAATACTCGACGACAGACCAACGTAGAGGTTGGACTGGGGTACTGCTTTGCAGAGGACAAGTGCTTAAACTTGCCCAAGAAATGGGATCAAGGAAGAACATATGGTCGGAACCACGTTTGCAAAAGGCCAGATCCCAGATATAAGTTGAACTTATACCAAGGGAATAATTAATTTAAGAGAAGCTTTTAATGATAAGATCTACATCGTGTCCATGGGCATGAACACAAGGTTCAAGGTCGACTCTCACTTCTTCAATGTATAATCTTTCATTCACTTCTCACGTTCGATGAAGCTGTAGTGTTGAAATTTTATCTGGCAAAATGCCAGAAGAGTATGTCTCATGAAAACTTTCGAGTTCACACATATTAAGGAAGGCATAGGTTCAACCCATCGGGGCATCTTAGAACATATACCACAAGTTTCAAAAGTAAATACACAAGCTCGAAAGAAGAGCATGGTTGGCTAAGTAGAGGATACAATTTACCAAAGGCAATATACACCCGTGGAAAGGCTCACAAGGTTATTGAATATGAAGGACGATGTCGGATGAAATCCAACAATGGATCAGGCGATCCACAAGATGTGAGTATCTGTACTCAATCAGAGGAAGAAAGATTGCACGGGCATCAGATTATAGAACATCTGAATAATTCGATGCTTAGATAACAAAGGAATTATGATTTCCAAAACAAGGGATCAGAAGCAGACACTCTAATCAAGGATGGATAAGTTGGATAGACCAGAGGCACAATTGACGACAAATAGTTTGGTCCAGAACCAGCTCATGTTCACAATGACGTCTGAGCTGGAAAGATAATTTAGAAGGGTCGATTGATGATTGTGTGCATTCGCACACATGTTGAATCAGTAGGATCAAAATGATGGTGTCTAGGGATACTAACGAATATTGACAGACATATGGAAAGCATCCATAATGCAAGCAGACAAGTATTGCAGAGCAATAAGCTACTGAGGAATTTTGGAGGATCGAATAGTATTTCAAAGACCATTGTGAAACACATGAACAACTGGGGATGAGTGGATACTCGATAAGGGCGAGAAATTATCCGTAGAGGTATTCAGGTGGAAAGGAACTGCAAGGCAGTAGGCACAAAGTATTCTCGGATCAATAGAGAGAATTTTAGGGTATCTTCCAATGACAAGATCAACTGGGAACAAAAGTAAGAACGACAGTTGTATGTATTTATCCATAGGGATATTTTGGTGGTAGGGAATTGCAAAAGCAACGGACACAAATTCTCGGGTTACAGCGGAGAGTATCTTCAGAGTCTTCACGTGCAGCAGACGATCATCAGTAATAAGGGGCTCTCCGGGAGAAAGTGATAATGAGATCCTAATGTTAGAATTAGCAAAATCCATTTAACCCGAATACAAGAGAGGTCAGAGTCCCAGAGTGTAAGTCGAGGAATAAAAGATCCTAATACCACCCAATGGCGACGTGGGCCCATAAGGCACAAAACCAAGTTAGTAAAAGTTTTGCAATGACTAGACTCAACTTCGGCCAAGGAGTTGGAAAGGGGGATTCCTATAGGCAGTCGGCTCTGATACCAACTTGTGACACCCCCGATTCAATCGTACACTAATCATACACGCAAACGTGTACGATCAAAATCAGGGACTCACGGGAAGATATCACAACACAACTCTAAAACATAAATAAGTCATACAAGCATCATATTACAAGCCAGGGGCCTCGAGGGCTCGAATACAAGTGCTCGATCATAGACACGTCAGCGGAAGCAACAATATCTGAGTACAGACATAAGTTAAACAAGTTGCCATAAGATGGCTAGCACAAACTGGGATACAGATCGAAAGAGGCGCAGGCCTCCTACCTGGGATCCTCCTAAACTACTCCCGGTCATCGTCAGCGGGCTGCACGTAGTAGTAGGCACCTCTAGTGTAGTAGGAGTCATCGTCGAAGGTGGCGTCTGGCTCCTGGACTCCAGCTTCTGGTTGCGGCATCCGAGAAGAAGAGGAAAACGGGGGAAAAGAGGGAGCAAAGCAACCGTGAGTACTCATCCAAAGTACTCGCAAGCAAGGAGCTACACTACATATGCATGGGTATATGTGTAAAGGGCCATATCGGTGGACTGAACTGCAGAATGCCAGAATAAGAGGGGGAGAGCTAATCCTGTCGAAGACTACGCTTCTGGCAGCCTCCGTCTTGCAGCAGGTAGAAGAGAGTAGACCGAAGTCCTCCAAGTAGCATCTCCAGTAGCATCGCATAGCATAATCCTACCCGGCGATCCTCCCCTCGTCGCCCTGTGGAAAAGCGATCACCGGGTTGTCTGTGGAACTTGGAAGGGTGTGTTTTATTAACTATCCGATTCTAGTTGTCATAAGGTCAAGGTACAACTCCAAGTCGTCTTGTTACCGAAGATGACGGCTATTCGAATAGATTAACTTCCCTGCAGGGGTGCACCACATAACCCAACACACTTGATCCCATTTGGCCGGACACACTTTCCTGGGTCATGCCCGGCCTTGGAAGATCAACACGTCGCAGCCCCACCTAGGCACAACAGATAGGTCAGCACGCCGGTCTAAACCTAAGCGCACAGGGGTCTGGGCCCATCGCCCTGAGCACACCTGCACGTTGCGTGGGCGGCCGGAAGCAGACCTAGCCTAGTGGCGTTCCAGTCCAATCCGGCGCGCGCCGCTCAGTCGCTGACGTCAAGAAGGCTTCGGCTGATACCACGACGCCGGGATACCCATAACTACTCCCGCGTAGATGGTTAGTGCGTATAGACCAAATGGCCAGACTCAGATCAAATACCAAGATCTCGTTAAGCATGTTAAGTATCCGCGAACGCCGAACAGGGCCAGGCCCACCTGTCTCCTAGGTGGTCTCAACCTGCCCTGTCGCTCCGCCACAAAGTAACAGTCGGGGGCCGTCGGGAACCCAGGCCCACCTCTACCGGGATGGAGCCACCTGTCCTTCCAGCCCCCATCTCCGAACAGTATCACAGGTAATGTAATAGTGTAAAGTATATGTAGTATTTGCCCGTGATCACCTCCCGAAGTGATCACAGCCCAGTAGTATAGCATGGCAGACGGACAAGAGTGTAGGACCACTGATGGAACACTAGCATCCTACACTAAGCAGTAGGATAGCAGGTAAAGGTATCAATGACTGTAGCAACAATGACAGGCTATGCATCAGAATAGGATTAACGGAAAGCAGTAACATGCTACACTACTCTAATGCAAGCAGTATAGAGAAGAATAGGTGATATCTGGTGATCAAGGGGGGGGGGGCTTGCCTGGTTGCTCTGGCAAGAAGGATGAGTCACCAACACCGTAGTCGAACTAGGGGTTGTCGGCAGTCTCGGGGTCTATCGGAAAGAAGTAACGGAGAGGGACCACAATAAATAACAGAACAATCAAAGCATCACAAAGCATAACAAGACAATACGCGGTGTTTGGTGTGCCCTAACACGGTAGTAAGTGATACCGACGAAGGAGGGAAACATCCGGGAAAGTATTCCCGGTGTTTCGCGTTTTCGGACAGATGAACCGGAGGGGGAAAGTTGCGTGTTTGCTATGCTGGGGATGTGTGGCGGACGAACGGGCTGCGTATCCGGATTCATCTCTTCGTTCTGAGCAACTTTCATGTAGAAAGTATTTTAATCCGAGTTACGGATTAAAAGATATGATTTTCTAAAGATTTAATCATTTTCTGATTTTATTTAATTATTTATTTAAATCCAACATTATCCAGAATAGTAAATGATGACGTCAGCATGACATCATAGTGATGTTAGCAGCCAACGTTGACCATTGACCTGGTCAACCTGACGTGTGGGTCCCACTGTCATTGACTAAGATTAACTAAAACAGATTAATTAGTTTAATTAGTGATTAGGTTAATCTAATCAGGATTAATTAACTTAATTAATTATTTAATTAATTAATTACTATTTTATTTATTTTATTTATTTATTTATTTATTTATTTAATATATATTTTTAATTCCTTTTCTTTTTTTATTAAAACGTTCTGGGGGTGGGGTTTGCTTGTCATAGGGCCAATGGCCTTAGCGGGCATGGGCATGCGGGCGTGCGCCCGAGTCCACCCGGGAAGGGGGCAACGGGCGCTTGGGCGGGCGCTCGCCCGCAGGGAGTGCGACAAGGCGAGGCCAGCGGCCAGGGCGGCCGCGGTGGCCGGCCGGCGTGGGGGGAAACGGAGTGCGGGGCCAGCGACGAGCGGGCCCGCGGGCGGTAGGGGAGCCGGGCGCGGTGGTGGT
>NC_041381.1:263602346-263622427 GCF_002162155.2 Triticum dicoccoides | reverse complement strand
GCGAGAAGGCAACGGCGAGGGCGATCCGGGGCGGTGGCGTGGCCGCCCCGATCTCGATCCAGATCGGGGGAGTGAGGGGAGAGTGGGGATCGGGGAGTGGGTAGGTTAGGGTTTGGTGCCCCCAGGGGGTTATAAGCCAGGGGAGGGAGTGGGCCGGCCTGGCAGGCCACTGGTTGGGCCGAGGCCCAGTTGGCCTGGGGGGTTTTCTTTTCCCTTTTTTTTGTTAGTTTTCTTTTCTGGTTTTGTGTTTTCTTTTCTTTTTATTTATTTTCTTTTTGTTTTTATTTTACTTTCTTTAAGTTTACTTTTTACTTAATATTAAAATGATCCCTAAATTAGTAATACCATGAAACCACTGCCACAAAAGGTTTTATTCCAAAACAATTTAGTTTAGTATTTTATTTATTTATAAAAGCATTTAAATATCGGTTTTGCTACTGTTTTATTCATTTTAGATTAATTAAACATTTTATAAAGTGTGGTTTCTCCACCATAATTACCTATGCATTATTCACCTCCACCCAAACATTTAGTTTTTAATATTTGAAAACTTTTATTGTTTCCCTCAATTGAATTTGAATTTGAATCGGTTTCGAACTAACGCGAGATTAATCAACAGTAATCGAGGTGACGTGGCATCATTAGCGAAGGATTACTGTAGCGTAACTATCCGGGCGTCACAGGCACCCCAAGATATTCAAGGATATACAAAAGCCTAAGCTTGGGGATGCCCCGGGAAGGCATCCCCTCTTTCGTCTTTGTTCATTGGTAACTTTACTTGGAGCTATATTTTTATTCGCTACATGATATGTGTTTTTCTTGGAGCGTCGTGTATTATATTAGTATTTGCTTTTTAGTTTACCACAGTCATCCTTGCTGTACACACCTTTTGGGAGAAGCCTATTTGATTAGAATTTGCTAGAATACTCTATGTGCTTCACTTATATCTTTTGAGCTTGATAGTTTTTTCTCTAGTGCTTCACTTCTATATTTTAGAGCACGGTGGTGTCTCAATTTTGAAGAAATTGCTAGTCTCTCATGCTTCACTTATATCATTTTGAGAGTCTTTTAGAACAGCATGGTATTTGCTATCATCATAAAGTTGGTCCTAGAATGATGAGCATCCAAGTTGGGTATAATAAAAACTATCATAGAAAGTGAATTGGATGCTATGATCAATTTGATGCTTGATAATTGTTTTGAGATATGGAGGTAGTGATATTAAAGTCATGCTAGTTGGGTGATTATGAATTTAAAGAATGCTTGTGTTTAAGTTTGTGATTCCCGTAGCATGCACGTATGGTGAACCGCTTTGTGATGAAGTTGGAGCACAATTTTATTTATTGATTGTCTTCCTTATGAGTGGCGGTCGGGGACGAGCGATGGTCTTTTCCTACCACTCTATCCCCCTAGGAGCATGCGCGTAGTGCATTGGTTTTTGATGACTTCTAATTTTTTGCAACAAGTATACGAGTTGTTTTTATTAATGTTGATTCCATGGATTATACACACTCTTTCATCCTTCCACCATTCCTAGCCTCTCTTGTACCGTGTAACTTTCGCCGGTAACATCCACCCACCATACTCCTTCCTCAAAAAAGCCACTGTAAGTGCATATAGTGCCACCCCTAGTTGGTTTTGGAGTATTGACGACAAAGTTGGTTGAGGGATAATGCGTTTGTGAGAATTGCTAGATAACGCAGGTAGTGTCCCTCATTGATTCAGTTTACCTACCGGAGATGTCCCCTAAAAATGTATGAATACGTTGACGACAATGGTGGTATGTGAAGATATTCATATTGAAGACTATGACATGAGAAGACATTGAGTGAAGACTATGGAGCGCGAAGACTGTGTCATCTTGTTGTTTCCTTTTTCTTCTTTGTTGAGTCATAGGAACCACCGTACTGTTAAGTGGGGTCCAAGTGAACAAAGTCAGAATGACTGAAGTGATGCTCAACCCAAATCCTATGTCTTCGAGCAAAGACAATGAGAGCAAATCTTATCCAGAGCTGGATGAGTCAGCTTTGCTTGTTGCCCAAGTAAAGTTGTCGTGTGTGTTTGAAGTCTGACCGTTGGAACACGTGTCAGTTCCTTAGTGACCCAGGGTCATTTCGGACATATCAGGTCGGGTTGCCTTGTGGCTATAAATAGCCCACCCCCTACACCATAAATTGGTGCTTGCTGAGAGTTAGTGCATGGCTTTTGTCGTTTGAGAGCAACCCACCTCGAAGCCTTTGAGAGAGAGAAATCCTTGCGAGGACAAAGCCCAAACACCCAGAGCCAAAGAGTGTTAGGCATCACTGAAGTCTTTCTGTCTGTGTGACCTGAAGACTTATTACACTTGAGGATTGTGAATCCTCCAGCCGGTTAGGCGTCGCGTTCTGAGCATCCAAGAGTCATTGTGGATCACCGGTGAACGAAGTCTGTGAAGGTTCAGAAGTCTACCTTGATGACTTACCAGAGTGATTGGGCGAGGACTGTGTGTCCTTAGCTCAAGGGGAATAAGGTGAAGACACGGTCTTCTGAGTTGAATCTCAGCCTCCCTAACCAGACGTACAGTTGTCACAGCAACTGGAACTGGTCCAACAAATCCTGTGTCTTCAACAAGTGACTGGTTCTATCCTCTCCCTCCCTTTACTTTGTTGTTTGTCTTCGTGAAGTCATTGCCTATTTGTTGTACCTGTTTGACTTCATTGCTTGACTACTATCGTTGGTTGGCTTCATACTATCTTCCTTCCTGATCCTTACTACTGAGCTGCTATTAGTCTTTGTACTTTCACATTATTGCATACTTGACTATGGTTTGCTTATTGTAGTTTATCTTCCGCTGCATATAAATTAGGTCATTTCTATTGTTTGTCTTCGAAACTTCCACCTTTTGAAGACTTTCATAAAAATCACCTATTCACCCCCCTCTAGTCGATAACTAGCACTTTCAATTGGTATCAGAGAAAGGTACTCCCTTGTTCAGTGTGATTCGGTTTAACCACCTGGAGTTTTAGCTATGTCGACTGCAGGGATAATCAAGGTCTCCGCTGCTTGCCCAGTGTTCGATGGAACTGAATATCCCTACTGGAAGAATAAGATGCGCATGCATCTTGAAGCCATTGATGTCGACCTCTGGTATTTCGTCAAGAACGGCGTTCCCAAAACTAGTGAAGGTGTCACCCCTGCTGATGTCAAGAAGTTCATTCAACTGGACTCTACTGCTAAGAACATCATCTGTGGTCATCTGACCAAAGGACAGTATGGCCGTGTGAGTGCTCTGGGAACGTCAAAGCTAGTCTGGGACTGGCTGTCCAAGGTCAACGAAGGCGTCTCAACCCAGAGAGATCAAAGGATCAGTGTCCTTCGCAACCTCTTCAACCGCTTCAAGAGAAAAGATAATGAAATTGTCCAGCTCACGTTTGATCGCCTCACCGACATCACAAATGAGCTTCGTGCTCTCGGCGCCACTGAGATTACCAAGCATGAAATCGTCAAGACACTACTGAGATCACTTGATTGCTCCTTTGACACCCTTGCCCTCATGATACAAGAATGCCCTGACTTCAAGACACTCGATCTATCTGATATACTTGAGAGGCTCAACACACATGAGTTCCAGCTTTCTGAGAAAAGAGACATCTATGGTCCCAACTATGGCCGAACTCGCGCTTTGAAGGAAAAAGTTGTTTCCTCATCTGAAGAAGAATCTGACTGCAGTTCTGATGATCCTGAAGACATTAGAAAGGAACTTGTTATGCTTGTGAAGAAGTTCCAGAAATTCACCAAGAAGAAAGGCTTCAGAAAGTCTTCATGATCCAGTTTAAGGAATGATAAAGCTTCCACCCATGACCACAAGAAGAGAACCTGCCACAAGTGGAAGAAACCTGGACTCTATATCTCTGAGTGTCCACAGTGGGACAATGAGAAGAACAAGAAGAAGAGCAAGGAATATGATTCTGATGACAAGAAGAAGAAGAAATCTTCAAAGTCTTCTTCCAAGTCCTCGTCAAAGTCTTCATCTCATAAGAAGAGCTCATCTGGCAAGGCCCGTGCTTTTGTTGGCAAGGAGATGGATTCAGAGGAGGAGTCTACTTCTGAGGAGGCAGAGGTGGAGTCTGAAGAGGAGTCCGACCCTGGCATTGCAAGTCTGGCTCTAGCCACAACCTATGTTGCCAAGTCCATCTTCAACACTGAAGACAATGACTTCCACACCAATGCTGAAGCTGATGACAAGGACGACCCTACTCCCACCTACTACTTCATGGCACGTGGTGCCAAGGTAAAATCACGTGATGCTTACTTTCAAACATCAAGTGAAGATGACTCTGATTGTGAATCCAAACCCAGCTACAAAACACTTGCTAAAATTGCAGCTGAACAACAAAAGGCTATGGAACATACTCAAAAACTGTTAGACAAAAGCGATGACCTGTTGGACGCGGAAATGACACGTTCACAGTCCTTAGTTCAAGACATAAAAAATCTTCATGCTAAGTACCAAGAACTTGAAAGTCTTCATGAAACGCTCTCAACCACTTATGAAAAGCTCTCCCATGATTATCTTCAAAGAAAGCAAGAGCTTGAGAAATTGACAGCGGCTCATGAAGATCTTCAAAAAGAGAATGAGTCACTTCGCGCTCAACAGATCAGTCCCGCTCAGGATGGATTTGAACCACCATGTCTAAAATGCATTGAGCATGATAACACTACATCTGTTGCTGAATGTTCCACTGCTGCTGCTGTTGCATTGTCTTCAACTACTGATGTGGTAACTAATCCCTCTGCGGAGGATACCACTACTATTGCTGATGAAAATGTTAGGTTGAAGACATTGCTTGAAACAGGGATGTATAAAAGTCTGAAAGGACATCAGACACTTTGCGATGTCCTCAAAAAGCAGATTCTGAACTGAAACCCTGGGAAAGAGGGTGTTGGGTTCGAGAGGAAAATGAATGTTGATGGGTCATACTGGAAGCCTGAGCAGTACCCCAAACCACATGGGTTGCTGCAAAGGAACCTTCAGTAGATCCATCCACCTTATCTGGTTTCACTTGCGCTAACCCTATCATCATAGATGAATCCTTTGATGCAAACTATAAACTGTTCAAGAATCAGAATGGTGAAGTGTTTGCCAGGTATATTGGTACTAACTGCAGGAATGGACCACCTATGAAGAAGATCTGGGTTACCAAGAGCTGTATTGAAAATCTTCCTGTGAATGTCATCATGACACCGCCAAGGAAGAAGACAAACCCCAGACATATGGCTTCATATGGCCCAAAGGCTTCATACAGATACAAGACTCACCTGAGTCACCCTAACGCCAATATTTTGCAGGGAAACCATACTCAGACTTATGAATATGAGTGTGTGTCTTCAAACCGCTATGTTCATAGAACTAAGAACTTTTCTGCTTATTCATATGAGTATCGTGCTTCTCCTGCAAGGCTATTTGCTAGGGCTCCAAAGCCGAAATTCTCAGATGCTGCACTTAGACTCATTGCTTCCAAGCCACCCCTGAAGATGTGGGTGGTTAAGAAGAACTAACTTTCTTTTGCAGAGAAAGGTCTCCAGCCTGAAATCAAAGGCGTCCGATGCTATTGCTGGGGACCTAAAACGCATTAAGGGACGGATGATAAAATGGTCTTACTATGTATTTCACATCTGAATCGCTTACCAGTCATACTATGAGTCCTAACCTTGATCTAAGCTGTGATAATCCTTGTGTGCGTCAAATGCTTATGCTTCACAACACTCTTTGTGAAGCCTATCCTCCTAACTGCACTGTAGGGTATGACACCTCATGCTTCAGAATGGATCATGGACAGCAGATGCACTAATCATATGACTGGTGATCAAAGTCTTCTCGTGGACTCAACCTTACGTCCATCAGACAAGAGTCACATCACATTTGCTGACACTGGTAAAAGCAAGGTATTGGATCTAGGTAGAGTTGCAATCTCAAAGGATCAACACATGGATAAAGTGATGCTTGTTGAATCCCTTGGTTTCAACTTAATGTCTATCTCGATGCTTTGTGACTTGAACATGATTGTGCTATTCGGAAAATATCATTGCCTTGTACTAATGGAATCTGACAAGTCTCTAGTCTTTGAAGGGTATCAGCAAGATGATCTATACATGGTAGATTTCTCAGCAGGTCCACAACTTGCCGTATGTCTTCTTGCAAAAGCTTCAGAATGCTGGCTCTGGCATCGGAGGCTGGGGCATGCTGGCATGATGAACTTACACACACTTGTCAAGAAGAAGCATGTCATAGGCATCGAGGGCGTAAAGTTCAAGAAGGATCATTTGTGTGGTGCCTGTGAAGCTGGAAAGATGACTAGGGAAAAGCACCCCTCGAAGACAATCATGTCGACGTCTCAACCCTTCAAGTTGTTACACATGGACTTATTTGGCCCTACTCACTACTCTACCCTTACAACAACTGCTTGTCTCTATGGCTTCATCATTGTTGATGACTACTCAAGATATACATGGGTGCACATAATTCTCTACAAGACTGAAGTACAAGATGTCTTCAGACGCTTCGCCAATCGAGCCATGAACAACTATGGCGTCAAGATCAAGCATATCAGAAGTGACAACGGCACTGAGTTCAAGAACACCGGACTTGATCTTTATCTAGATACAATGGGAATCACTCATGAGTTCTCTGCTCCATACACACCTCGGCAAAATGGCATCATAGAGTGCAAGAACAGAACCCTCATTGAGATGGCTCAAACAATGCTCGACGAATACAAGACACCAAGAAAGTTCTGGCCTGAAGCTATTGATACAGCATGTCACATCATCAACCATGTTTACATCCATAAGCTTCTGAACAAAACATTCTATTAGCTCCTTACTGGAAAGAAGCCAAATGTCAGCTACTTCAGAGTATTTGGAGCTAGGTGCTAGATCAAGGATCCCCATCACAAGTCAAAATTTGCACCTAAGGCTCACGAAGGCTTCATGCTCGGTTACGGAAAGGACTCGCACTCTTACAGAGTCTTCAACCTCTATCTCTACAAAATCGTTGAAACTGTGGACGTGCGATTTGATGAAACCAATAGTTCACAAAGAGAGCTTATGCCAAGTACACTAGATGAAGCTCCGCCCAGCGAATCTATCAAGCTGATGGGAACTGGTGAAATCATGCCTTCTAACGCATAGCCTGAAGAGGAACTTATCATTTGTGCACCTAACCAACCTGAAGACAATGCTCAGACTGAATACAATCCTCCCAATGATGACAATGATCAGCAAGAGCAAGGTATTCGTCCAGTTCATCCTCGAGTTGCAAATGAAGTACAAATTGAGAAGATAATTGATAGCATCAATGCACCTGGACCACTTACTCGCTCAAAAGCAACACAGTTAGCAAATTTCTGTGGGCACTTTTTGTTTGTGTCAATATCAGAACCCAAGAAAGTTGCTGAAGCCTTCATGGAACCTGAATGGATAAAAGCTATGCAAGAAGAACTTCAACAGTTCAAGCTGAACAATGTTTGGGAACTTGTCAAGCGGCCTTCCCTCGCAAGCATAACATTATTGGCACAAAATGGATATATCGAAACATGCAAGATGAGCATGGTCAAGTCGTCAGAAACAAAGCACGTCTTGTGGCTCAAGGATATACTCAAGTTGAAGGAATTGACTTCGATGAAACATTTGCTCCTGTGGCTAGGCTTGAAGCTATTCACATACTGCTAGCCTATGCTAACCACCACAACATCTTGCTATATCAAATGGATGTGAAGAGTGCATTTCTCAATGGCAAGATTGAAGAAGAAGTATACGTAGCTCAACCACCTGGCTTCGAAGATCCAAAACATCCTGATATGGTGTACAAGCTAAACAAAGCACTGTATGGCCTCAAACAAGCTCCTCGCACTTGGTATGATACGATCAAAGACTTCTTGAAGAGCAAAGGCTTCAAACCTGTATCCCTCGATCCCACACTCTTCACGAAGACATATGATGGTGAACTGTTTGTGTGCCAAATATATGTGGATGACATTATCTTCAGCCGCACCAACCAGAAGTATAGTGATGAGTTTGGATACATGATGCAAGAGCAATATCAGATGTCCATGATGGGTGAGCTGAAATTCTTCCTTGGTCTTCAAATTCGTCAGCAAAGGAATGGCATCTTCATATCTGAAGAAAAATACCTCAAAGATTGTCTGAAGAAGTTTGCAATGGAAGATTGCAAAGGTTACATGACGCTAATGCCTACCAAACACCATCTGGGTCCCGACGACAATGGTAAAGAGTTCGATCAAAAGGTATACCGCTCCATGATTGGTTCCTTACTTTACCTATGTGCATCTAGGCCAGATATTATGCTCAGTGTTTGCATGTGTGCTCGATTCCAAGCGGCACCAAAGGAATCGCATCACTTAGCTGTGAAGCGAATTCTTCGATATTTGGCTTACACCCCAACACTCGGACTATGGTATCCAAAGGGCTCGAAATTTGATCTGGTTGGATTCTCGGATGCTGATTATGCTGGTGACAAGGTGGATCGCAAGTCTACATCAGGCACATGTCACTTTCTGGGATGATCACTTGTCTGTTGGTCTTCAAAGAAGCAGAACTGTGTATCACTCTCAACTGCTGAATCTGAATACATTGCTGCTGGATCGTGCTGCGCTCAGCTTCTATGGATGAAGCAAACTCTCAAGGACTATGGCATCAATCTGAAACAAGTGCCTCTCTTCTGCGACAACGAAAGCGCCATCAAGATTGCCAACAATCTAGTCCAGCACTCGAAGACAAAGCACATTGAAATTCGTCATCACTTTCTCAAAGATCATGTCATGAAGAAAGATATTGACATCATTCACGTCAACACTGAAGAGCAACTGGCAGATATCTTCACAAAGCCCTTGGATGAGAAAAGGTTTTGCAAGTTACGGTGTGAGCTAAATATCTTGGAATCCTTAAATGTCCTGTGATCAAGCACACATCCTAACACTTATGCATGTTGATGACTTAGATGTTGTAAGTGCATCTAGTGCCACCCCTAGTTGGTTTTGGAGTATTGACGACAAAGTTGGTTGAGGGACTAATGCGTTTGTGAGAATTGCAGGATAACGCAGGTAGTGTCCCTCATTGATTCGGTTTACCTACCGGAGATGACCCCTAAAAATGTATGAAGACATTGAAAACAATGGTCGTATGAGAAGATATTCATATTGAAGACTATGACATGAGGAGACATTGCGTGAAGACTATGGAGCATGAAGACTGTGTGGTTTCGTTGTTTCCTTTTCTTCTTTGTTGAGTCATAGGAACCACCGTACTGTTAAGTGGGGTCCAAGTGAACTAAGTCAGAGTGACTGAAGTGATGCTCAACCCAAATCCTATGTCTTCGAGCGAAGACAATGAGAGCAAATCTTATCCAGAGCTGGATGAGCCAACTTTGCTTGTAGCCCAAGTAAAGTTGCCACGTGTGTTTGAAATCTGACCGTTGGAACACATGTCAGTTCCTTAGTGACCCAGGGTCATTTCGGACAAATCAGGTCGGGTTGCCTTGTGGCTATAAATAGCCCACCCCCTACACCATAAATTGGTGGCTGCTCAGAGTTAGTATACGGCTTTTGTCGTTTGAGAGCAAGCCACCTCGAAGCATTTGAGAGAGAGAGAAATCCTTGCGAGGACAAAGCCCAAACACCCAGAGCCAAAGAGTGTTAGGCATCACTGAAGTCTTTCTGTCTGTGTGACCTGAAGACTTATTACACTTAAGGACTGTGTATCCTCCAGCTGGTTAGGCGTTGCGTTCTGAGCATCCAAGAGTCATTGTGGATTGCCGGGTGAACAAAGTCTGTGAAGGTTTGGAAGTCTACCTTGAAGACTTACCAGAGTGATTGGGCGAGGACTAAGTGTCCTTTGCTCAAGGGGAAAAAGGTGAAGACACGGTCTTCTGAGTTAAATTTCAGCCTCCCTAACCAGACGTACAGTTGTCACAGCAACTAGAACTGGTCCAACAAATCCTGTGTCTTTAACAAGCGACTGGTTCTATCTCTTCCCTCCTTTACTTTGAGTTTGTCTTCGTGAAGTCATTGCTTATCTGTCTTATCTGATTGACTTCATTGCTTGACTACTATTGTTGATTGGCTTCATACTATCTTCCATGCTGATCCTACTACCTAGCTGCTATTAGTCTTCGTACGTTAACGCTATTGCATACTTGACTATGGCTTGCTTGTTGTAGTTTATCTTCCGCTGCATATCAATTAGTTCATTTCTATTGTTTGTCTTCGAAACTTCCACGTTTTGAAGACTTAGATAAAAATCGCCTATTCACCCCCCCTCCTGTCGATAACTAGCAATTTCAGATGTGCAACACATGAAGTAAAGTATATCTTCAACCAATGAAGACTTACATTCTGAGTGTGAATACATTAATGTGGAATTTGACTTCGGAGCGCCACGATAATTGTGCGCCGTGTCTGCGGTCTAATACTTCCTATACGGTGGGTAACGCCACCACCAAATTTCTCTGTTTGAAGTGTTTCACTCATGGCGTTATTTTTGCAATGTCTTCGCATTTAGTTTGTCTTCAATTTCAATTTATCTTCATGATTTTCCTCACTATGTTAATTTGATTGCTTTCTGATATATATACTAGTGTTATGTCCTCTACAGCATTCACTTATAGCTATGTCTTCCTAGTTGAATCTTTTGAACTAAGTGAATGTGATCGGACCCTAATCTCTCTATGCTTTCTATCTCAAACTCTATCTGTCCAAATCATATGCATTTTATTGAAACTGTCGAATGTCTTCTCTGCGTCCTTGTCAGCAGAAGACACAGAGACAAACATTAAGTCTGTTTTAAATGATTCATCCTTATTGTTTGAAATTCAGAGATACCAGAACGACCATCCGACAAACTTGGAGGGCGTGGGAACGTGGGACAACTCTGAGTATGTTGCATGCTTGCCACGTGCCCCTCAGATGTGAATCACCAGGGGCACCTGCGTAATTGCGTTCTGCCGCTCACTTCCTTATAAATAAATGTCCCCTGCGGTAAAGAAAACCTTCTTCCAACTCTCCACCTCATCAAAACCCTAGCACCACCGCTAGCTCTCGACGACGCCGGCGACGAAGCGCTTAGCTGCCGCGACTTCTCCGACACTGTCCTCACGCCGGCCGCGGACATCGTCCTCTCCGCCGCCGCCGTAGGTGTCCTCCGTCGCCAAGTTAGGGCATGGTGGATTGAACTGCTGGGTCTCCTATTCATCCCATCTAGCAGTTCCTTGTGTGGTAAATATAACTCTATTTTTACCATCTTTTTTATCCTCAAAGATTCATCCTATTTACCAAAATTGGTTTCTGCCTATACAATGTTAGATCTATTTTGTCTGCATCTCATACTGCCTAGTATATTCACTTAAACTTCATATCTAGTTTGACTCCTCACTTGTACTTATTCACGGATTCGTACAAATCTGGAACCAGCTCTCAACATATAAGTGAATGTCTTCGCATCATGAGGTCAATGTCTTCAAACTTATTTACCTTCAAAATCTTCTGAGAATGCATATGACCTCTTCCCCTTCCCTCGCATATCTAATGCTGTCACAGGTACATGTCCATGGGAGAATCCCTTGGTTCTCATAGTCTGCATTCGTTTGCAGAATTCTTACAGCATCACATTAACTCTCCCGAAGCCAGTTCCTGTTTTTCCAGGAAGCGAAAGCCTTTGAAGCCTTTGAACGTGTTGAAGCCATTCAGTTTGAAGTTCATGGTTGCAGAGAAATCAGTAAGGAAGGGTGGCAGACAGCGTCATGGGTGAACATCAAAAGATTTTCCTGATGACCTCGCAGAACTTTACAAGACAGATCCTGAAGAGAATTATCATCAGCGCAAGACATGAATCCAATGGATTCGACGATATTGGGCTGAACAATGGTTCAAATACAAGTTCGTGACCCAGGAATACGCTGAGAAGAATGCTATCAAAAGTCCTTGGGGTGATATTCTCTATCGAGACCTTCAACCCAAGAACAGAGCTGAAGATATTGCACAAGGTTTCTATCCTTGCATGGTCTGTGGACCTCAGCCTGAAAATGCCGACCCATCATCGTTGCTCTGGTGTCGTGACGATAATCTCTTCAAGCGCAACTTCCAGCATGCAAAGGCATCAGCCAAGGAAAACAAGAAGTCATTGGGGTTAGACTTCAACCCTGGTCCCTCTGCTCCCCGTGCTGACGGCTCACGTGATGCAGAACTCAATGTCATCGGCCCCTTCTCCAACCTTGATGGCCTCATCACTTACATCTTGGTCCAAGGTGCCAAAGTGGATCATTCTGATAATGATGCTGACACTGATGAAGCCCCAGCTCCTCCTCCAAAGCCGCAGAAGCCAAAGAAGGCTAAGGCTTCAAGATCAGCTACTCCTCCCAAAGCTTCACGTGCAAAGCAACTGGCCACTGCACCTCCTGAAGACAGTGTGCAGTCTGAAGATCTATCACGTATCTCCAAGAAGACGGAGAAGAAAAAGAAAATCGTCAAGCATACTGATCGAAAATTGACTCCTGCTGCCATTCTGCGAGCAGAGCACATTGATCTGTCCAGCGATGAAGATCTTGCAGATGATGCTCTTGAGCAACTGATCAAGAGCAAGGAAGAAGCAGAAATCTTCAATGATTTGCCTCTCTTCGATGTGGCAATCATCCATAACTTCATTGATGAGTGGTTTGACACCCCAAATCTCAGCTTTGAAGGTCTGTAACTTCCCATTGGCCTTAGCGTCTCCTTCAATGGCGCCATTGCTTCTGAGCTAGCTCTTGCTCAACGCATCATTGAACTGAAGCACAAGATCAACTATGAGAAAGCTCAGTTCAAGAAGCATGTGGCAGGGCTTAGCGTGCAAGATGTCAGAAACTTCAAGATCATGCTGCACGAGCTCAAAGAAGCCTTTCACAAGAAGCGCGAAGAAGCTCAAGGCTCTCATGAGCGCATGAAGAGTCTGGCTGACAAGTGTGTGCTAGCCTACAATGAGGTTGAGAAGCGCAAGGCTCTTGGTCGTCCTGTCATTGACCCCAGAATGGCTGCAAAGAAGAAGAAGCTATCAACTGACCAATCTGCACCTTCAAGGCAGGAAGAACCTCGCATAGTCTTCCCAAGAAGCATGACTGGCTCGAAGCCAAAGGTCAAGTCAACCGCTTCAGAACTGAAGAAGACGAGGGCTGCCGAGGCTGAAGCCAGAAAAAGGAAAAATACAGAAGCCTATGATGTTGCTCCCTCCAAGAATAAGCGCAAAACCAAGAAGAATCGGGCTGCTCCCACAGAGCCCTTAGTTGTTGAACCTATCTCAATGGTTCGCCTTGCATCTGAACACCAAGAACGACAGATGATAGTTCATGAGACTGCTTCCACAGAGGCTCATCAAGCTGAAGACATTCCAGCAGTTGATCCCACTGCTGCTGAAGACATTGGTCACAATGACAATGTTGAAGATGATGAAGTTCTTCCTCAAATCGAACACAACCTGGTATCATCGCCTGTTCTCATGAATAGCGAACTCATCAGCATTGGTCGTCCTCTGACGCCAATTGCTCAGGATGCATCATGGGCTGATCACCCACAACAACAAGACTCCCCAAGTATTCCCCAACAACAACAAGTCACACCACCTGTGCAAGCAGAAGAGGATGACTTTGAGGCCCAGCCAACTCCAACTCCAAAGGCGTCGCCAGCATTATGCAGGCTTCGCAAAGGACCAAGGCCTCAAGTCCCTCTTTCGAGCATTCCAGAAGGAGAAGTGCACCACCAATCTGTTGCACGTCAAGTGTTTCCAAAAGCCACTCCGACTGTGAATGTCTCCGTGTCTGAAGCCCAAGCTGCTGAAGACAATCCGGCTGCATCAGCCAAAGACAAACAAGAAGACGAATGTGTCCCTACTCCCCCCATTACCGTCGAAGATGTTCATGATGTGAACGTGCCAGTGCCCGACCCTCCAGCTCATCAAGTGGAGGTGGAAAATCTTGAGGCTGCCACCACCAACACAAATGAAGCCAATGATGTAGTCTGAAGTAAATGTGGAACCTGCACCAACCAATGTGCCAGAAGCCAATGATGCAACTGCTCCCGAAGCATCTGTTGTGCAGCCTGACGCCTCTGTTGTTGCCACTGCTCCTGTTCCGCCACCACGGCCCTATACAATTGAGCAAGCATACAACTATGGTCAGCTAATCACTGTCAAATGGCCCGTTCTGGTCCCTCCGCCTAATGCCTCTGGTCCTCAGTTTGATTATCATATTGGGCATAGGCCTCAGGTCCAGAAACCAAAGCCAAGACTGCCAAGGTTTCCAGGTACTGCCACCTCTACAGGGTCCTTCAATGCAAATGGCTACAAAAGCCACAACACCTTCTTTGACAGTGCAAAGAATCCCTACTCAAAGCCAAGAATATCATCTGATCATTTCTGGAGCTATCAGAAGCGAAGCTATTACTCCTGCGTTCTGTATGATCAAGGGCGCATTTTCCCTCATATGTGCCTCGACACTGAAGCCATTGCTGGACTGCCATGCTTAGAAGAAGCACTTGATTGCTTTCGTGATGCAGGTCTGCTCAGCTTTGTGACAGACAAAGAACATTGGAATGAGGAACTTTTGCTTCAATTCTATGCTACCCTCCACATTCGCGGATACAACAGGGATACAACGACATGGGTTCTCGAGTGGATGATCGGAAATGTTCATCATGAAGCCAAAGCTCTTGATGTCATTGAGCTTACAGGCCAACCCACTCCCAGAAAGCTGTTCGAACCTGATTGTCAACTCCACCGCAATGCACTGGAGAGCATCTTCCATAAGCCAGAGCCCAGTATGAGCCAGATGTTGAGCATGATGAAGCCTCTACCACCTGACGCTGAATACCCAAAGGAGTTCTTTGTTGATGACCTTGAGTATCTGCCTCGTACAATATATCACATCATCAGGCGAACTCTATGGCCTATCAAAGGGCATTCATCAGCTGCAAAACTTGAAGGAGAAATGAAGACATTGGTCTTTTACATCCTCAATGGCATCAGCTTCAATACACAAGAATTCTTCATCCGGCAACTGGCTGCGTCTGGATCTGACCTTTTTGGTCTGAAATTCTATGCTCCATGGGACATGCGCCTCATCAAGCTACACTCTACTATCAACTATCAGCCCATTGCTCGCAATCATCTGATCTTTCTACCAGAGGTTGATATGTCAGTTGAAGCCATATACCCTGAGCCTGCCAAGAAGCATCTTTGTCTTCAAAATGCTGATCACCAAAGCTTCACTCAGCCCATGGAAGGAGTCCAAGCAGTAACTCGTGTCTATCCAATGGCTGGGAACACTCATCTTCCTCATCGTGCGCAAACTGAAGCTACTAAGAGCACAATTGCCCAAAGGCCTAAGAAGCGCTCTCGCATACTAAATGACCGAGAACTTCTTGTGGCACTGCATCAGAAACAAGACAAGCATCACTTTTGGCTCAAGCGACAGATGCAAAGCCTCTTGGTGGACGTCAATCGCATTCGAAATCTTGCCACCAAGAATGTTTTGTCACTCACGAGACCTATCGACGATCATGGAAGAGTTTGACACTGCTTAGTGCTGAAGCAGATCTTCAAGATGATGGCTTCACTGAAAGATTCAAGTTTGACTCCACTCCTCCACGGAATGCTGTCCTATGTCGAACTCCATCCCTTGAAGACTCTGACTATTCTTCCTCCACGGCAACTGTGAATGCCAAAGTGATCGATGATGAAGACGATGCTACTTCACCGCCCCCTACTTCTGCATGCATCGACACTGCACCAAGTTCGTCTGCGCCGCCAAACAACAATGACAACCCTACTACTTCACCTACTCCTCATGAGGACGAGTAGATGCTCTATGTCTTCAAACCTTTTTGGTCCTTACTGACAAAAGGGGGAGAAGCATATGAGTTTGATAGTCTTCAAGCGGGTTCATATGGGCGGTTGATTTATATTTTGCCTTGTGTTTACAACTCTCGCTTTTGATACATTTGGTTCTTTGAGTTGTAACACTTAAACTCGATGGTCGTCTGCTACTTATTTGCTTTTCTGTGATGCGATGATAAATTCTGCATGTGCGATGATAACTTCCGCAGTTAGATCATTCTGCAGACGTCCATTTTTCATTATGCAGGTCATTCTCTTAGTTATATCATTTCATGCATGATGAATTATCTTCATAAGTTGAAGAGGATCTCCACAAGTACAACCTGCCATGTGCATTTGCATTCTAAAAGCAAATTACCTATATGCACATCTTCAGGGGGAGCCTTTGCCACTTATGAAGACAATACCCTATCCTTTACAATTTCACATACTTTATCCCCGTTGAAAACTTCAACCAGTTTGTCATCAATCACCAAAAAGGGGAAGATTGTAAGTGCATCTAGTGCCACCCCTAGTTGGTTTTGGAGTATTGACGACAAAGTTGGTTGAGGGACTAATGCGTTTGTGAGAATTGCAGGATAACGCAGGTAGTGTCCCTCATTGATTCGGTTTACCTACCTGAGATGACCCCTAAAAATGTATGAAGACATTGACGACAATGGTGGTATGTGAAGATATTCATATTGAAGACTATGACATGAGAAGACATTGAGTGAAGACTATGGAGCGCGAAGACTGTGTCGTCTCGTTGTTTCCTTTTTCTTATTTGTTGAGTCAGAGGAACCACTGTACTGTTAAGTGGGGTCCAAGTGAACAAAGTCATAATGACTGAAGTGATGCTCAACCCAAATCCTATGTCTTCGAGCGAAGACAATGCGAGCAAATCTTATCCAGAGCTGGATGAGTCAGCTTTGCTTGTAGCCCAAGTAAAGTTGCCGTGTGTGTTTGAAATCTGACCGTTGGAACACGTGTCAGTTCCTTAGTGACCCAGGGTCATTTCGGACATATCAGGTTGGGTTGCCTTGTGGCTATAAATAGCCCACCCCCTACACCATAAATTGGTGGCTGCTCAGAGTTAGTGCACGGCTTTTGTCGTTTGAGGGCAACCCACCTCGAAGCCTTTGAGAGAGAGAAATCCTTGCGAGGACAAAGCCCAAACACCCAGAGCCAAAGAGTGTTAGCCATCACTGAAGTCTTTCTGTCTGTGTGACCTGAAGACTTATTACACTTGAGGACTGTGAATCCTCCAGTCGGTTAGGCATCGCGTTCTGAGCTTCCAAGAGTCATTGTGGATCGCCGGTGAACGAAGTCTGTGAAGGTTCAGAAGTCTACCTTGAAGACTTACCAGAGTGATTGGGCGAGGACTGTGTGTCCTTAGCTCAAGGGGAAAAAGGTGAAGACACGGTCTTCTGAGTTGAATCTCAGCCTCCCTAACCAGACGTACAGTTGTCACTGCAACTAGAACTGGTCCAACAAATCATGTGTCTTCAAAAAGTGACTGGTTCTATCTTCTCCCTCCCTTTACTTTGTGTTTTTCTTCGTGAAGTCATTGCCTATTTGTCGTACCTGTTTGACTTCATTGCTTGACTACTATCATTGGTTGGCTTCATACTATTTTCCTTCCTGATCCTTACTACTGAGCTGCTATTAGTCTTTGTACTTTCACATTATTGCATACTTGACTATGGTTTGCTTGTTGTAGTTTATCTTCTGCTGCATATAAATTAGGTCATTTCTATTGTTTGTCTTCGAAACTTCCCCGTTTTGAAGACTTTCATAAAAATTGCCTATTCACCCCCCTCTAGTCGATAACTAGCACTTTCAGCCACCATACCTACCTATTATGGCATTTCCATAGCCATTCCGAGATATATTGCCATGCAACTTTCCACCGTTCCGTTCATATGACACGCATTACTTTTGTCATATTGCTTTTTGCATGATCATGTAGTTGACATTGTATTTGTGGCAAGGCCACCTTCATAATTTTCATACATGTCGCTCTTGATTCATTGCATATCCCGGTATACCGCCGGAGGCATTCCTATAGGGTCGTATCTTGTTCTAGCTTTGAGTTGTAAATCCATAAAGTGTGATGATCTTCATTATTAGAGCATTGTCCTAGTGAGGAAAGGATGATGAAGACTATGATTCCCCCACAAGTCGGGATGAGACTTCGGACTTTACAAAAAGAAAAAAAAGAGAAAGGCCAAAAAGAAAAAAAAGAAAGGCCAAAGAAAAAAAAGAAAAGAAAAAAAGAAAAAAAGAAAAATGAGAGAAAAAGAGAGAAGGGACAATGCTACTATCTCTTTTTCCACACTTGTGCTCCAAAATAGCACCATGATCTTCAAGATAGAGAGTCTCATATGTTGTCACTTTCATATACTAGTGGGAATTTTTCATTATAGAACTTGGCTTGTATATCCCAATGATGGGCTTCCTCAAAGTGCCCCAGGTCTTTGTGAGCAAGCAAGTTGGATGCACACCCACTTAGTTTCTTTTGTTGAGCTTTCATATATTTATAGCTCTAGTGCATCCGTTGCATGGCAATCCCTACTCACTCACATTGATATCTATTAACAGGCATCTTCATAGCCCGTTGATACGCCTAGTTGATGTGAGACTATCTTCTCCTTTTTTGTCTTCTCCACAACCACCCTTCTATTCCACATATAGTGCTATGTCCATGGCTCACGCTCATGTATTGCGTGAAAGTTGAAAAAGTTTGAGATTATTAAAGTATGAAACAATTGCTTGGCTTGTCATCGGGGTTGTGCATGATTAAATACTTTGTGTGATGAAGATAGAGCATAGCCAGACAATATGATTTTGTAGGGATAACTTTCTTTAGCCATGTTATTTTGAGAAGACATGATTACTTTGATTAGTATGCTTGAAGTATTACTATTCCTTATGTCAATATGAACTTTTATTTTGTATTCATTTGGATCGGAATATTCATGCCACAATAAAGAAAATTACATTATGAATTATGCTAGGTAGCATTCCACATCAAAAATTCTCTTTTTATCATTTACCTACTCGAGGACGAGTAGGAATTAAGCTTGGGGATGCTTGATATGTCTCCAACGTATCTATAATTTTTGATTGTTCCATGCTATCATATTACCCCTTTTGGATGTTTATGGGCTTTATTTACACATTTATATCATTTTTGGGACTAACCTACTAACCGGAGGCCCAACCCATATTGCTGTTTTTTGCCTATTTCAGTATTTCAAAGAAAAGGAATATCAAACAGAGTCCAAACGAAATGAATCCTTCGGGAGCGTAATTTTTGGAACGAACATGATCCAAAGAGCTTGGAGTGCAAGTCAAGAAGCTCCCGAGGGCCCCACGAGATAGGGGGCCGCCCCCCTCCTGTATGGCGCGCCCCCCTGTCTCGTGGGCCCCTTGGGCGGACACCGACGTACTTCTTCCTCCTATATATACCTAAGTACCCCGAAAACATCTAGGAGCACCACGAAACACAATTTCCACCGACGTAACCTTCTGTATCCGCGAGATCCCATCTTGGAGCCTTCGCCGGCACTCTGCCGGAGGGGGAAACAACCACGGAGGGCCTCTACATCAACATCCTTGCCCCTCCGATGAGTTGTGAGTAGTTTACCACAGACCTACGGGTCCATACTTATTAGCTAGATGGCTTCTTCTCTCTTTTTGGATCTCAATACAATGTTCTCCCCCTCTATTGTGGAGATCTATTCGATGTAAACTCTTTTTGCGGAGTGTTTGTCGAGATCCGACACTACTAGGAAAAGGGCTATAGATGAGATGGACAGTAATGGCGCACTGTACATGTGGTGCGCCATTACTAAATACTAATGGCGCACCATGTGTTGGTGCGCCATTAGTGTGCAAATACTAATGGCACACCACATCCCACGGTGCGCCATTAGTAATTTTTTTTTCAAAACTACTAATGGCGCACCGTGGGTGTGGTGCGCCATTAGTATTTGACATAGTAATGGCGCACCACATCCACCGTGTGCCATTAGTAGTTTTGAAAAAAAAAATTGTTAGTAATGGCGCACCTGTGGACAATGCGCCATTACTAGTTTTAACTAGTAATGGCGCACTGTCCATAGGTGCGCCATTACTAAGTTTTTTTCAAAAAAAATTCATTTTTTTTATTTTTTTCTTTT
>NC_041381.1:263596204-263602150 GCF_002162155.2 Triticum dicoccoides | reverse complement strand
AAAATGACAAAAATGTCAAAAATAAAAGAAAATAAGTTTCCCATGTGATATGTGGTCTAGTTGTTGGGAAAATTTACAAATATGAATTTCGACTTTATTTGCAAAATCTCTCTGGAAATTTGTAAAATGGGCATAACTTTTGCATACGAACTCGGATTAAAAAGTTTTATATATGAAAAATCATCTACTCGGAAAGTTACATCCGAATTTAATGGGGGGGGGGTACCACATTTTCAAAATCCCCAAAAACCTACCAGAAAAAAAGTTACGGGGCTTTCAAGATCTAAAGGCAAAAAAATTCAAAAAAATTCAAACTTACTAGTGGCGCACCATGGATGTGGTGCGCCACTAGTAATAGAAAAAAAAATTGGTTTTGATTTCTTTTTGAATTGTTTGAAATATTTTTCAAAATTTCATCATAGTCATGAACATGAACAAAGTCCTAGACATCAACAAGGTATAATAGGATTGATATGCTAGATATATCAACAAGTGCCTATGAAGTGAGCTGTTGCTGGGGTTGGATAGAACTCTGAAGTTAAGCGTGCTTGGGCTGGAGTAGTGTGAGGATGGGTGACCTTTTGGGAAGTTTGACCACGGATTGCGATTTGACCTGAGATTAAGCATATTGACCTAAGATTAAGAAAAAAACAAAAAAAATTGAAAAAAAATAAAAAAAATTGAAAAAAAAATTTAAGAAAAATTCTGAAATTTTTTTTGAAAAAAATGTTACTAATGGCGCACTTCTACGTGGTGCGCCATTAGTAAAAAATACTAGTGGCGTGCTAGTAATGGCGCACCGGTACTGCGCCATTAGTAGGCAAAACCGGTGCGCCATTGGTAGGCCTTTTCCTAGTAGTGCGATGAATTGTGGGTTTATGATCAAGTTTATCTATGAATAATATTTGAATCTTCTCTGAATTCTTTTATGTATGATTGAGTTATCTTTGCAAGTCTCTTCGAATTATCAGTTTGGTTTGGCCTACTAGATTGGTCTTTCTTGCCATGGGAGAAGTGCTTAGCTTTTGGTTCAATCTTGCGGTGTTCTTACCTAGTGACAGAAAGGGTTGCAAGACACGTATTGTATTCTTGCCATCGAGGATAACAAGATGGGGTTTATATCATATTGCATGTGTTTATCCCTCTACATCATGTCATCTTGCTTGATGCGTTACTCTGTTCTTATGAACTTAATACTCTAGATGCAGGCAGGAGTCGGTCGATGTGTGGAGTAATAGTAGTAGATGCAGGCAGGAGTCGGTCTACTTGTTATGGATGTGATGCCTATATACATGATCATGCCTAGATAATCTCATAACTATGCGCTTTTCTATCCATTGCTCGATAGTAATTTGTTCACCCACCGTAATACTTATGCTATCTTGAGAGAAGCCTCTAGTGAAACCTATGGCCCCCGGGTCTATCTCTTATCATATTTGCTTTCAATCTATCTTTCTTTGCATCTTTACTTTTTGCATCTATCTTATAAAATACCAAAAATATATTTATCTTATCATACTATCTTTATTAGATCTCACTTTCGCAAGTGGCCGTGAAGGGATTGACAACCCCTTTATTGCGTTGGTTGCGAGTTTTCAGTTTGTTTGTGTAGGTGCGTGGCACTTTTGAGGAGCCTCCTACTGGATTGATACCTTGGTTCTCACAACTGAGGTAAATACTTATGCTACACTTTGCTGCATCACCCTCTCCTCTTCGAGGAAAACTAACGCAAGCTCAAGACGTAGCAGCCGCATGGATTCTACATTATTTGTTCACCCAGCCCAGCTAATGGACTGTAATTCAAAAAAAAGATCAAATTGAGTGTAAGTTCTACCCCGCAAAAAATAAGACTGTAAATTGTGAAAAAATGGGTTGAATACGTGCAACATTTTTGGAGGCTGAAATATGGGCCAATAGGTCGAAGCCAATGCAAGTCATTGTAAACTTAGTCAACAAATGATTCTGACATCCTTAGCCGTTGGATTTACATCCAATGACTGGTATCCATCTTCAATCTCTCTTCTTCTTCCTCCAGTGCCGTCGGGACCACCTGCTCCCACCTCCTGCTGCTAGCAGTTCTGCTTAGCACGCTTTGTTGTGAAGCGGTACTCCACCGTTGGCCAGCCCATCCCTCCACCCCTCCACACCTCCTGTTCTTCTCCACCGACTGCTGAACCACACCACACCAGAACCAGTTAACCCTCGTACACCTCTCCGTCTGCGACTCTACTCCCGCGTCTTGCCATCTCTGGCTCGTTGCTGTCCAGGTCCTCGCCGTCGTCCACCATCTTGGATACGCTCGGCGTGGAGTGGTCAACATGGTCAACGAACGGCACCATCAGAAGTAGACTATGCATGGAGAGGCTGACAGCTGGGTCCACGGCCGCACGCAAGGAAATGCCTCCTTATTACACGCAAAATAATGATTCCTCCACCTGACAGCTTGGACCCACCGGAAGGGCCTTTGTATTTCATAAAAAAACGTTCCCCCGGCTGACAAGTCGGACCCACTAGCTATATCTTCGCACGCAAGGAAGTGCCTCCTTATTATGCACACAAAAATGAATACCCCCCTGCGAGCTGGGACCCACCATAGTGGGAGGCTGACTTGTGGGACAACTAAGTTGACTGGGACGGAGGGCTTTGTTAACTTAGTCAATATGAACGATTCTAGCTCCAGTGACCGTACGATATCCATCCAATGGCCGTAGTGCTTCTTCAACCTCCGGTCTTCTTGCTCTATCCACCAAAACCAGCGCTGGTCGTGCCGCATGCTCCTGCCTCCCGCGGCCGGCTGTGATGCAGCGGAGTCCTCACCGCCCCTACTACTCCCACCACTGGCTAGGCCATCCCTCTACTCACCCACGCCCCCTATTATTCTGCGGCGACGACAGCCTCACACCGCAGCCGAACCAGTGAACCCTCATACTCCTCTACACGTGGGCATCCACTGCTGCGTCTTCCCCGGCTCCGTGTCATCCCCTCCTAGGCCTCGTCGTCGTCCACCGCCCTAGTGCTCTCGGCGCGGCATGGTTAACGTGGTCAAGGAACGACTTTCATTAGAAGAGCATTGTACATGGAGACGCTGACAGCTGGGTCCACGGCCGCAGCAAGGAAGTGACTCCTTATTACGCGGAAGATAATGATTCCTCCACCTAACAGCTGGGATCCACCGGACGGGCCACCATATTTGGCAAAAAAATGTTTCCCCCCTGACTGCTGGGACCCACCTGCTACATCTTCGCACGCAAGGAAGTGCGTCCATATTACGGGCAAAAAAATGATTCGCCCCCCTGACTGGTGGGACCCACCAGCTACATCTTAGCATGCAATGAAGTGCCTGACAGTCGGGACCCACCTGGTTGAAGCGTACGTACCATTGTCATTCTGGTCGCAAACATGTACATACATACTGGTCGATGTAGAGGCACGCACACGTCGTAGTAGAGGCGCACATGTAGCATGTAGACATACGTACAGCGGTCAGGGTACAAGAAAGAAATACAGCCACGTACGTACATACGGGCGGGGTCTCGAACGCCTACTCGTGCATACGTACGGCCAGGGCTCGTGTACATGGCTGGGTCGGAACGGAGAAACATCATCGTCGCGTTCATGGGGAGCCAACTGGCTGGGTCGGAACGGAATGTGTCGTCATGCTCATCGGGAGGGCTTCGACGGAACAGTCGATGGAAACAAGGCCTGGCGTACCGCAGAATAGAGGAAACGGCCTTGTGTTCGACCGGCCATGGTCGAAACGGGATCCTGTTCATCGGGAGGGGTTCGGAGTATCGCAAAATGAAGGAAATGGACTTCTGTTGGACCTCCTACGGTCGAAATGGGGTCCTGTTGATCGGGAGGGTTGTGGCGTACCGCAAATCGGAGGAAACGTACTTGCGTTGGAGCGCTATGGTCTAAACGGGGGTCCTGTTCATCGGGAGGGGTGTGGCATACCGCAAAACGAGACTCCACGGGATACTGTTCACCTCCACCGTCGACCTCCTCTCACCTCCACGGGCTACTGTTCGTCCACCGTCGACTTCCTCCAGCCTCCACCTATGACTGTTCATCCACGTGCTCCTGTTCATCCAGCCTCCACCGCGCGCTACACCACCGGCTACTGTTCAACCAGCCCTCTCCACGGGGTCCTGTTAAACTACCCCTCCATGGGCTACTGTTCATCCAGCCCTCCGCCGGCTACTGTTCAACCAGCCCTCCATGGGGTCGTCCTGTTCATCGAGCCCTCCACTGGGTCGTTCTATTCATCCAGCCCAAACCTGCTCGATCGATCGGGGTCCTGTTCATCCAGAGGCAACACTACAGGGTCCTGTTCATCCACCCCCATCGGGAACTGCTCATCCAAACCCCCCAGCAACACTCACTGTTCATCTATAGGCAGCATCGATCGGCTTCAGTTAGCAGCAGTAGCGAAGGAATCGCTCGATCGCACATGTTCAGTAACGCGTAGCCTGCTGTGCAATCACTCGGGTTCAGTTAGGCGACGCCTCACTCGGGTTCAGTTAGAGCCCAACGCCTCATACCCACGCGCGTACGGTACGAGAGAAACGCACATCGCTCGGCCCCCGACCACCCATCGTAACCGAGAACTCCCCGATAGTTTCCTCGCCCTTCCTTCTACCATGGTTTTTTCCCTCATGGATGGCCCAAAGAATGTAATGTCGTAGCATCTCCGGCCCGCCCAGGATGAAAATCCCATTTTCTATCATGATTTTTTGTCATACAAGTAGGAGCCCACCACATCTATGATGATACCGGGTTTTGTCACAATTATTGTCATAGAAGTATCATAAGTATAACCGGAAAAAAATTCGTTCGGCCCAAAATATCACAGATGTGTCTTTTTTTGTAGTGATCAGACCAGGCAAGAAGGATCAATTCTTCAAAGTGTCCAAGTGCAAATCAAGAAGAGCAAGGTGTGCCAGAGAAACAAGACATCGCTAAGGAAAGAACCTCCCTTGTCGGGAAGGCGAGCCTGGCGAGATTGGGCTTGCCCCGGAAGCAAGCTTCCAGATCGCCCCTGCAGGCCTGCTGGGGCTTGCGGAGGCAGGCCACTCCACCGCTCCACCTCACAAGCGACGCAAGTCATAGATCAGTGTGGTGATAAGCCCCAAGTAAGTAAGTGGCTGCTTTTCACCACATGGCAGCCACTTCCTACAGCAAACACCTCCATATGACACCTGTCCTGAGACGTGTCAAGCAAGCAGGCGTGAAGGTGGCAAAACAGCCCGGCAAGGGCTGTTGTAATGCCCCGGTTCCGATGCGCCAGGTGTCCGCCAGTTATTCGCCGTCGTTGCCATGTCATTTGCTTGCGTGTTGCATTTCGTCATGTCATCATGTGCATTTCATTTTGCATACGTGTTCGTTTCTTGCATCCGAGCCTTTTTCCCGTTGTCCGTTTTGCGATCCGGCGCTCCTATGTCATCCGGCGTTCCCCTTTCGTCTCTCGTTGTGAGCGGGTGTTAAACGTTCTCGGAATGGACCGAGGCTTGTCAAGTGGCCTTGGTATAGCACCGGTAGATTGCCTGTCAAGTTTCGTGCCATTTGGAGGTCGTTTGGTACTCCAATGGTTAACCGGGTAACCGTAAAGCCCCTTCTCTTTGCAGCCCAACACCCCTTCCAAAGAGGCCCAAAACCCATCTAACTCCCCTCCATGCTCTCGGTCGTTCGATCACGATCGCGTGGCCAAAAACCGCACCTCATTTGGACTCTCCTAACTCCCTCTACCTATAAATATGTGGCCTCCCCCGAAATCCCGCAGTCCAACCCTATCAGATTCGTCCCCGTCGCCACCGGACACGTCCGGCCGCAGCCGGACATGTCCGGGTCGCCCCGCCGCCGCCAACCGACGTCCGCCACATGGCATCCGCCGCCGCCTCGCCTCCGCTGGCCCGCGAGGCCCGCGCCAGGCCTGCGGGGCCCGGATCT
>NC_041381.1:263588938-263595820 GCF_002162155.2 Triticum dicoccoides | reverse complement strand
GCGAGCGCCGCCCCGCGCCCCGCCGGCTCCTCCCGCGCCTCGCCCCGCCCGTCTCCGGTGACCCCTTGCGTCTCCCTCGCCGGAGAGCCCGCCGTCGCCTCGTCCCAGATCTGGCCGGGCTGGACCAGATCCACCAGCCCGCCGATCCAAACGGCATCCCCCAATCCTGGTTCCCTCCGTCCCGGGTTCTCTCCGTCCAGTTTTTCGCGGGGTAAATTTTGGCTAAGTCCCTGATATTTTGCAATTACCATGCCATGTTCGATCTCTTGTATCTCTAAATCCACAGCTCCGTTTCGTGCGTGTAATATGTCAAATTGTTCATCTCGATGAGTACATAATTTCATTCCATTGCATCATATTCATTTGACGTCATCTTGATGCCTGAATCATCGTTGTAAGAGTGCTTCATAATGTTTTCTGATGTCTGTTATCAGAACGAGCTCTTTTGTCATTTTTGCCATGATTGATGTGTGCATCCTATGAGGTTGATGTTTTCATGTGTTTTGAACTATGCCATGTCTTCTTTACAGAGGTGCTTACCATGTATTTTTCTGATCAATGTGGTGACTAGCACAAGCATGCAAAGTAGGCATTGTGATATTGCTGATTTTAGTCCCTGTTCTGCTGTTATTTTGATGCCATGTAAACTTGACGCTACAGAGTGATCCATGCATATTTTGAGATACTTTAGTAAGGGTGTTTTGAACATGTGGGTTTTTTCTATCCATTCATGCCCTTGGTTGCAATTATGGAGTAGTCTAGCATGTCAGTTTCGTTCTCTACTTTTGCTTCAAAATGTTTCCTAGCAGATTGTTTACTTGTTATTCAATTTAGCCAAGCTTGCTATAGTTGATCCTTGCACGCTATGGACTCGTTCTTGACTTGGTTGGTTATAAAAACATGTCTTCTTAATGATGCTATGCTTATATTGTCATGCAATGACTTGTGGTGAGTGAATCGAGCTTGTTAAGTAGTGTACAAGATGTTGTTGTTTTGCTAGGCTGAATCTGTTATTTCGTGATGCTATATAAACATGTTGCTACTAATCATTCTATGCATAATATGGAGATGTTCTATAAACATGTTTTGATCTACATGTAATCTTGCTCTAAAGTTGCTTCATAATGTTGCTGTCAGCCTGTTTACATTAAGTTCACTTGTTCCCATGTGTTCTGCTAGTGATCCATGCACCCTATGACCTTGCTCTTGCCATGCCTAGCTTCTCAAACATGCCTTATTACTATTGGGTGCCTTGCCATGCCATGTATTGCTCTGTAGTGAGTTGCACAAGCTCATCTACATGCCTTCATAATTCTGTTTCTGCCATGTTTGAATCTGTATTATAACTTGCCATGTTTACATGGGTGCCATCATATTTTCTGATCCTTTTTTGGCTTATGGTCAGTAAGGGACTTTTGATCTATGCAATTAGTAGATTCATGTCATGCCTTTGTTTGCCATGATAAGTTCCTGTAACATGTTGTTTGATAGCTCTAAACATTGCATCGTGATGTTATTTTCTGCAAAGTCTGAATTGTTATAACTTGCAATCTTACCATGTGTGTTTGAGCATGTTGTAGTGATTTCTAGAGATAGATCAGTGTTCATGTTTTGTAATGCTTTACCTGTACATCATGCCCATATCTTTTGTTCTCATGATTGGGGTGCTGTAGCATATGTTTTGATGCTTGCAATATGCCTAGTTGCTGTTTTGGACAGATTGTTGTTATGACTTGTTTCATGTGTGTGTGTTGAACCGTTGCTCCGTTTTGAGTGTGCTCTATATGAAACTTGCTTAGAATTGCATGTAGATTCATATGATAATGTTGCATCCTTGTTTTGAGGTGTTTGCTTGATGTTTGTATGCATTTTGCATCAATGCCATGTTTGACTTGTTTTGCTCATATCTTCTAGGCCGTAGCTCCAAACTAAATGATCTTTATATGTAACTTCACTAGAATCTCGTGTAGATCATCTTGGTGCATCTTAACTTGCTGTTTAACAACTTGAACATAAGGTTTATTCAGATCTGGACCAATTTCGAAATATGCATATGAGGACTTACCGGAATTGTTATATGTTGTTCCCAGCCTCATTTAAACTTGCCTTGATGTGTTGCTCTTGTTTGCATCATCTCTTGCCATGAGTAGCTTCATGTCGCCTTGTCATGCATCATGCTTGTTGTGCATCTTACCTTGCTCATGTGTGGTGTGTTTACCATGTTGTGTGCTTCTTCTTGTTAGTTCCTGTTTCATTGCGATCGTGAGGAATCGTTCGTCTATGCTTGGTTCGGCTTCATCCGTTCATCTTCTTCATGGACTCGTTCTTCTTCCTAGCGGGATTTCAGGCAAGATGACCGCTACCCTGGATCTCACTACTATCATTGCTATACTAGTTGCTTCGTTCTATTGCTATGCTGCGTTACCTATCTGTTGCTCTTCAAGCCATCCCAAATTGCCATGAACCTCTAACCTTTGACACCTTTCCTATGCAAACCGTTGATTGGCTATGTTACCGCTTTTGCTCAGCCCCTCTTATAGCGTTGCTAGTTGCAGGTGAAGTTGAAGATTTCTCCATGGTGGACAGGATTTTGGTTGGGATATCACAATATCTCTTATATTTTTTTAATGCATCTATATACTTGGTAAAGGGTGGAAGACTTGGCCTTTTGCCTAGTGTTTTGTTCCACTCTTGCCGCCCTAGTTTCCGTCATACCGGTGTTATGTTCCCGGATTTTGCGTTCCTTACGCGGTCGGGTGATTTATGGGACCCCCTTGACAGTTCGCTTTGAATAAAACTCCTCCAGCAAGGCCCAACCTTGGTTTTACCATTTGCCTCACCACCACCTATCCCTTCCCTTGGGTCGGCCAACCCGAGGGTCATCTTTATTTTAGCCCCCCCCTGGGCCAGTGCTTGTCTAAGTGTTAGTCCGAACTGAGCAACCTGCGGGGCCACCTCGGGGCAACTCGAGGGCTGGTTTTACTCATAGCTTGACTTATCCGGTGTTTCCCTGAGAACGAGATATGTGCAGCTCCTATCGGGATTGTCGACGCATCGGGCGGCTTTGCTGGTCTTGTTTTACCATTGTCAAAATGTCTTGTAAACCGGGATTCCGAGTCTGATCGGGTCTTCCTGGGAGAAGGTCTATTCCTTCATTGATCGCGAGAGCTTGTCATGGGCTAAGTTGGGACACCCCTGCAGGGTATAATCTTTCGAAAGCCATGCCTGCGATTATAGGCAGATGGGAATTTGTTAATGTCCGGTTGTAGATAACTTGACACCAGATCCGAATTAAAACGCATCAACCGTGTGTGTAGCCGTGATGGTCTCTTTTCGGCGGAGTCCGGGAAGTGAACACGATTTCTGGGTTATGTTTGACGTAAGTAGGAGTTCAGGATCACTTCTTGATCATTACTAGTTGACGACCGTTCTGCTTGCTCTCTTCTCGCTCTTATTTACGTATGTTAGCCACCATATATGCTTAGTCGCTGCTGCAGCCTCACCACTTTACCCCTTCCTTTCCCTTTAAGCTTTGCTAGTCTTGATACCCATGGTATTGGGATTGCTGAGTCCTCGTGGCTCACAGATTACTACAACAACAGTTGCAGGTACAGGTTGTGCGATGATCATGACGCGAGAGCGATGCTTGCTTGCGTTGAGTTCTTCTTCTGCTTCTTCGATCAGTGATAGGTTCCAGGTTGGCAGCCTAGGCTAGCAGGGTGGATGTCGTTTGAGTTTCTGTTTGTGTTTCATCCGTAGTCGGATGATGCTCTGAAGTATTGTGATGTTGTATTCGTGTGACATTGTATGCCTTATGTATGTATCCCCATCTATTATGTAATGTTGATGTCATGATATCCACCTTGCAAAAGCGTTTCAATATGCGGGTCTATCCTTGGTGGGACCTTCGAGTTCCTTTTGGATAGGGTCGCATATTGGGCGTGACAAGTTGGTATCAGAGCCTCGACCAACCCTAGGAGCCCCCTTGTTTGGTCGTGTAGTTTGGCCGTTGTTGAGTCTAGAAGAAAATTGTTTTCGGAGTCTAGTTATATCGGAGAGTAGGAATTCTTTTTACTCCTCAGCCCCTTCGTTGCTCCGGTAAGGAATCTTGACGTAGGTGTTTTGAACTACTCCTCTTCCCTTCAAATTTTTCTTTAGGTTCACGCAGTTGGTTTTCCGATCGTTGGTTCTCAGCTCTTTTCATCCGGTGCATTTCTCGTCAAGTAGACTCGAGCCTCTTCATCTTTGAGTTCAATCCTCAGTTGTTTTCTTTTCCCACCCGCCCTCCCTTTTCTTCTCGGAACCGGAGTCCGTAATCGAGTATCCATCCTACTCGTGCGAAGTCTTTGCTTTCTGTCCTCAATGATTTCAACCGGTGTTTTCTCTTCAAGATATTCGTCAATTTCCCCTTCCAAGTTGCCTTTGTTTTCCCGCCCTCCCACCCTTTTTCTTCCCGGAGTCTGACTCTCTCTCGACCATCTATTTCATTCGTACGGAGCCCCTTCAGTCTTTCGTCAATTGTTTCAACCGGGGAATTCTCATCTCGGTGGACATTCTTCATCTCTTTTCTTCTCCGGTGGACTAAATTCAAGTTTTTCGAGTTGATCAAATCCTTTTCCTTGGATCGAGTGTTCTCCTTGCTCGCTTGCCTCTCGCCAGTTTATCCTTCCGGAGTGCTCAAGACATCTCAGGAGATTCATCTATGTTTGAATTTATCTGAGGTTGTCACCTCATTCAAATATTTCTATTGTTCCAGTGCATCATCTATCTGTTCAACATCCCGTTCCAACGGTGTTTTTCCCTTCAGTGGGCCTTAACCCACAGGTTTTTCCCAGGATCTTACCTGACTCTTCTAATTCCGCCGGAGTTATTCTCAATTCTTTTCAAGCGTGACGTAAGAATGGATTCCATCAGTCACGTGCCTTCCAAGATCAATTTCAAATCATTTCATTGTTGGCTCAACCTCTCTGCTTTTCATTCTCCCGGAGTATCTCAGTAATTTTGGTGGTGTTTCTCGTTGTCATTTGAAGATCGAAGAAGAGTTTTTCCTCTAAATCTTGTCTGTTCTCTCGAAGATTCGTGTTTCTAGCTTCACATTATCCTCTCAATTATTCCATTTGTCAGATATTCTTTTCTTTCCCATCCGGAGTTTGTCAGGAGTTGTTTTCCCGTTTCTTTTCTCGGAGGCCATCATTCCAGCTATCGTCCTCTAATTATCCCGGTGCTTTGTTCAAGTGTTCTTTAAACAGCTCGTCATCTCTTTGTTCTTGTGCATCTAAATCTCCTCAAGCATATTTGATCTTCTAATTCTTCCCGGTGATTCACTCTATTTCATCAGTCATTCCGAATTCTTACGGTGGTTCATTCAGATTCTTTTTCCTTTGTTGTCGTATCAATCCATTCCTTCTTTCAATCCTACCGGTGGTTCATGAAGACTTTCTCAAGTTTGGTGCCACATTCCTCTTAATTCTTTTTCAACAAGAATAAGTAGTATGCAAAATCCATTGTTGTTCATTAATTTAATTTGATGAAGGATAAGCATACAATAAATCTTATTCTTATTTCACCCAAGCGATTTATCCCTTTCTTTAGAGTTTGTTCTTGGTGAATAAATTCTAGTTCCAAGTGTTTTCATCTTTTCTTTTCCGGAGTTCATTTTCCTTGGCCATTTCGTCGGAACCTTCATCTAAATCATCGCAAGCTTTAATCTTATTCTTTCATCTTTCATTGTATCTCGTCATCCTTTTGTTACCGGAGTTCTTCATGGTGGTTCTTCATGATTTAATTCATTCTTTGAAGAGTTCATCAAGATTTTGTTGGTGGAGTTCAAGTATCCTTTTCTTCTCGCGTCTTGAAGTGCAATTAATTCTCCGTATTCTTTTGAAGTGGAGTTTTGCAGTTCTTCGTTCTTCTCAGATATTCAACTCCGTTCAATCCTTCCTTCTAAGTTCTTTTCATTCAACTCTTCCAATTCTTCCGGAGGTTCTGTGTCATGACTTCATCAAGTATCATTCCGTCCTCTCAAGTTCGTGTTCTATTCTTTCCTTGTTCAGTCGGAGTGCTATCTAAATCCTTTCAGTCTTATTCGTTTCTTATATTGTTCAAACCGGAGTGCTTTCAGAGTCTATCCTGTTTCCATGAGCATTTGATTCTTGTCATCCTCGTCGTTCCTCTTTTCCTTCTCGAGTGCTCTCGATTCTTTGTTCTTGAGCCCTTGTTTCACCTCATCCCTTATCCCTTCCGTCTCGGTCCTAAGATCTCGGGACGAGATCTCTTGTTAGTAGAGGAGTGTTGTAACACCCCGGTTCCGATGCGCCAGGTGTCCGCCAGTTATTCGCCGTCGTTGCCATGTCATTTGCTTGCGTGTTGCATTTCTTCATGTCATCATGTGCATTTCATTTTGCATACGTGTTCGTTTCTTGCATCCGAGCCTTTTCCCCATTGTCCGTTTTGCGATCCAGCGCTCCTATGTCATCTAGCATTCCCCTTTCGTCTCTCGTTGTGAGCGGGTGTTAAACGTTCTCGGAATGGACCGAGGCTTGTCAAGTGGCCTTGGTATAGCACCGGTAGACCGCTTGTCAAGTTTCGTGCCATTTGGAGGTCGTTTGGTACTCCAACGGTTAACCGGGTAACCGTAAAGCCCCTTCTCTTTGCAGCTCAACACCCCTTCCAAAGTGTCCCAAAACCCATCTAACTCCCCTCCATGCTCTCGGTCGTTCGATCATGATCGCGTGGCCGAAAACCGCACCTCATTTGGACTCTCCTAGCTCCCTCTACCTATAAATATGTGGCCTCCCCCGAAATCCCGCAGTCCAACCCTATCAGATTCGTCCCCGCCGCCACCGGACACGTCCGGCCGCAGCCGGACACGTCCGGCCGCGG
>NC_041381.1:263546675-263588722 GCF_002162155.2 Triticum dicoccoides | reverse complement strand
CCGCCGGCGCCGCGCCGCGCCCCGCCGGCTCCTCCCGCGCCTCGCCCCGCCCGTCTCCGGCGACCCCTTGCGCCGCCCTCGCCGGAGAGCCCGCCGTCGCCTCGTCCCGGATCTGGCCGGGCTGGACCAGATCCACCAGCCCGCCGATCCAAACGGTGCCCCCGATCCTGGTTCCCTCCGTCCCGGGTTCTCTCCGTCCAGTTTTTCGCGGGGTAAATTTTGGCTGTCCCTGATATTTTGCAATTATCATGCCATGTTTGACCTGTTGTATCTCTGCATCCGTAGCTCCGTTTCGTGCGTGTAATATGTAAAATTGTTCGTCTCGACGAGTAAATCATTTCATTCCATTGCATCATATTCATTTGAAGTCATCTTGATGCTCGAATCATCGTTGTAAGAGTGCTTCATAATGTTTTCTGCTGTCTGTTATCAGAACGAGCTCTTTTGTCATTTTTGCCATGATTGATGTGTGCATCCTATGAGGTTGATGTTTTCATGTGTTTTGAACTATGCCATGTCTTCTTTACAGAGGTGCTTACCATGTATTTTTGTGATCAATGTGGTGACTAGCACAAGCATGCAAACTAGGCATCGTGATATTGCTGATTTTAGTCCCTGTTCTGCTGTTATTTTGATGCCATGTAAACTTGACGTTACAGAGTGATCCATGCATATTTTGAGATACTTCAGTAAGGGTGTTTTGAACATGTGGGTTTTGTCTATCCATTCATGCCCTTGGTTGCAATTATGGAGTAGTTTAGCATGTCAGTTTCGTACTCTACTTTTGCTTCAAAATGTTTCCTGGCAGATTGTTTACTTGTTATTCAATTTAGCCAAGCTTGCTATAGTTGATCCTTGCATGCTATGGACTTGTTCTTGACTTGGTTGGTTACACAAACATGTCTTCTTAATGATGCTATGCTTATATTGTCATGCAATGACTTGTGGTGAGTGAATCAAGCTTGTTAAGTAGTGTACATGATGTTGCTGTTTTGCTAGGCTGAATCTGTTATTTCGTGATGCTATATAAACATGTTGCTACTAATCATTCTATGCATAATCTGGAGATGTTCTATAAACATGTTTTGATCTACATGTCATCCTCTATCCATTCATGCCCCTGGTTGCATTTATAGGTTGCTGTAGCTTGTCGTAATCTTGCTCTAAAGTTGCTTCATAATGTTGCTGTCAGCCTGTTTACATTAAGTTCACTTGTTCCCATGTGTTTTGCTAGTGATCCATGCACCCTATGACCTTGCTCTTGCCATGCCTAGCTTCTCAAACATGCCTTCTTACTGTTGGGTGCCTTTCCATGCCATGTATTGCTCTGTAGTGAGTTGCACAAGCTCATCTACATGCCTTAATAATTCTGTTTCTGCCATGTTTGAATATGTATTATAACTTGCCATGTTTACATAGGTGCCATCATATTTTCTGATCCTTTTTGGCTTATGGTCAGTAAGGGACTTTTTATCTATGCAATTAGTAGATTCATGCCATGCCTTTGTTTGCCATGATAAGTTCCTGTAACATGTTGTTTGATAGCTCTAAACATTGCATCATGATGTTATTTTCTGCAAAGTCTGAATTGTTATAACTTGCAATCTTACCATGTGTGTTTGAGCATGTTCTATTGATTTCTGGAGATAGATCAGTGTTCATGTTTTGTCATGCTTTACCTGTAAATCATGCCCATGTCTTTTGTTCTCATGATTGGGGTGCTGTAGCATATTGTTTTGATGTTTGCAATATGCCTAGTTGCTGTTTTGGACAGATTGTTGTTATGACTTGTTTCATGTGTGTGTGTTGAACCGTTGCTCCGTTTTGAGTGTGCTCTATATGAAACTTGCTTATAATTGCATGTAGCTTCATATGATAATGTTGCATCCTTGTTTTGAGGTGTTTGCTTGATGTTTGTATGCATTTTGCATCAATGCCATGTTTGACTTGTTTTGCTCATACCTTCTAGGCCGTAGCTCCGAACTAAATGATCTTTATATGTAACTTGACTAGAATCACGTGTAGATCATCTTGGTGCATCTTAACTTGCTGTTTAATAACTTGAACATATGGTTTATTCACATATGGACCAATTTCGAAATATGCATATGAGGACTTACCGGAATTGTTATATGTTGTTCCCGGCCTCATTTAAACTTGCCTTGATGTGTTGCTCTTGTTTGCATCATCTCTTGCCATGAGTAGCTTCATGTAGCCTTTTCATGCATCATGCTTGTTGTGCATCTTACCTTGCTCATGTGTGGTGTGTTTACCATGTTGTGTGCTTCTTCTTGTTAGTTCCTGTTTCATTGCGATCGTGAGGAATCGTTCGTCTATGCTTGGTTCGGCTTCATCCGTTCATCTTCTTCATGGACTCGTTCTTCTTCCTAGCGGGATTTCAGGCAAGATGACCGCTACCCTGGATCTCACTACTATCATTGCTATACTAGTTGCTTCGTTCTATTGCTATGCTGCGTTACCTATCTGTTGCTCTTCAAGCCATCCCAAATTGCCATGAACCTCTAACCTTTGACACCTTTCCTATGCAAACCATTGATTGGCTATGTTACCGCTTTTGCTCAGCCCCTCTTATAGCGTTGCTATTTGCAGGTGAAGTTGAAGATTTCTCCATGGTGGACAGGATTTTGGTTGGGATATCACAATATCTCTTATATTTTTTTAATGCATCTATATACTTGGTAAAGGGTGGAAGACTTGGCCTTTTGCCTAGTGTTTTGTTCCACTCTTGCCGCCCTAGTTTCCGTCATACCGGTGTTATGTTCCCGGATTTTGTGTTCCTTACGCGGTCGGGTGATTTATGGGACTCCCTTGACAGTTCGCTTTGAATAAAACTCCTCCAGCAAGGCCCAACCTTGGTTTTACCATTTGCCTCACTACCACCTATCCCTTTCCCTTGGGTCGGCCAACCCGAGGGTCATCTTTATTTTAGCCCCCCCCCCCCGGGCCAGTGCTTGTCTAAGTGTTGGTCCGAACTAAGCAACCTGCGGGGCCACCTCGGGGCAACTCGAGGGCTGGTTTTACTCGTAGCTTGACTTATCCGGTGTTGCCCTGAGAACGAGATATGTGCAGCTCCTATCGGGATTGTCGGCGCATCGGGCGGCTTTGCTGGTCTTGTTTTACCAGTGTCGAAATGTCTTGTAAACCGGGATTCCGAGTCTGATCGGGTCTTCCTGGGAGAAGGTCTATTCCTTCGTTGATCACGAGAGCTTGTCATGGGCTAAGTTGGGACACCCCTGCAGGGTATAATCTTTCGAAAGCCGTGCCTGCGGTTATAGGCAGATGGGAATTTGTTAATGTCCGGTTGTAGATAACTTGACACCAGATCCAAATTAAAACGCATCAACCGTGTGTGTAGCCATGATGGTATCTTTTCGGCGGAGTCCGGGAAGTGAACACGGTTTCTGGGTTATGTTTGACGTAAGTAGGAGTTTAGGATCACTTCTTGATCATTACTAGTTGACGACCGTTCTGCTTGCTCTCTTCTCGCTCTTATTTGCGTATGTTAGCCACCATATATGCTTTGTCGCTGCTGCAGCCTACCACTTTACCCCTTCCTTTCCCTTTAAGCTTTGCTAGTCTTGATACCCATGGTATTGGGATTGCTGAGTCCTCGTGGCTCACAGATTACTACAACAACAGTTGCAGGTACAGGTTGTGCGATGATCATGACGCGAGAGCGATGCTTGCTTGCGTTGAGTTCTTCTTCTGCTTCTTCGATCAGGGATAGGTTCCAGGTCGGCAGCCTGGGCTAGCAGGGTGGATGTCGTTTGAGTTTCTGTTTGTGTTTCATCCATAGTCGGATGATGCTCTGAAGTATTGTGATGTTGTATTCGTGTGACATTGTATGCCTTATGTATGTATCCCCATCTATTATGTAATGTTGATGTAATGATATCCACCTTGCAAAAGCGTTTCAATATGCGGGTCTATCCTTGGTGGGACCTTCGAGTTCCTTTTGGATAGGGTCGCATATTGGGCGTGACAGCTGTCAGGCATGCTGTGATGTGACACTCGACAGCGCATTTTATGCGCTCTGTCAGCCTGTAGAGTTAGGTATGATAGCTCTGTTTGCTATCTAATCAGTACATAAAGGCTGATTTGCCACTGTGGTGACCCCTTAACCTATAAAAGGAGGCCCATGGCAACCGTAGAAAGCGTTCGTGAGGTTGGTAAGTTCGGCCTCTCACACACGTCTACGCGTGTAGCCATTTCCGCTCCGAAGAAACCCTGCCGGGAAAGTGTGTTGCGCCCACGACCACCTTTTCCACCATCAATCCACCAAAGCAGGAGTAGGGTTTTACGCCTCATGGCGGCCCAATCCTGGGTAAAAACTGCCCGTGTGATCTCTGCCGCGTTGTGCTATGCTTCTTCGTTCTTTGTGCAACTTGTCCATCCCCCATTGAACCAGAAGGGGCTCGTAGCCCTATAGGTGGCCGTGGTTCCCCATGACATATATAGTCTAGGGCCACAAAGGGGTAAGTGAGGGGCAAAACAGGTACATGGGCCATGGCCCAAGTGTCTCTGCGCAGGCAGGGCCGAAAGTTCGGGGGATGGCCGAAAGGTCCGGGCGCCGGAGGTTCCGAGCGAGGGTCCAGGCATGCTCCAGGCTATCCAGAGAGTTGGCACGGTCCGGGACAATGTCGGTGTAGTAGGGCCGGAAGTTCTGGGATGGCCGGAAGTTTCGGTGTCGCCTAGAGTGTCGAGGGCCGGAGGTTCCAGACTAGCTGGAAGTTCCGGGGTTGGCAAAAATTCTGCACAAGTCTTGAAGCTAGACGTTCTTCCTCCTTCAGTCCTTGGTTCCTGAGCACATGTAGTGTCTTTGCATTAGGTAGCAACCATGTCTCGTGTGAACAGAAAGGAGAAGAACTTAGGAACGAGTTCACCTTGCATCCAATGGCGTATGCTCGAGGTCGTGGTCTCGTCGTAGTGTACATGGGCATGAGCGTAGGATGCTCCACATCAGGGACCTTAGTGGGAACAACGCCACCGTTGATAACGGTGGCGTAGCAGCCAACAAGGCTGGCAATCCAGGAGAGGACATTCATGCCGCCCCCCACCGCGGCCCCAATGCGACTCGCCGGCCTCGAAGGAATCCCGAGGACCTAGATCCCGATGACCCCTTTGAAGGGGCTGACAATAACTACTTACTCGAATTCGTGGAAGACGAGAGCCTCGGTACCGAGAACTATATAGTCCCCGGAGACCCCTTTGAGCAAGAACACTTTCGGCGGCGCCTCATGGCCACCACCCAAAGTATGAAAAGGAAGCAACGACAGTTCCAAACCAATGAGGATGCACTGAACGACAAGTCGGTCGAAATACTGTCGGCTGAGCAAGATCTTGAAGAGCGGCGCCATAGCGCCTAAATCTTATTCGTGCATGCGTTTGCTGCCCGAGTTTAATGAAGAACTAACCAACAATGTGCCTTTAACTCATGGACGGGAGGATCAATCTGACTTACCCGCTAGAGGGCGCAACAGGACAATACGGGAAAATTTCCACACTCAAACAACGCCACGCCATTACGGCAAGGACCCTATTGATTACTTGGAGCCTCACAACCTTCAACACCAGATAGAGGCAAATCAGGCACCTTCTCGGTCCATTTATGGATCAGGAAGATGCGCACCTGCGGGACTCCACGACTACGAAGCCTGGCTGGACAGGATCGCCCGAGCTCGGGATCAAGCCTACACACAGATATCTCCCGATGCCCAGCGTGACACTACTCGGACCCTGTGCCCCGCTCACCCGATCTATTTTACAGATAGGGTGATGGAACACCAATACCGGAATCGGTTTAAACCTATTAACAATCTTATGATGGCACGACTAATAAATCTGTATGGATCGAGAATTTCCTCCTCCATATACATATGGCCAATGGATATGACCTCCATGCTATCAAATATTAGCTGCTCAAGTTAAAGGGTCCGACAAGGTTTTGGCTGAGTAGCCTGCCCCCTCATTCCATCGGGAGCTGGGAAGCAGTTGAGGATGCCTTTAGGACGAATTTCCAGGGCACTTATGTCCAACCTTCGGACGCCGACGACCTTAGTCACATCGTTCAGCAACCGGGCAAGTCAGCTCAGAAATTCTGAAGTAGATTCCTTACCAAAAAGAACCAGATTATAGACTACCATGATGCCGAGGCCATTGCGGCATTCAAACAGAACATCTGAGATGAATGGCTCGCCCACCAGCTCAGGAAAGACAAGCCGAGGACCATGGCGACCCTCATCTCACTTATGACCCACTTTTGCATGGGAAAGGACAGCTGGCTGGCCTGCAGTACTCACAATGGCATGGCTGGCACCTCGGAGGCTCGTGACTCCAACTGAATCCTAGGCGCAACAAAAACAAGCGCATGGATAAAAATGGTGGGAGCAACACCGAGGAAGCTGCAATAAATGTAGGGTTCAATAGACCAAGATCCAGGCAGAAAAAGAAGTCCTTTAAAGAGAACAGAGATGGACCCAGCCAGCTCGACAAGATCCTCGACTGGTCGTGCCATATTCATCATACCTCGGACAAAACAGCAAACCATACCAACCGGAATTGAAGAGATTTCAAGAAGGCCGGCAAAAAGGCGACGGGGGGCAATAGTAAATCCCATCCTTGCGGCGGAGACAAGGATGAACCTCGACCGCCCAATAATGGGATCCAGAAACAATTTCCTCACGAGTTGAATAACGTAAACACGATCTACATCACCCACATCCCAAGAAGGAGAGGAAACAAGCACTTCGGGACGTCTACGCATTGGAGCCTGTCACCGCGAACTTCAATCCGTGGTTGGCTTACCCGATCACATTCGACAAGCATGATCATCCGACCAGCATCGGGCATGGCGGATCGACCGCTCTAGTCTTGGATCCAATTGTTGATGGATTCCACCTAACGTGCGTCCTTATGGACGAAGGTAGGAGCCTCAATTTAATTTTCGAGGATACGATCATGCAGATGGCCAAAGATTCATCTCAGATAACGCCCAACACCACCACCTTTAAAGTTCTCATACCAGGTGTCGAAGGTCATTGCACGGGAACAATGACACTAGAGGTAGTCTTTGGGTCACCCGAGAACTTCCGGAGCGAGGAGTTAATCTTCGACACCGTTCCCTTTGGCAACGGATACCACACACTCCTTGGGTGACCTCATTTTCTCGCTTTAATGCAGTCCTGCATTATGCTTACTTAAAGCTGAAATGTCGAGAGGAAACAATGTTGTTACAGTTAATGGCCACACTGAACGCTCCCTCCGAATGGAGGAGCAGACCGCGGCTTTTGCGGCAGATCTACAGGCATATGAGGAGGCAGCTCGTGCAAGTAAGCACACGTCCAACTCTTCAAAGTGTACGTGGGCCGCACAAGCCGACCTCGGTCAGGCAATCCCCCACCCCAAATAGGGGTACGAGCTCCTCGTGCACCTCCCCTGGAATGGGCACTACGTCTCTAGGGTGCATAACTTCGCACTGAAACTTTCCTGGGCCACCGAGGAGCCAAAACAAACAAAACTTCATGGTTGGCTCGACCGAGCAGCGACACACTTCGGACTTTCATACTTGCAGGGTTGAGCAAAATACTCGGCAAAGAATGGTATGGCCACATGGCTTCAACCATCCAAATGGCATCTGCACACCTCTTTAAAGGACTTGGCCGATGAAAGCATCAAATGAGTGAACGGCCAAGGTTGTAGGCAGCCCATATCAACTTCACTAGCAATGAAGAAGAGTTAGTCAATAGCATGGAGACGCAGACGTGCGGCAGGAAGCTGCTTGGGCTAATAAATATTGGGAACACGGTAATTTCAAAAAAATTCCTATGATCACGCAAGATCTATCTAGGAGATGCATAGCAACGAGAGGGGAGAGTGTGTCCACATACCCTCGTAAACCGAAAGCGAAAGCGTTTAGTTAACGCGGTTGATGTAGTTGAACGTCTCCGCGATCCGACCGATCCAAGCACCGAACATACGGCACATTCAGCACACGTTCAGCTCGATGGCGTCCCTCATTCTCTTGATCCAGTTGAGGACGAGGGTGAGTTCCGTCAGCACGACGGTGTGGCGACCGTGATTATGATGTTACAGTCGCAGGGCTTTGCCTAAGCACTACGACGATATGATCGAGGTGTGTAACTGTGGAGAGGGGCACCGCACACGGCTAAGGCAAAACTTGGTGTGTTTTAGGGTGCCCCCTGCCCCCGTATATAAAGGAGGGAGGGGGAGGCCGGCCGGCCCTTCCTAGGCACGCCGGGAGAGGGGAGTCCTACCAGGACTCCAAGTCCTAGTAGGATTACACCTAAAGGAGAGGGGGAAAGGAAAGGAGATGGGGGCCGCGCCCCCAACCCCTTTTCCAATTTGGACTGGGCTTGGGGGAATGCGCGCCACCTCCTGGTCGCAGCCTCCTTTTCCCACTAAGGCCCGTCAACTCCTTGGGGGGTTCCAGTAACCTCCCGGTACTCCGGAAAATACCCAAACTTCTCCGGAACCATTCCGATATCCGAATATAGCCTTCCAATTTATCAATCTTTATGTCTCGACCATTTCGATACTCTTTGTCACGTTCGTGATCTCATCCGGGACTCCGAACAAACTTCGGTCATCAAAACACATAACTCATAATACAAATGGTTATCGAATGTTAAGTGTGCGGACCCTACGGGTTCGAGAACTATGTAGACATGATCGAGACACATCTCCGATCAATAACCAATAGCGGAACCTAGATGCTCCCATTGGCTCCTACATATTCTATGAAGATCTTTATCGGTCAAACCGCATAACAACATACGTTGTTCCCTTTGTCATCGGTATGTTACTTGCCTGAGATTCGATCGTCGGTATCATCATACCTAGTTCAATCTCGTTACCGGCAAGTCTCTTTACTCGTTCCGTAATGCTTCATCCCACAAATAACTCATTAATCACATTGCTTGCAAGGCTTATAGCGATGAGCATTAGAGAGAGGGACGAGAGATACCTCACCGAAACACGGAGTGACAAATCCTAATCTCGATCTATGCCAACCCAACAAGAACCTTCGGAGACACCTGTATAGCATCTTCATAATCACCCAATTGCGTTGTGACATTTCACAGCACACAAGGCTTCCTCAAGTATTCGGGAGTTGCATAATCCCATAGTCTGAGGAACATGTATAAGTCATGAATAAAGCAGTAGCAATGATACTATAACGATCATAATGCTAAGCTAACGGATGGCTCTTGTCCATCACATCATTCTCCTAATGATGTGATCTCGTTCATCAAATGACAACACATGTGTATGGTTAGGAAACATAACCATCTTTAATCAATGAGCTAGTCAAGTAGAGGCATACTAAGGACACTATGTTTTGTCCATGTATTCACACATGTACTAAGTATCCGGTTAATACAATTCTAGCATGAATAATAAACATTTATCGTGAACTAAGGAAATAAATAATAAATTTATTATTGCCTCTAGGGCATATTTCCTTCAGTCTCCCACTTCCACTACAGTCTATAAAACTAGTTTACAAAGTAATGATTCTAACACCCATGGAGTCTTGGTGCTGATCATGTTTTGCTCGTGGAAGAGGCTTAGTCAACGTGTCTGCAACATTCAGATATGTATGTATTTTGCAAATCTCTATGTCTCCCTTCGCAACTTGATGCCGGATGGAATTGAAGCATCTCTTGATGTGTTTGGTTCTCTTGTGAAATCTGGATTCCTTCGCCAAGGCAATTGCACCAGTACTGTCGCAAAATATTTTCATTGGACCCGATGCACTAGATATGACATCTAGATCGGATATGAACTCCTTCATCCGGACTCCTTCATTTGCTGCTTCCGAAGCATCTATGTACTCCGCTTCACACGTAGATCCTGCCACGACGCTCTGCTTGGAACTGCACCAACTGATAGCCCCACCATTCAATAAAAATATGTATCCGGTTTGTGACTTAAGAGTCATCCAGATCAGTGTCAAAGCTTGCATCAACGTAACCATTTACGATAAGCTCTTTGTCACCTCCATAAACGAGAAACATATCCTTAGTCCTTTTCAGGTATTTCAGGATGTTCTTGACCACTGTCCAGTGCTCCACTCCTGGATTACTTTGGTACCTCCCTGCTATACCTATAGCAAGGCACACATCAGGTCTGGTACACAACATTGCATACATGATAGAACCTATGGCTGAAGCATAGGGAATGACTTTCATTTTCTCTCTATCTTCTGCAGTGGTTGGGCATTGAGTCTGACTCAACTTCACACCTTGTAACACAGGCAAGAACCCTTTCTTTGACTGATCCATTTTGAACTTCTTCAAAACTTTATCAAGGTATGTGCTTTGTGAAAGTCCAATTAAGCGTCTTGATCTATCTCTATAGATCTTGATGCCTAATTGTAAGGATCTTCACCGAGGTCTTTCATTGAAAAACTCTTATTCAAGTATCCCTTTATACTATCCAGAAATTCTATATCGTTTCCAATCAACAATATGTCATCCACATATAATATTAGAAATGTTACAAAGCTCCCACTCACTTTCATGTAAATACAGGCTTCTCCAAAAGTCTGTATAAAACCATATGCTTTGATCACACTATCAAAGTGATTATTCCAACTCTGAGAGGCTTGCACCAGTCCAAAAATGGATCGCTGGAGCTTGCACACTTTGTTAGCACCCTTTAGATCGACAAAACATTCTGGTTGCATCATATACAACTCTTCTTCCAGAAATCCATTCAGGAATGCAGTTTTGACATCCATCTACCATATTTCATAATCATAAAACGCGGCAATTGGTAATAGGATTCAGACAGACTTAAGCATCGCTACGTGTGAGAAAGTCTCATCGTAGTCAACTCCTTGAACTTGTCGAAAACCTTTCGCAACAAGTCGAGCTTTGTAGACAGTAACATTACCGTCAGCGTTAGTCTTCTTCTTGAAGATCCATTTATTTTCTATGGCTTGCCGATCATCGGGCAAATCCATCAAAGTCCACACTTTGTTCTCATACATGGATCACATCTCATATTTCATGCCCTCAAGCCATTTCGTGGAATCTGGGCTCATCATCGCTTCCTCGTAGTTCGTAGGTTCATCATGGTCTAGTAACATGACTTCCAGAATAGGATTACCATACGAGGTTCTGTAGTAACTTGATCTGAAGTTTCATGATCATCATCATTAGCTTCCTCACTAATTGGTGTAGGAGTCACTGGAACTGATCTCTGTGATGAACTACTCTCCAATTCGGGAGCAGGTACAACTACCTCATCAAGTTCTACTTTCCTCCCACTCACTTCTTTCGAGAGAAACTCCTTCTCTAGAAAGGATCCATTTTTAGCAACAAATATCTTGTCTCCAGATCTGTGATAGAAGGTGTACCCAACAGTTTCCTTTGGGTATCCTATGAAGATGCACTTCTCCAATTTAGGTTCGAGCTTATTAGGTTGAAGCTTTTTCACATAAGCATCGAAGCCCCAAGCTTTGAGAAATGACAACTTTGGTTTCTTGCCAAACCACAGTTCATAAGGCGTCGGCTCAAAGGATTTTGATGGTGCCCTATTTAAAGTGAATGCAGTTGTCTCTAAAGCATATCTCCAAAATGATAGCGGTAAATCAGTTCGAGACATCATAGATCGCACCATATCCAATAAAGTACGATTACAACATTCGGACACACCATTACGATGTGGGGTTCCTGGTGGCGTAAGTTGTGAAACTACTCCACATTGTTTCAAATGAAGACCAAACTCGTAAATCAAATATTCGCCTCCACGATCAGATCATAGAAACTTTATTTTTTTGTTACAATGATTTTCCACTTCACTCTGAAATTCTTTGAACTTCTCAAATGTTTTGGACTTATGCTTCATTAAGTAGATATACCCATATCTGCTCAAATCATCTGTGAAGGTAAGAAAATAGCGATACCCGTCACGAGCCTCACCACTCATTGGACCGCATACATCAGTATGTATCATTTCCAACAAGTCAGTAGCTCGTTCCATTGTTCCGGAGAACGGAGTTTTAGTCATCTTGCCCATGAGGCATGGTTGGTAAGCACCAAGTGATTCCAAAAGCCCATTGTTGGTGTTAAAACCGGTGGATCTCGGGTAGGGGGTCCCGAACTGTGCGTCTAGGCGGATGGTAACAGGAGACAAGGGACACGATGTTTTACCCAGGTTCGGGCCCTCTTGATGGAGGTAAAACCCTACGTCCTGCTTGATTAATATTGATGATGTGTGTTACAAGAGTAGATCTACCACGAGATCAAGGAGGCTAAACCCTAGAAGCTAGCCTATGGTATGATTGTTGTTCGTCCTACGGACTAAAGCCATCTAGTTTATATAGACATCGAAGAGGGCTAGGGTTACACAGAGTCGGTTACAATGGTAGGGGATCTACATATCCGTATCACCAAGCTTGCCTTCCACGCCAAGGAAAGTCCCATCCAGACACGGGACGAAGTCTTCAATCTTGTATCTTCATAGTCTTGGAGTCCGGCCGATGATGATAGTTCGGCTATCCGGACACCCCCTAGTCCAGGACTCCCTCAGTAGCCCCTGAACCAGGCTTCAATGATGACGAGTCCGGCGCGCATATTGTCTTCGGCATTGCAAGGTGGGTTCCTCCTTCGAATAACTTATAGAAGATTGTGAACACCAGCATAGTGTCCGGCTCTGTAAAATAAATTCCACGTTCCACCATAGAGAGAAGAATATTCACAGAATGTTCAATCTGCTGACGTATTTGGTGGCGTGATGTCACATCACTACCAAGCCTTTACTTGAATTGTTTTTATTGTACCACCTCAGCGCGTTTAGCGAAGCGGTTTCCTTGGCACATCTTGTTGAAGCAGAGATCGTGTTCCCCTTATTCCGGGATTCCCGTCAATACGGACGTGGGTAACCCAACCGCGCCATTGATTGCGGCGCTTGGGAGATAAGCGAGTTTTATCAGGCCGATGGGGACACATGTTTTTGTCCGCCCATATAAGGGGATAAAGATCCAACCCTTTTACCCGCGCCTTCTTCCTCCTTGGCTTATCCATCTCCGCGAACTCGAGCTCCAGCGCCCAAGTCCGCACATCTCACCTCAACCTTCTCCAACTATGTCCGGAGCGGGATCCAAGTGGATGGCCTCCTCCGTCACGGAGGGGCACATCCAGAAGCTGCGCAGCGCCGTATATTTGTCCAGCAACATCACGCACGGGCTCCCCAACAAGGGAGAGCTCATCCCCACCCCCAGGCCCCATGAGAGGGTAGTACTTCTTCCCCATTTCCTCCGCGGACTGGGCTTCCCACTCCAACCCTTTGTCCGGGGGCTCATGTTCTACTACGGCCTGGATTTCCTTGATCTAGCCCCGAATTTCATCCTCAACATCTCGGCGTTCATCGTCGTGTGTGAGGCCTTCCTCTGCATCCAGCCCCACTTCGGCTTGTGGCTCAAGACCTTCAGTATCAAGCCGAAGGTTGTGAAGGGCAGTCAAGCGGAGTGCGGAGGCGCCATGGTGGGCAGGATGTCCCACGTTACTTGGCTTGAGGGCACTTTCGTGGAAACCATTAAGGGCTGGCAATCGGGGTGGTTCTACATCACCGAGCCGCGTGACCTTGAATGGGCAGCGGCCCCCGAATTCAGATCTGGCATCCCCACACGACTCACCTCCTGGAAAGAGAGCGGCCGAACATGGGGTGATTCGGAGGAGCTGACCGGACTCCAAGCCTGCATCCAAAAGCTAGTGGACAAGAAGCTCAAGCTTGTCAACGTAGTCCAGGTCATGCTCATCCGCCGGATTCTCCCGTGCCAACGACGGGGCTTCAATATGTGGGAGTTCGATCCGGCGCAGCACTAGACTTTGAGCGGGCTCTTCGACACTACATACGAAGACGTCTGGAGGGTGCTGTTTAAGGGTGCCGAGGCCCCCGCATCCGCTACCGAAGATCGCGGATTCAGCTCGCAGCGTCCAGCTGACGAGGTAAGTGATTTTGCCCTTTACGGGATGCTTGTTTTCCATAGTTTGACTCTATGCGGGATCTAAACTGCCTCTCCTTTGACAGGACTGGCTGGAGAAGGCCGAACAGACTATCTATCCGGCCCCACTACCAGAGGACCCAGCGGACGCCCGCTTAACCGGGCTGTTGGCTCCGGCACCCCACGTGGTGCCGGAGAAGAAGGCCCAGAAGAAGGCCACAGGCACTCGGAAGAGATCCCGTTTTCAGGTGTTATCGGATGATGACTCCGAGGCATACTCCTCCCGCAAAGGCGAGGAGGAGAAGAAGAAAGCCTCTCCCCCAGCGGAGGGAGGGAAGAAAAGGAAGGCCTCCCCAACGAGGGAGGCCGAAGGGTCCAAGAAGGGAAGGACTCTTTCCCTAGACTGCTCTGCCAACGCCGGCGACGACGACGAGGATTGGCCCCCAAGGGCCAAGCCCCTGGCGAGATCGTAAGTATCCGGACTCCCGAATAAGTTTATAATTTTTCTTTTCGCCACATGGTGTCTTTCTAATGCCGCATACAACCCTGCAATCCGCCCAAGGATGATCTTCCCGCTTCGTCGAGCGGGTCCTTGGGTGCGTCGGATATGGATTCCCTTCCGACCGCCTCCACCCCCCGTGATGCGGACGATGCCGAGGTGGGATCCCGGGAAGGGACCTACCAGGAGGAGGAGGCCCGGAGGTGTCACAGAACAAACTCCCAGACTTTGCACCGGACTCGGCCCTAGAACCCATAGTGGCTCCGGAGTCCGGTGGGCGGCCCCTTCGTAAGAAGGGCAAGACCGTGACGCCGGCAGCCTCCGTCCAACCGGAGGCGCCGGATAGCTTGCTGGAGGCGCTCAATGGCACCTCCATCGAAGAGGAACACCGCACTGTTATGAGTGCGGTGATTCAGAAGGTTCAGCTCGCCAAGAGCGGGCTGACCGAAGCCTACAGCAGCCTTCTAACAGGCTTTGAGGTAAGAATTTCGATATATGTAAAATAGTACCGCATAGACAGTAGCCCCTGATGCTCGGCTCGGTGTTCGGAAAGAAAAGCCGGACTGAGGATCTAAAAAGATATACGCAGGAGTCATAAAAAATATGTCAATATGGGATTGCAGGTTGTGCTGCTGACCTCTGCCGCACTGACTGCGGAGGTCAATACTTTGAAGCAAAGCCTCGAGCGGTCCGAGAACGAGCTCGGCCGTGCCAAGAAGCAGCTCGAGGACAATGAAGGTGAGTAACACCTTATTAAAAATGTACCTTACAGAAAAGGATTTTGGTTGCAAGAAGAATGACAAGGATAACGTGGGTATTGCAGGGGCCACAAGCGAGGTGGCGACCCTGAAGGAGGCGGTGTCCGCGGCCGAACGTAATGCGGCCGCGGAATGGACCGAGCGAGAGAGGCAGGAGGCGCGGGTGGCGGAGGTACGGCAAGAGCTCCAGGCTCTCGTGGAAAAACACGAGAGTTTGGAGCGTGACTCGAAGACTCGAGAGTCCGAGCTTGCAACGGCTCTTGAGAGTGCCAAAGCCGCTAAGGCAGAAGCCTATAAGGCCCTCCAGGAAGTCGAGGTGTTGAAGAAAATAGCGGCGGGTAAGGCATTTTTCATGCAAAGTAAGCATGTGAGTGTGAATTACCTATCACTTAGCCGAATTCGGAGCTCTCCAGGAGCGTTCGCAGATCTGCCCCGCAGCGTGTCCGATGCTGTCGCTTTCTACAGGGCCGAGGAGGGGAGCTCGACGGAGAAGGTCTTCTGGTCTCAGTATGCTGAGGCCGGACATCCGGTGCCCCTTAGCGACCATCTGAAGCAGTTGGTCGAGCTCCACAAGGTGGCCGAACAGGCCATGAAGGGCCTCATAGTTCGGCTATGGCCTAAGGAGGCCATGCCTGGGAGCTACTTCGGCCTGGTGCGGCGGCTGGTGGATGCGTGTCTAAGGGTTGAAGTCATCAAGCACTCCGCTTGTATTGAATGTGCCCGTCGGGCCCTTGCCCGCGCAAAGGTGCACTGGGGCAAGATGGATGCTCAGAAGCTTGTGACGGACGCGCCACCGCAGGGCAAGGACCATCGCACGCCCAAGATGTATTATAAGAGTGTCCTGAAGGGTGCCTGCATTATTGCGGGTGAGTGCTCCAAAGATGTAATATTTGAGTAGACTTGCATTTTGTTATCCTGTGCGCTGAAAACTTAGTTCATATGCGCTAAGCAATGCTTGTTAATTTAAAATATTACCTTCTGTGTGGCTGTTTATCAAATTTGAGAGATGGCAAGTCGTCGGCTTCAGCCCCCATGCCACGAGTGCTGGGGAGTTTGGGATAAATTTGAGCACTCTTGTTCCCATTTTTGGGTCCATCTTGGGAGGCGCCCAACACAACGAACAAGGCAACTGGACTTATAATGCGTGAACACTCTCACTTAGCCATAGAATTCTATAATTTTAAATTTCGGCGAAGCCCCTAGTATTCGGATGGCCGAATTTGGGGCGCTATCCACGCCTGGGCCGGACAAAGCCGGCTCCTCGCTCTAAGCGGCATAAGTCTTTAGGGACTCACAAAAAACCTCTCGAACAGCGACCAGCTCTCGCCTCATCATGACGGTCAGTTTTAGCTTTCTCCACTGAGGCGCTCGCCCAGCTCAACTGGGGCGCAATCGCAGTGGTTCTCCCAGTGCTACCTTAGGCGATACAATGGAACGTAAGGTACCAAAACATGGGAGCCGGGCAAACCCAACTATTGACCCAAGACATGATTCGGAGCCGATGCATATAATGCTATATGTTCGGGGTGCCGCACTTGTGAAAGTTTTCGGACTTATCACACCATGATGCGGGAAACATAAGCCCCTGGTGTATTTAGCCGTACCAAAATGTACGGATGCAACATGTCATAAATGAACATATGTATAAGAAAGAAATGCAATTGGAAGCAAAAAGGTGCTGCATTACTTATTCAAGAAAAACTGCTGTGAATGCAGAACGATACAATGGTGCGATAAGCAAGGGATGGGACTATTAAACATGTCCCCCTCCAGGGGTAGGCTACGGAATGGTGTATAAAACAGATTTAATGCTCGTAATGGAGACCACTTGGATATTCGTTGTAGCCTTTCTCCTTCCCTGGCTGTTGCATCGTGAGTTCGGCAGGTCTGCTGCCGGACAGGGCCTCTGACGAACGGAGTCCTGTGGGTAAAAATAAAAAGGAAAAAGAAAAAAAAGAATGACACACTTGAGAGCCCCTGGTGTGGTTGAGCCGCATTCTGGGCCTATCATGGTCGTGCCCCTCTCCCCATGCCCATGGTATCTCCAAAGCGTAATGGTGTACGCGAAGGACCTGTCTTGACGTTTTGCAGGGGCTGGGGTTGGGGCCGCACTGCTACGCGTGCTCGGAGCATGCCAGGTGATCTTGTTGTAGGTTACTCCGGGCGCGTTTAGCCGTGTCCGGTCGCTTAACGGCCGGACTCGAGAATGGCCTTAAGAGGCTGCACTGTACATCTGCCGCGAGAGCCGATGTATGTTCCTCCGTTCGGAGAGAGCATTCAGTGTTTCCGTTGACCGTGATGACTCCTCGAGGGCCTGGCATCTTGAGCTTGAGGTATGCGTAGTGCGGCACCGCGTTGAACTTTGCAAACGCGTACGTCCGAGCAGAGCATGATAGCAGCTGCGGAACGGAACTATGTCGAAGATTAACTCCTCGCTTCGGAAGTTATCCGGGGATCCGATGACCACTTCCAGTGTAACTGAGGCTGTACAATTGGCTTCTACACCTGGTATGACGCCTTTAAAGGTCGTCTTGGTAGGTTTACTCCTTGAGGGGTCTATGCCCATTTTGCGCACTGTATCCTGATAAAGCAGATTCAGGCTGCTGCCGCCGTCCATCAGGACTCTGGTGAGGTGAAATCCATCGACAATTGGGTCTAAAACCAATGCGGTGAATCCGCCGTGGCGGATGCTGGTGGGGTGGTCCCTTCGGTCAAAAGTGATCGGGCAGGAGGACCATGGATTGAACTTCGGGGCAACTGGCTCCATCGCGTATACATCCCTGAGTTCACGCTTCCGCTCCCTTTTGGGTATGTGTGTTGCATATATCATGTTCACCGTCCGCACCTGTGGGGGGAAACCCTTCTGTCCTCTATTGTTCGGCGGTCGGGTCTCTTCCTCGTCATCTCTATGCAGCCCCTTGTCATTGTTTTCGGCAATTAACTTGCTTGCCTGCTTGAATACCCAATAGTCCCTGTTGGTGTGGTTGGCTGGCTTTTCGGGGGTACCGTGTATCTGGCACGAGCGGTCGAGTATTCGGTCCAAATTGGACGAACCCGGAGTAGTTCTTTTGAATGGCTTTTTCCACTGACCGGGTTTAGAGCCTCTGAATCCGGCATTGACTGTCGTATCTTCACTATTCTCGCCGTTAATGCGGCGTTTGTTTTTGTTGCGACGCGACCTGCCATTACGGTCCTTGATATCCGGACTGCCAGAATTTTTGCTGAGGTTGTTGCTGTGTGCTAGCCAGCTGTCCTCACCCGCGCAGAAGCGGGTCATGAGTGATGTGAGGGCTGCCATGGATTTCGGTTTTTCCTGTCCCAGGTGCCGGGCAAGCCACTCGTCGCGGATGTTATCTTTGAAGGCCGCGAGGACCTCCGCATCCGGACAGTCGATGATTTGGTTTTTCTTGGTTAAGAACCGTGTCCAGAATTGTCTGGCCGATTCGTCTGGCTGCTGAATTATATGGCTTAGGTCGTCAGCGTCTGGTGGTCGCACATACGTGCCTTGGAAGTTATCGAGGAATGCGGCTTCCAGGTCTTCCCAACTCCCAATTGACTCTGCTGGCAAGCTGTTAAGCCAATGCCAGGCTGGTCCTTTAAGCTTGAGTGGGAGATATTTGATGGCGTGAAGATCATCACAGCGGGCCATGTGGATGTGAAGGAGATAGTCTTCGATCCAAACCGCGGGGTCTATTGTGCCATCGTAAGATTCAATATTCACGGGTTTAAACCCTTCGGGGATTTGATGATCCATTACTTCATCTGTGAAGCATAGTGGGTGTGCGGCGCCTCTGTACTGGGCGATATCACGACGGAGCTCAAAAGAGCTTTGTCTATTTTGTTCGGCCCGCCCGGACTTACTGTGTTCAGCGTGACGGTTGTCGTCACGTATCATGGGGCACCCACGCGATCCATAGATCGATCTTGATTGACTTGCCTTATCCACCAATATATCTCGCAAGTCCGGAGCGTTCCCCTGTGGCCTTGTGCTTTTCAAGCGATGCCGGGGTACGGTTCTAGTGAAGGGCCTAGAGGCCTCTCTGTCACGACCACGGGGTGGTCGGTCAACTGTATTGTCTGCTGGTGATGCAGGTTCATATGCCTCCTCCTCTAATCGGGGGAGCAACTTGCGTTTAGGGTAGCTTTTGGAGGGGCGTTCGAGCTCATGCTCTTCGGCCGCGAGGACTTCAGTCCATCTGTCGGCTAGCAGATCTTGATCAGCTCTAAGCTGTTGCTGCTTTTTCTTGAGGCTGTTTGCTGCGGCCATAAGCCCGCGTTTAAAACGCTCTTGTTCGACGGGATCCTCAGGCACGACGAATTCGTCGTCGTCGAGGCTTGCCTCATCTCCGGAGGGAGGCATATAATCCTCTACCTCTTCTTCTGTCGCTCTCTCATGGGGGATGGCGTCTCCGTCCTCCTGTGCTGAATCTTGCTGGAGTGGGTTGTCTTCGGCACTGTCTGGGGTGTTATTATCTCCGGTGCCGGAATCTTCATTCTTGCTGTGGCGGGATTTAGAGCGGCGCCGCTGACGCTGGCGCTTGGGCTGTTTCTTGGAGGGGTCTTCCTCCGCTGTTTCTTCGCCATTCCCATCCTTTGGGATATCCACCATGTATATGTCATATGATGAGGTGGCTTTCCAGTGCCCGGTAGGCGCTGGTTCTTGGTCGTCTCCGACATCGTCGTCCATACCGTCAATGTCTTCGGAGTCGTAGTCTAGCATGTCTGTTAGATCGTCGACAGTGGCTACTAAGTGGGTGGTGGGTGGGCTTTGAATTTCTTCATCGTCCGCATCCCAACCGTCCTGACTGCAGTCCGTCCAGGGCTCTCCTGATAACGAGAGATACTTTAGCGAACTCAAGATGTCGCCGAAAGGTGAGTGCTGAAAGATGTCCGCAGCGGTGAACTCCATGATCGGCGCCCAACCGGATTCGATTGGAGGGGGCGCGGGAGGCTCGGAGTCCGGCGAGGAGTCCGGCACCTCGGAGTAACGGGCTTCATGAGGGACAAGATCAGTGTTCGGCTCTATCGCCATAGAGGTTGCAGCCCCCGAGGCGGTGTCTAGCCATCCGTCCTCGATCTGCGCAGTCGGCTCCGAATTGAAGATCGGAGTGGACTCGAGTGCGGCCTCCAGGATACTGTCCGGCTGTAGAGCTAAATCATGCTCGTCGTGACAGTGCGGCACACTCGGCTGTGGCTCGAATCCATCGAGGATCAGGTTCCCGCGGATGTCAGCCGTGAAGTTCAAACTTCCAAATCTGACCTGACGGCCAGGGGCGTAGCTTTCGATCTGCTCCAGATGGCCAAGCGAATTGGCCCGCAGTGCAAAGCCGCTGAATACGAAGAACTGTCCAGGGAGGAAGGTCTCACCCTGGACTACGTCGTTGTTGATGATCGAAGAAGCCATCGAGCCTATCAGCGACGACACAGAGGAACTCTCAATGAAAGGACCAATGTCGGTGTCAGAACCGGCGGATCTCGGGTAGGGGGTCCCGAACTGTGCGTCTAGGCGGATGGTAACAGGAGACAAAGGGACACGATGTTTTACCCAGGTTCGGGCCCTCTTGATGGAGGTAAAACCCTACGTCCTTCTTGATTAATATTGATGATGTGTGTTACAAGAGTAGATCTACCACAAGATCAAGGAGGCTAAACCCTAGAAGCTAGCCTATGGTATGATTGTTGTTCGTCCTACGTACTAAAGCCATCCGGTTTATATAGACACCGGAGAGGGCTAGGGTTACACAGAGTCGGTTACAATGGTAGGAGATCTACATATCCGTATCGCCAAGCTTGCCTTCCACGCCAAGGAAAGTCCCATCCGGACACGGGATGAAGTTTTCAATCTTGTATCTTCATAGTCTTGGAGTCCGGCCGATGATGATAGTTCGGCTATTCGGACACCCCCTAGTCCAGGACTCCCACACCCATCAGCATGGAGTTTCTTCATGCGCTTTACACCAATATGACCTAAATGGTTGTCCCACAAATAAGTTGCACTATCATTATCAACTTTGCGTCTTTTGGCTTCAATAGTATGAACCATGTGTATCTCCATGATCGAGATTCAATAAAAATAGACCACTAAGCAAGGGTGCATGACCATAAAGATATTACTCATATAAATAGAACAACCATTATTCTCTTATTTAAAAGAATAATCGTCTCACATCAAACAAGATCCAGATATAATGTTCATGCTCAACGCTGGCACCAAATAACAATTATTCAGGTCTAAAACTAATTCCGAATGTAGATGTAGAGGTAGCGTGCCGACGGCGATCTCATCGACCTTGCAACCATTTCCGACGCGCATCATCCCGTCGTCCTTAGCCAATCTTCGTTTAATCCATAGCCCCTGTTTCGAGTTGCAAATATGAGCAACAGGACCAGTATCAAATACCCAGTCACTACTACGAGCATTAGTAAGTTACACATCAATAACATGTATATCAAATATACCTTTCACTTTTCCATCCTTCTTATCCACCAAATACTTGGGGTAGTTCTGCTTCCAGTGACCAGTCCCTTTGCAGTAGAAGCACTCAGTTTCAGGCTTAGGTCCAGACTTGGGTTTCTTCTCTTGAGCAACAACTTTCTTGTCATTCTTCTTGAAGTTCCCCTTCTTCCCTTTGCCCTTTTTATTGAAACTAGTTGTCTTGTTAACCCTCAACACTTGAGGCTCCTTCTTGATTTCTACCTCCGCAGTTTTTAGCATTGTGAAGAGCTCAGGAATTGTTTTTGTCATCCCTTGCATATTATAGTTCGTCACGAAGCCTTTATAACCTGTGGCAGTGGTTGAAGAACTCTGTCAATGAGAATATCATCAGGAAGATTAACTCCCAGCTGAGTCAAGTGGTTATGGTACCCAGACATTCCGATTATGTGTTCACTGACATAACTATTCTAATCCATTTTGCAGCTATAGAACTTGTTGGAGACTGCATATCTCTCAACTCGAGCATTTGCTTGAAATATTAACTTCAATTCTTGGAACATCTCATATGCTCCATGACATTCAAAATGTCTTTGAAGTCCCTATTCTAAGCCGTAAAGCATGGCACACTGACCTATCGAGTAGTCATCAGCTTTGCTCTGCCGGACTTTCTTAACGTCATCGGTAGCGTCTGCAGCAGGCCTAGCACCTAGCAGTGCTTCCAAGAGGTAATTCTTCTGTGCAACAATGAGGATAATCCTCAAGTTACGGACCCAGTCCGTGTAATTGCTACCATCATCTTTCAACTTAGCTTTCTCTAGGAATGCCTTAAAATTCACAGGAATGGTAGCACGGGCTATTGATCTACAATAACATAGACATGCAAAATAACTATTAGGACTAAGTTCCTGATAAATTAAAGTTCAATTAATCATATTACTTAAGAATTCCCACTTAGATAGACATACCTCTAGACATCTAAATGATCACGTGATCCAAATCAACTAAACCATGTCCGATCATCACGTGAGATGGAGTAGTTTTCAATGGTGAACATCACTATGTTCATCATATCCACTATATGATTCACGTTCGACCTTTCGGTCTCCAGTGTCCCGAGGCCATATCTGTATATGCTAGGCTTGTCAAGTTTAACCCGAGTATTCCGCATGTGCAAAACTGGCTTGCCCCCATTGTATTTGAACGTAGAGCTTATCACACCCGATCATCACATGGTGTCTCAGCACGACAAACTGTAGCAATGGTACATACACAGGGAGACCACTTATAACTTGAAATTTAGTAAGGGATCATCTTATAATGCTACTGCCGTACTAAGCAAAATAAGATGCATAAAAGATAAACATCACATGCAATCAAAATATGTGACATGATATGGCCATCATCATCTTGTGCTTATGATCTCCATCACCGAAGCATCGTCACGATCTCCATCGTCACCGGCGCGACACCTTGATCTCCATTGTAGCATCGTTGTCGTGTCGCCAACTATTGCTTCTACGACTATTGCTACCGCTTAGTGATAAAGTAAAGCAATTACATGGTGATTGCATTGCATACAATAATGCGACAACCATATGGCTCCTGCCAGTTGTCAATAACTCTGTTACAAAACATGATCATCTCATACAACAATTTATATCACATTATGTCTTGACCATATCACATCACAGCAAGCCCTGCAAAAACAAGTTAGACGTCCTCTACTTTGTTGTTGCAAGTTTTACGTGACTGCTACAGGCTTCTAGCAAGAACCGTTCTTACCTACGCATCAAAACCACAACGATTTTTCGCCAACTGTGATGTTTTAACCTTAAACAAGGCCATAGTCAAACTCGATTCAACTAAAGTTGGAGAAACAGACACCCGCCAGCCACCTATGTGCAAAAGTACGTCGGTAGAACCATTCTCATGAACGTGGTCATGTAATGTCGGTTTGGGCCGCTTCATCCAACAATACCACAGAATCAAAGTAAGATGTTCGTGGTAAGTAGTATGACTATTATCGCTCACAACTCTTTGTGTTCTACTCGTGCATAAAACATCTACGCATAGACTGAGCTCGTATGCCACTGTTGGGAATGCGGTAATTTCAAAAAAATTCCTACGATCACGCAAGATCTTTCTAGGAGATGCATAGCAACCAGAGGGGAGAGTGTGTCCACATACCCTTGTAGACCGAAAGCGGAAGCATTTAGTTAACGTGGTTGATGTAGTCGAACGTCTTTGCGATCCAACCGATCCAAGTACCGAACGTATGGCATCTCCGCGTTCAGCACATGTTCAACTTGATGACATTCTGTCAGCATGACGGCATGGCGACGATGATGTTGATGTTACCGGCGCAGGGCTTCTCCTAAGCACTATGGTGATATGATCGAGATGTGTAACTGTGGATCGGGGCACCGCACACGGCTACGGCAAAAATTGGTGTGTTCTAGGGTGCCCCCCTACCCCCGTACATAAAGGAGGGAGGGGGAGGCCGGCCGGCCCTGGCTAGGCGAGCCGGGAGGGGGGTCCTACTAGGAATCCAAGTCCTAGCACGATTCCACCTACAGGAGAGGTGGAAAGGAAGGGAGAGGGAGGTCGCGTGTTAGGACCCCGATCCTAAGTCACACCGATCTAGCATGTAACACATCATATCACTTTGCCGCCTCACGCACGGTATTCCCACGGGTGCCACCTTACCTGGCCCGGCACCATTTGCGCATTTTGGCTCACGTATATGATAGTGCCGCTAGCATCCATATGACAAAGAATCCGGGCTGACATGGCTAGTCGTGAACCCAAAGTGGCACTAACTTACAGGGACATGCATACATGACCCAACAACGAACGTGTCGGTCATCAGCGAGTGAATCTGGGCTGTAGCAACTGGGCTAGCAGGACTCCGGTAAATCGGGCTGTAGCAGGCTAACAGGGCTCCGGTAGACACCGCGTGACATTTCCCCGAAGGGACAGACACCGGATCAAAGAAGGACACATGCCGGCCAGCCTAAGTGTTCCGGAGCAGTAGCAAGCTACCATGGCTCAGTGGAAGCACTAGGAGACATTTCTCGGTAAGAGAGGCTACAAAGGATAAACAACTAGATTGTCAGATCCCGCACATACGAAGCATTTCAATAACATACACACAATATGCTCGATATGTGCAAATACAACATGGCATCACAACATGACTCTACAACTCAAGTATTTATACAATAGGCTCCGAGGAGCGAGATATTACAAACATGGGTCTCACGACCCAACATTCAGAGCATACAAGTCAAAACACAAGCGGAAGCTTAACATGTCTGAGTACAGACATCTACAAATGAAAAAGGCTGAGAAACCTGTCTATCTACCAGATCCTGCCGAGGGCACAAGATCGTAGCTAAGGTAACAAGCTAAACGTCAAAGTCCACGCAGAACTACTAGTGAGACGGAAGTCTCTGCAAAAACGTAATATAGGCAAATGTGAGTACAAATGTACCCAGCAAGACTTACATCAGAACTAACTACACATGCATCATTATCAACAAAGGGGGTGGTGGGGTTTAACCGCAGCAAGCCAGCTTTGACTCGGTGGCTAACCTGAACTACGACTGCAAGTAACTCTTTTGAGGTGGTGCACACGAGTCCACATATTCACCATATCAATACACCACTATGGATCCGCTCCCGTCTCCCTACGAGAACGCCATCCATAGCACTCATGCTTATCTTGCGTATTTTAGAGTATCCACTTCAAGTTATCTTTGAACTGTACAGGCAACCCAGAAGTCCTTTACCGCGGACACGGCTATTCGAATAGATCATAATAACCCTGCAGGGGTGTACTTCTTCACACATGCTCTCACCACTTACCGCCATTTACACGACATGTACTCGACAACCTTCAAGCGGAATCCCAGCGAGGGTGTCGGCCATGACCTGACTAACCACACAAGTCTCTCGTCCGGGTTTATCGCCTATTCGGGTTCCATCCACAAGGAGATCCGGCCGGGGTGTCGTTCACAGCCCCAAACAATGTGTGTAGGGTTCCCAAGCCCACCATTCGGGTGCCACTTGGTACACCGGGCCACTGTGCCTAGTATGTCCCAAGCCCACCTGTACCGGGTGCCACCTGGTAGACTACTAACACTACCTACAAACACAGAAACTAGTTGCAACTCGTGGACAGAGATCAAGTTGATTAATAAGTCGAGAGGGGCACTTAAGCATTCCAATGCGTGGTACTAGCTGGTCATGGATCACAAACACATAACTCAGTTCCTGAGGACAGCTGCAATGAGACAACCAACCATGTACTCCTACATGGCCTCTCACTGCTACCTTTACCAAATCGTGTTCACACACTTAGCTCTCACCAGTAGGACATGTTCACCACATTCCAATTCATCCCCGATGAATCAGACCGGACACAACTCTAAGCAATAGCAGGCATGACAAACATGCATGAATGAGTAGGCACATCAGGGCTCAAACAACTCCTACTCATGCTAGTGGGTTTCATCTATTTACTATGGCAATGCAGGTCATGCAAAGGATAAAGGGGTTCAGCTACCGCAGCAAGTAATAGATGAATCGGTGTTGTCCAAATGCAGTAAAAGAGAGCAGGGGCGAGAGAGTGGGATTTTATCGGAATGAACAAGGGGGTTTTGCTTGCCTGGCACTTCTGAAGATAATATAGCTCTTCATCGGTGTCATCAATCTCATCGTCGGAACATCGTCTACTAAGAGGGGACAAATACCGGCAAACAACAAGGAACACAATCAATGCAATGCTCAATATGATGCATGATCATGACATGGCAACATGCTAGTGTTTTGAGCTAATGCAACTAGCAACAGAATTAAATGAAGTTGGTTTGAACCCTAAGTTCAAATCCAAACTCCATATGTGAAATTCGAATGCCATTTATATGATTTGTCCTAAAAAGTAGCCATAAGTTGTTCTATCATGCATGAGAATGGTACAGATGAATAGATTGGATTTTTCTGATCATTTTTCATATATAAATTATTTAATTTGGAGCTACGGTTGATTTTATATGAATTTTTGAAGTTTGCAACAATTTCTGGAATTTTCTGGTTTAATTAAAATCCAGAAAATCACTTACTGCATCAGCATGATGACAGCACGACGTCAGCAAGGTCAACAGGGTCAAACCTGACCCGTGGGGTCCATTGGTCAGTGAGACATACACTAATCCCGCGTTGGCTCGGGCTTTGACCCACTGCGGGGCCCGCTGTCAGTGTCTAAGGGTGGTTTAGCTAGCGGTGATTAGCACTAATTACGCGGCCACGTCGGCACACCGGAGTTTGGGCGCACTCGGGAACGAGGCTGCGGTGCACTAGGGGAGAAGATGATGGGCTAGGTGGCATCCGCAGGTCACCAGAAGCACGCTAGTGCCACGGGTTCGAGCAGAGGGGCTCGGGTCAGGAGAGCTACGCGGCCATGGCGGACGGCGGTTCTCGGGAATGTGGGCAAGGGTGCTACGGCACGGCAACGAGCAAAACGAAGGAGAGGAAATGGAGTGGAGCTCACAGCGAGTTCGTCGGCGGTATCATTGGGATCGGGGATGGGTTGTGGACGACATATCGGCGACGGCGATCGGCGGTGCCCGAGGTTGAAGATGATGTCGATGGCGGCGATACGGCGCGTCCCCGGTTGCTTGGCTCGTCAAGGAGGCGTAGGAGGTGGAGGAGGATCTCATGGGAACTTCAAAGGGGCGAGCGGGTGGTTGTTGCTACGGCAACAACGAGCGGCGGCGACGGGCACGCTCGGTGGTCGCGTGGGAGACAAACAGAGGAGGGGAGAGAGGACGGAAGAGAGTGAGAGAGGTCCAGAAGGGTGCGTGGCGTCGCCAGACGCGGATTAGGACGAAGGAGAGGCCTCCAGCGCGAAGCAGGAGGTGGCCGGCGTCGACGCGCGTGCGTCCAGCACGCAGCTGCTTCCGGGCGAGGGGGAGGAAGATGACTTGCAGTTGGGCTGCACAGTAACGGGCCGCGCAGGTGGGCTGGTATCCCTGGTGGGCCTCAAGGTAAGTCCAGGTAAGGTTGCTCTATTTTATTTCCTGTTTTGTATTTTTCTGTAAATATTGGGCTTTATTAAAAATAGTAAAATGTTTCCAAAAATCCTGCAAATAATTGTGCGCTCTGTTGGGATTATTCCTAACAGCCCACACTTAAGTTCAGAATAAATTGAGCACTTAAAATAATATATATCATTTAAATGCCCAATTGCAAATACTGTATGATTTAATTTAGTGACCAAATATGTCATGGAAAAATGTGCAACACCACTGGTTATGGTTTCTAGCATTATCCAGAAATGATGAACATTTTTTAAAGCCATTTGGACTTACTGAAAATATTTTAGGTGAACCTAGTGAATTCCTTTAATGCTAGGGTTTGAACAACCCCCATTTCAAGTTCATTTGGAAATTAAACATGATGCACACATGAAGGGCTAGCCTACTGCATACCAGGACTAGGGATGTGACAACTCGCCCCCACTAAACAAAAATCTCGTCCCGAGATTCAGCCGTAGGGTAAGATGAAGGGGAAAACGCAACTAACGCAATCTTCACGATCCAGGTTGCACTTCAAAAGAACGTTGATTCAATCACCATCTTTGTCTTGTCGTCTTGCTCTGAGAACTCTAGCCAACATGGCAATGAGAGGGAAGGGAAAACTCTAAAAGAATCGATCTTCTCGGAGATCAAGCAACTCAGGATCAACTCACAGAGTGAGTCATAGCAACATCTCTCGAGCTTAGGCACGAAGCATACATCTAGAGGAATGGAGTGGAACGGATGACGAAGGTTCACTAGGTAGACAACAATTCCACACTTAAGAGGGTGGTGAACGGTTGTCAACGTAGCGAGGAGTTGAGTTGCCATGATACCTTAACGAGACATCTTAGAGGAGGTGACTTGTATAAATATCCCCTTAGGTGGCAAAAAGAATTACCTTTGATTTAGAGATCATTGAGATTCTTTATACCAGCCTAAGGCAATTCTCAAGCGATCATTTGGAGGGGGTCGGTAGAATGGCATGCTTGGATTAGAATGGATGATGTCAATTACCTTGTTGAAAACAACACATGGGATGATTTAGTAACTGGGGAGAAGCTCAACAGTAGAGAGTGAGTCCACTCTTTGAAAAGTTATAGCATAATCGAGGAAACTGAGAGCAATCCAGTTAGTGCCGATGATAACACCTAGCGCTTGTGCGTGCTCTCAAGAACTTGAGCATTTCCATATTCATCAAGGTTTTACCAATATCCGTGTCAAGGATCCTGGCAACACAATTTACTACCATGATGGATAGTGATGGACGATGTAGATGCAAAGGGAGATAACACCTTCTCAGATTTCACCTTAGCGAGGCCAAGGAGACAAAATCTGGATGATCGACCGAGAGACATTTAGCACTCCGCTTCTAATGTTCTCCTTGATGTGCTACTGTAACCCATTCATAGATATGGTTTGATATCTAGAACATCAAGTAAAAGGTCGGACTTCGGGAACACAAAAATCATAAGGAATAACTACGGAAATAGATCCATAAGAAATCCTCATGGGGAGGTGGCCAACTTCCTCAATCAAGATATTACAATAATAGGTCCTCCGGTTGGGTGCGTTGACCACGAAATCCACTTTACCGGTTACGGTGAGACCAATATTATAGTTCTTGGGAAAACGTTCCAACCATCATATCAGCCTGAGATTCAGATCTGGTTGGTGTCAGAATATTCCAAACTCATCAAGTCTAGAAAGAAAAGGATAGTTTGCAACACAAATCGACGAGACTACGTTGCGAGATTCTCGGGAAATGGACTACGGTAGTAAGCTCCAAAACATGAGCTGGTTCTGCTACAAACTTGTGAACACGCTGTCCAAGACAAGCATGACCACGTAGTAGTCTTATAATAAAACACTACCGAGTTCAGGTTGGGAAACCATCATTGCGGATAACGAAGTACTTGCTTAAGTCATATGATTAGCTCTTATGAAGGAACTTCTTCTCCTTGAACAAGTCAATCAGTGGCTTGGTGTGCTAGGAACACATATAGAATGGAGGTAGCTAATCTCACAATCCAATGTATACTTCACACATGCATGACTGACTTGGGATTATTCCAAAGGAAGCAAAAACAATATTTCTCGGATCCACGGCGGCAACTTACACCAAGTGCACGTGAATTAGAGAAAGTCACTTCTTTCATCCGAACATAAGCTTCATGCACGTGACATGAAGATAATGCTTATGGAAGTTTCCAATACTAGCTTAATGTCCAACAAAATCATGAAGAAGATAAGGATGTTGTCGATGGTCTCAACAACAATTCATCCAGATTCCCATGGAGATGGAATTCCATAACTATGTGAACAAGGTGATAGTATTGGTCAGACCCAAAAGACATAATGGTGTATGCTCGAGGAATCAACCACGAGTAAGAGAACATTACGAACATCGTCAGTTCTGATTTGATTTGAGGATAGCCCACACTCAAATCAAAGTTTTTGTCAAGACAATAGATCCAATAATTGACCATGAGGTTCAATCAAGGAAGATATCATCTATCTTCAACGCACACACACAAGATAACCCGTAAAATGATCTAAGTCGGACAAGCTTTCATCTTCCAACTCTCCAAGTTGTTGTTTAGCCTAATCAACTCGCTTGGGGTATCCGACACAGATTCTTGGAGAAGGGGTGGTTCATAGAGAAACCAACTTGATCACGAGCTCAACATAGCGGTCAGGTGACAACCTGGCGATACCTCCAAGAAGATATTCGGAAATCACGAACCACCGATATGTTACTAAGCTCGAGAACAATCTTACTTTTCAGGGCAAGACGATATGATCAACAGAGCGAGGGATTGATACAATCCTAACTCATTGATCAGAGGGTGCACCGGAAATAAGGACTAGGTAGCACGATCAATCTTAGAATGATGATTCCATAACCAACACACTAAGAATGAGATTTTCGTCCATTAATCACTAAGCAACATGGTTGCTAGGAGTATTGATTTCACACATCACGATTCACTTGTCGGCATTCCGGTTCAACAACATGGGGACCGAGAAATGAATAATGATGGCGAGAAGTATCATTGCACCAAGAATTCATAAGATGATGTGTAATTCCTATGACTTTCTTGACATAAAGAGGGTAATACTTCAGGGTAGAACAGAACAAAAACTGGATTAGCATTTTGATCTACGGAGCACAACTATTTTGACCCAATCCTGGATATGGATGAGGTACTGGAGTTTGTTTCTCCTAGTCATCCTGAATAGAATGGCTTGACGGACCACAAGAATAATAGGCATCAATGAACGATTGCACGCATACTCTTGACTATCAATTGGTAGACGAGGGTCGGAAGACAACTAAAGCGGGACAGCTCAAAGGAACATACGGTTTTCTGAGTTGTGGATGCATAGATTTGTATGTCGAATCAAGTTCAACAGGTTTCTTCCGGATAACCCATGCAGAAGGGTAGAACTGGCAGAGTAGCAGCATAGTATCGAGAACTCGTCAAGAGCACTCCGGTTGTGATCTTTCGGTTCGACAAGGAACTACTGCCATAAGTAGTTCATGGTATTTGGAAGAACGATATACCACGGACCTCGAGGACTATCGCAAAGGTTACTCATATCCTAAAGGCACTAGCAATTACTATCAACATGAAGTAAGTAGGGTGAATCTTAGGCTCAGAAACCCAGGAGTAGAATACCTACTACTAACTGGCATCACGGGATGCTTTCGAGAATGATGGCCAGAATCATCACACTGGGAACACAAAATATGGCTAGATTACTAGATGGTACTCTAAGACACCTAGGGTCATAATAGTAGCTCCAACATATATGTCAAGGCAACAGAGTACCTCAACTCACCGATTAGAGTGGTTAATCTGGCCACAGAGGACATCGGGGACGGGAAGAAGGGATTTGCAAATGCATTAGACTGTTTAGAGACCTGGGATGACTCGGACAGCATAACAGTTGTAAATGCTCGAAAAGATTTGAGACATGCTACAAAAATGGTGGCATAACCACTCGACCATCATAATATCAATGTTCTGAGATCAACTATGAACATACAGAAGATAGTAGGAGCTGAACTGAGGCTTAAATCCATCAATCTTACAAGTCTATAGATTAGTAACACGTGATCCTGATAGAAAGAAGAGATAGCCTAGTTCCTTAACCCCGTAGGAAGGATAAGATGACTCGGATCAGAAGGGCATGAGGTAAAGGAGTAAAAAGAGCCTTACGTTCCATCCCACAATCAATTCCCTTATATAACTAAAGAATTTCTAGACTCAACTTCGACCAGATTGGCTTGGTAATCCTACAGGCACTCAGGCTCTGATACGAAAGTTGTCAGGACCCCGATCCTAAGTCACACCGATCTAGCATGTAACACATCATATCACTTTGCGGCCTCACGCACGGTATTCCCACGGGTGCCACCTTACCTGGCCTGGGACCGTCTGCGCATTTTGGCTCACGTATATGATAGTGCCGCTAGCATCCATATGACAAAGAATCCGGGCTGACATGGCTAGTCGTGAACCCAAAGTGGCACTAACTTATAGGGGCAGGCATACATGACCCAACAACGAACGTGTCGGTCATCAGCGAGTGAATCCGGGCTGTAGCAACTGGGCTAGCAGGACTCCGGTAAACTGGGCTGTAGCAGGCTAACAGGACTCCGGTAGACACCGCGTGACATTTCCCCGAAGGGACAAACACTGGATCGAAGAAGGACACATGCCGGCCAGCCTAAGTGTTCCGGAGCAGTAGCAAGCTACCATGGCTCAGTGGAAGCACTAGGAGGCATTTCCCGGTAAGAGAGGCTACCAAGGATAAACAACTAGATTGTCAGATCCCACACATACGAAGCATTTCAATAACATACACACAATATGCTCGATATGTGCAAATACAACATGGCATCACAACATGACTCTACAACTCAAGTATTTATACAATAGGCTCCGAGGAGCGAGATATTATAAACATGGGTCTCACGACCCAACATTCAGAGCATACAAGTCAAAACACAAGCGGAAGCTTAACATGTCTGAGTACAGACATCTACAAATGAAAAAGGCTGAGAAACTTGTCTATCTACCAGATCCTGCCGAGGGCACAAGATCGTAGCTGAGGTAACAAGCTAAACGTCGAAGTCCACGCGGAACTACTAGTGAGACGGAAATCTCTGCAAAAACGTAAAATAGGCAAACGTGAGTACAAATGTACCCAGCAATTCTTACATCAGAACTAACTACTCATGCATCATTATCAACAAAGGGGGTGGTGGGGTTTAACTGCAGCAAGCCAGCTTTGACTCGGTGGCTAACCTGAACTACGACTGCAAGTAACTCTTTTGAGGTGGCGCACACGAGTCCACATATTCACCATATCAATACACCACTATGGATCCGCTCCTGTCTCCCTACGAGAATGCCATCCATAGCACTCACACTTATCTTGCGTATTTTAGAGTATCCACTTCAAGTTATCTATGAACTGTACAGGCAACCCAGAAGTCCTTTACCGCGGACACAGCTATTCGAATAGATCATATTAACCCTGCAGGGGTGTACTTCTTCACACACGCTCTCACCACTTACCGCCATTTACACGACATGTACTCGGCAACCTTCAAGCGGAAGCCCTGCGAGGGTGTCGGCCACGACCTGACTAACCACACAAGTCTCTCGTCCAGGTTTATCGCTATTCGGGTTCCATCCGCAAGGAGATCCGGCCGGGGTGTCGCTCACGGCCCCGAACGATGTGTGCAGGGTTCCCAAGCCCACCATCCGGGTGCCACTTGGTACACCGGGCCATTGTGCCTAGTCTGTCCCAAGCCCACCTGTACCGGGTGCCACTTGGTAGACTACTAACACTACCTACAAACACAAGAAACTAGTTGCAACTCATGGACGGAGATCAAGTTGATTAATAAGTCGAGAGGGGCACTTAAGCATTCCAATGTGTGGTAGTAGCTGGTCATGGATCACAAACACAGAACTCAGTTCCTGAGGACGGCTGCAATGAGACAACCCAACATGTACTCCTACATGGCCTCTCACTGCTACCTTTACCAAATCGTGTTCACACACTTAGCTCTCAACAGTAGGACATGTTCACCACATTCCAATTCATCCCCGATGAATCAGACCTGACACAACTCTAAGCAATAGCAGGCATGACAAACAAGCATGAATGAGTAGGCACATCAAGGCTCAAACAACTCCTACTCATGCTAGTGGGTTTCATCTATTTACTGTGGCAATGCAGGTCATGCAAAGGATAAAGGGGTTCAGCTACCGCAGCAAGTAACAGATGAATCGGTGTTGTCCTAATGCAGTAAAAGAGAGCAGGGGCGAGAGAGTGGGATTTTATCGGAATGAACAAGGGGGTTTTGCTTGCCTGGCACTTCTGAAGATAATATAGCTCTTCATCGGTGTCATCGATCTCATCGTCGGAACATCGTCTACTGAGAGGGGACAAATACCGGCAAACAACAAGGAACATAATCAATGCAATGCTCAATATGATGCATGATCATGACATGGCAACATGCTGGTGTTTTGAGCTAATGCAACTAGCAACAAAATTAAATGAAGTTGGTTTGAACCCTAAGTTCAAATCCAAACTCCATATGTGAAATTCGAATGCCATTTATATGATTTGTCCTAAACAGTAGCCATAAGTTGTTCTATCATGCATGAAAATGGCACAGATGGATAGATTGGATTTTTCTGATCATTTTTCATATATAAATTATTTAATTTGGAGCTACGGTTGATTTTATATGAATTTTTGAAGTTTGCAACAATTTCTGGAATTTTCTGGTTTAATTAAAATCCAGAAAATCACTTACTACGTCAGCATGATGACAGCACGACGTCAGCAAGGTCAACAGGGTCAAACCTGACCCGTGGGGTCCATTGGTCGGTGAGACATACACTAATCCCGCGTTGGCTCGGGCTTTGACCCACTGCGTGGCCCGCTGTCAGTGTCTAAGGGTGGTTTAGCTGGCGGTGATTAGCACTAATTACACGGCCACGTCGGTAGGCCGGAGTTTGGGCGCACTCGGGAACAAGGATGCGGTGCACTAGGGGAGAAGCTGATGGGCTAGGTGGCATCCGCGGGCCACTAGAAGCACGCTAGCGCCACGGGTTCAAGCAGAGGGGCTCGGGTCAGGAGAGCTACGCGGCCATGGCGGGCAGCGGTGCTCGGGAATGTGGGCGAGGGTGCTACGGCAGGGGAACGAGCAAAACGAAGGAGAGGAAACGGAGTGGAGCTCACAGCGAGTTCGTCGGCGGTCTCATTGGGCTCGGGGACGGGTTGTGGACGACGTATCAGCGACGGCGATCGGCGGTGCCCGAGGTTGAAGATGATGTCGATGGCGGCGATACGGCGCATCCCCGGTTGCTTGGATCGTCGAGGAGGCGTAGAAGGCGGAGGCGGAGCTCATGGGAACTTCAGAGGGGCGAGGGGGTGGTTGTTACTACGGCAACGACGAGCGGCGGCGACGGGCGCGCTCGGTGGTCGCGTGGGAGAGAAACAGAGGAGGGGAGAGAGGACGGGAGAGAGTGAGAGAGGTCCAGAAGGGTGCGTGGCGTCGCCAGACGCGGATTAGGACGAAGGAGAGGCCTCCAGCGCGAAGCAGGAGGTGGCCGGCGTCGACGCGCGTGCGTCTAGCACGCAGCTGCTTCGGGGCGAGGGGGAGGAAGATGACTGGCAGCTGGGCTGCACAGTAACGGGCCGCGCAGGTGGGCTGGTATCCCTGGTGGGCCTCAAGGTAAGTCCAGGTAAGGTTGCTCTATTTTATTTCCTGTTTTCTATTTTTCTGTAAATATTGGGCTTTATTAAAAATAGTAAAACGTTTCCAAAAATCCTGCAAATAATTGTGGGCTCTGTTGGGATTATTCCTAACAGCCCACACTTAAGTTCATAATAAATTGAGCACTTAAAATAATATATATCATTTAAATGCCCAATTGCAAATACTGTATGATTTAATTCAGTGACCAAATATGTCATGGAAAAATGTGCAACACCACTGGTTATGGTTTCTAGCATTATCCAGAAATGATGAACATTTTTGAAAGCCATTTGGACTTACTGAAAATATTTTAGGTGAACCTAGTGAATTCCTTTAATGCTAGGGTTTGAACAACCCCCATTTCAAGTTCATTTGGAAATTAAACATGATGCACACATGAAGGGCTAGCCTACTGCATACCAGGACTAAGGATGTGACATCGTGCCCCCAACCCCTAGTCCAATTCGGACTGGGCTTGGGGGGGTGCCACCTCTTGGCCGCAGCCTCCTCTTCCCACTAAGGCCCACCAAGGCCCGTCAACTCCCCGGGGGGTTCCGGTAACCTCCCGGTACTCCGAAAAATACCCGGACTTCTCCGGAACCATTCCAATGTTCGAATATAGCCTTCCAATATATCAATCTTTATGTCTCGACCATTTCGAGACTCCTCGTCATGTCCATGATCTCATACGGGACTCCTAACAAACTTCGGTCATCAAAACACATAACTCATAATACAAATCGTCATCGAACGTTAAGCGTGCGAACCCTACGGGGTTCGAGAACTATGTAGACATGATCGAGACAAATCTCCGATAAATAACCAATAGCGGAACCTGGATGCTCATATTGGCTCCTACATATTCTACGAAGATCTTTATCGGCTAGACTGCATAACAACATACGTTGTTCCCTTTGTCATCGGTAGGTTACTTGCCCAAGATTCGAATGTCGGTATCATCATACCTAGTTCAGTCTCGTTACCGACAAGTCTCTTTACTCATTCTGTAATGCCTCATCCCGCAACTAACTCATTAGTCACATTGCTTGCAAGGATTATAGTGATGAGCATTACCGAGAGGGCCCAGATATACCTCTCCGAAACACGGAGTGACAAATCCTAATCTCGATCTATGCCAACCCAACAAACACCTTCGGAGACACTTGTAGAGCATCTTTATAATCACCCAATTACGTTGTGACATTTGATAGCACACAAGGTGTTCCTCTGGTATTCGGGAGTTGCATAATCTCATAGTCTGAGGAACATGTATAAGTCATGAAGAAAGCAGTAGCAATGAGACTATAACGATTATAATGCTAAGCTAACGGATGGGTCTTGTCCATCACATCATTCTCCTAATGATGTGATCCCGTTCATCAAATGACAACACATGTCTATGGTTTGGAAACATAACCATCTTTGATCAATGAGCTAGTCAAGTAGAGGCATACTAGGGACACTATGTTTTGTCTATGTATTCACACATGTACTAAGTTTTTGGTTCATACAATTCTAGCATGAATAATAAATATTTATCATGAAATAAGGAAATAAATAATAACTTTATTATTTCCTCTAGGGCATCTTTACTTCAATAAACCCAAAGACAAGTGCGCCCAGTTTTATTTTACTCCTTTTTTTCTTCTTTCATTGTATGTTTCACAAAGTTCCTTTGGTCAAAGCTCGGCATACACGGCTTGACCATATGAAATGTAGAAATTGCACCCCATAAGGTTCTTTAGAATTTTCTTATAACAACTACGTTCGAGCCAAAAGTATAATTTCATGATACGATTGCTATTCACAAAGGGCTTCGCTTTCAATCTCACACCCCAAATTACAAGTCTGAAGTATTCAGCTTCTCGAACATTGTGTTATATGAATCAATTTTGAACCTAGATCTTGGTCAATAATTGGGTTGCCCGACTTCTGTGCTTACCTCTTACGTTTCTGATCAATTTGGCTATGGGTGTAAAGTGAGAACCACTGTGATGCCACCAGCTCGCATGGTAGAGCGCCTCAGTGGTGAAAGCCGAAAACTGACTGTCTTGGTAAGCGTAAACTGGTCGGCCGACCGATGACCGCATCAAGCAACGTGTTGTTAGATATCACCCCTATTAAACAAAGGGATTCTTTCTCTAATAAGCCGGGGTGGTCAGTGTCATAGAACCCTGGCTACATAGTCGACCACTCCACACACCGGGGGCTCGTCATCGGCCCCCACATTCAAGCTCCTACGACTAAGTGAAAATTACAAAGATGTTATAGTATGATTTCCTCATTCCTATGTGCACGGACCGCCTTTGGGAACCAAGACGTCGGACAAGTGTCATGATTGCCTAAGGAACACCCTTTGTTTACAGTACAAAGTGGTTGAAGCCGATGACTGGCCATTTATAGTTTAACACGAAACAGGAGTGAAAAAAGAGAGAAGAAAACAACACAATCACATGATGGAATATAAAGCCGCATTCATTAAAAACAAAAGGAAGTTTTGTACATCCTACCACACTTTGGTATTCTGAAGTACTACCTAAAATACAAAGTGTGTCGGTAATCCGGGCCCCTTCCACTACCTTGATGACAAACTGCTCTGCAGTCCAATCCTTCCCTTCGGGGGGTCCGGCGGCTACGACCGCTGCTTCAACGCGTCGATAATGCGTCTTCATGCAGGCATACGCTTGCTGAGCCCCCTATAGGCACGCGGAATGCTCCCAGCGAGCCATTTGTGGGATGACTTCTGGTAGCTGAGCCATGAGCCCGAAGAAGCTGGTCGGTGGCACCTCCACGGGCCATAGGTTGACGCAGAGGTCCTGGAGTGCCGGCCTTGCCATGCTGAGAAGTTCCACTAGATGCTTCTAGATGATTCCGCAGCCCTAGATGCTGCTGGATTTGTTGCCAGGACGCCTTCTCCGCCTCATGGCCCTCCTATTCGCCGAAATGGCTGCTGGCGTCCAACGCGCTCTTCGGGAGATCCACGAAGATCTCTACAGAGCGTCATAGCTGGGTGAGCTCGACGAACCCCTTGCCGCTAGCCAAACATACACTGAAGTAAAAACAACTTACCCGAGACGATCTGCTCCACTTGCTGGATCACCTTACGGCCGGCCCAGGCCTGGGTCTGGATCTCGGCGTGTGACAGGTGTAGCTTCTTGAGCTCCTCGCTCGTCTTTTTCTCCTTGTCCTGAAGGGCATCACACTCCTGGTACATGCCCTTCAGGGTCTCCAGCACCTCCTGTACCCGCGCCTGGTACTTATCCCTAGCCACCTTTTCGACGGCTAGGTCCTTCTCACCCTTGGAGGCTAGAGCCTTATGTTGCTGGGCCTCCTGCCGAGCTTTTGCCATCTTGGCCTTGAGCCAATCCAGCTCGGTCATTACAATTGTCAATAAACAGCTTGGCATTAGCTTTATAATTCAAAAATCTATATTTACTCAAAGTAAATTTGACAACATCTCGGATTATTAGCTTACCTTGAGACAACTCGATCTACTTGTTCATTAGATCGAGGTCCTCTTTAGACCTATTGAGCTTCCGATTCATCTCGTAATCTCCATGGAGGCGGAGTTCAGAGCCGAGATTGAGACCTGCAAACAAACAATTCTTACTTAGCCCCCGTTCCCGATATCAATGCTCCAGACACACATTTTTTAATGCCTACTAGATCTTGGGGGCTACTTATTAATCGCCTTATGAGCCTCTGCTTTGAACCCAAATCCAATTTCTTAAAACTAGCCTTGGGCTCGAGGGCTACTTACTAGCTACGATGTACTAATGCTACGTTGTGATGTAGGTGAAAATCGCTTCGAACAAATGCATGGATTAACAAATAATTCTAAGCATGGAGGTTATTCTTCATGCAAAAACAAAGAAATATACGTCAAAGATCTTGATGAGGCCCTTGAAAACCTCATGCATCTTGACCTCTGCAGACTGGCCCTGTAGCGCCGCGCCGACTCTCCCTTGATGGAGGAGCACGTTAAGGTTACCTCCATCTCCTTGGTCCATCCCACGGGAGCCCGCCCTGGGGCGGGAGGTGGGGGCGGTAGAACCTCAGAACCCAACACCGAGGTGCTAGGAACAAAAGCCTCCGGCTGTGGTGTGGGCGCCTGAGTTGGCCTAGGCTACGCCAATGTCTGGCCTAGCCCTTCCTTGGTGACCTCAGGGACCATGTCCCCTTGGCCTAGTTTGGACGAGGTTTTGACCTCGGCCATGACGACCGATATCTCGGTCCCCATGGTGTTTACTAGGAAGGCCGAACCGGATGTCACTTCCGCCAACCCCTCGAGAGCTGGAGGGGGAGTGGCGGGATCGGGCATCCAGCTGCCGGTCGATAGCGTGCTTGAGGTTTCACCACAAAGGCATACCTTCGGTAGATTGAAGAAAATAACCCATATGATTTTTATCTTGATGGAAAGACTTTTTTAAGATCAAATATGGTTACGATGACATACCTGTGGAGCGTTGGCTTTTCCCTCCCCGGCTCGAGTAGGTCACCCTAGGACTCGTCGGAGAAGTTTGCCTTCTTCGGTAGAGGAGCCCTACCGACAGGCTTAGCAGAGGCCTTGCACGACCTCTTGAGGCCCTTTGGCCGCGCTTCAGCCTCGGCGTCCTCAGACACCGCCCTCTTCTCCTTCAGGGAATGGTTTCCTCCCCTTGCGTCCTCCTTCACGTCATCCTCATGAGTGGAGGAGGCATGGATCTCCTCCGATTGGGTCACCGAGGTCTCCCGTGCAAGAGGGCCCACCTTGCCCCTTGGTGATCACCATGTGCGGCTCCTCGACTAGAAGGGCCGTGAGTAGGGGGTTCTCTTCCCCTCGGGCAGCCGCGCCAGGCACATCATCTATTTTTCCTTGGAGGTCCACTTCTGCAACTATGAAGCCAACCGATCAGTTGAAGTCTATAATACTCAAAGAAATGCAGAGTATAAACCTGTGTATTGAATGATTACTTTGGGGGCATTATGGTTGGCTTCAAAGCCGAGGTCCCGCCCTTCCAAAGGGAAATTGTTCTTGGATGGTTTGAATAGAAGTGCATAGTCCGGCGAAGGCGAAGCGGAAGAACTTGTGAATGGGCGCCTCGTCCTCGGGCTTGTACACCCACATCGGGGTCACCGGAGATTGGAGAGGGAGAACACAACGGTGGAGCATGACGTTTACCTCGTCTACCACCTGGAGGTTTTTCTTATCAGTCCACCACTGGATCTGCAGGGACAATGCCTCCATATCCATTGGGTTCCCCCAGGCAATGCCCTTCCTTTTTTCCAGGACATAAGCTTCTTCGGAGGCGCGGCCAAAAACGTCAGAACCTCGGCCTGGCCAGCAGCAAGCGGCTCAGTGACGTAAAACCAGTTGCGTTGCCACTCTTTGATGGTCTCCACGAAGGTGCCTTTAAACCAGCCAACCTTTTGCTTCTTGTTGTTCATCGCGCCACCGCACTCCGTGAGCTCAGAGCCGCTGTACTTCGGATTGACAATGAAGATATTCAGCCATAGGCTGAAGTGCATCTCAATGCGAACGAAGGCCTCGCAAACCATAATCAAGGAGGTGAGGTGGAGGATGCAATTTGGGGCTAGATGATGGAAATACAACCCTTAGAAGAACATGACCCCATGTACAAAGGGTTGCGGTGGTTACCCCTGGTCTTTGACAAGGTGGGGAACGAAGACCACCCTCTCCCATGGAAACACAACAAGGGACGATACAAACGGTTCGTAGTTCTTCCTATTCCGTGATGAGGTGGGGTCTTGAATCCGTGTGGGGATCTTCCCTTGCCGGGGTCTTGAATCCACTCCGCGGAGGCCTCGGTCTCCAATGGTGTATGTATCAACTTGATGAGCAAAGCTCTATATCTAAAATGAGCTAAACCAATGCTAATCCTAACAAGAGGAGGGAGTGGTCTATTTATAGTCTAGGATGAAGTTGGGGCGAGATGGAGGGATACAAGGGTCGGAGGCCCGTTACACTATGCGCAGACAAGGGCCGGATGTCCGGGCAGGGGCCGGATGTCCGAGCCTTCAGGTCGGGCCGGATGTCCGGGCTAGGGGGTGGATGTCCACGGGTGGCCTCAGTTGCATTCTATGAAGAGTTTCAGATTTTTAGGCTCGGACTGGATGTCTGGGCCCCATAGCTTCGGTTGTTGGGCTGCGGTGGCAAATATTCTAGTGGCCGGAAGTCCGGGTCTTGGGGCTGGATGTCCGGGTCCTGGTGACTTGTTTGGTTCCTTCTGTTGGTCCTCTTCATCCATGAACTTGGGGACTTGTCCATCTTCATGTACATCTCCGAGAGGGTCTTCTTGATACCTGATCCTGCATAAAATTCTGGACTTAGGTAGTAGCCATGCCTCGAGTGGGTCATATGGAATATCACTAAGGAGAGATGTCACCTCGGTCTTGAGAGCTCTAGCTCGTGGTCGTGTCATCGGTCCTCTCGACACTTGGTGAGACGATGGTAGGTCCATGGGGATGACCACAGGATGCTCCGCATCA
>NC_041381.1:263509718-263546431 GCF_002162155.2 Triticum dicoccoides | reverse complement strand
GAAGATATCACTCACATTGTACTTGTCGCACGGTATGTTGATCTTGTACGAATCATTGTTGTACCACTCGATCACCTTGAATGGTCTGTTGTCTCGAGGTAGAAGCTTGGACTGGTGTTCGTTGGGGAGTGGTCCTTCCGAAGGTGTAGCCACAAAAGATCTTTGGTGTTGAATACAATGAGGTTCTTGTTAATGTTGATCTTGGTCGCAAGGCATTGGACTTGTCGTTCGATGGTGTGCCTTGTATCTTCATGGACATTCTTTAAATAGCTCACTCGTGCACTCGCGACCATGTTGATGCGCTCTTGTAGAGGTAGTGGTAGAATGTCCAAAGGGGACAACAAGTCGAAACCATAGACGACCTCGAAGGGCGACTTGTCAGTGGTTGAATGTCTTGCACGGTTGTAGGTGTACTCAGCGATGGTTAAGCACTCTTCCTACTCCTTGATATTCTTCTTGATCAACACACGTAGGAGAGTAGATAGCGTCCGGTTCGTGACCTCCTTTTGGCTGTAGGTTTGTGGATAGTATGCCGAGGAGAACAAGAGCTTGATTCCGAGCTTGGCACATAGGGTCTTCAAAAAGTAGCTTAGCAACTTGACATCGTGGTCCGACACGATAGTCTTGGGCACTCCATGTAGATGCAAGATTTCCCTACAAAAGAGAGTGGCAACATGTGAAGCACGTCTATCTTGTTGCATGGGATAAAATGTGCCATCTTAGAGAAATAGTCTGCAACGAGAAATACAGAATCTTTGCCATTTCGAGTTCTAGTAAAACTGATGCAGAGCATCCCAAGGTCATCCCCATGGACCCATCATCGTCTCACCAAGTGCCTAGAGGGCCTATGAGTCGTGCACGTGCAAGAGCTCTCAAAAACGAGGAGACATCTCTCGTCTCACAATTCCTCTTCGAAACACATGAGACATGGCTACTACTTCCAACAAAGACTCTATGCATACTCAGATACATCGAAGGCAGCCATGGAGAATCTAAGGAGCAGGGAGAGTCGGGAGAGGAAGACATATGCGAAGATGGAGGAGAAATCAGCCAAGTCCCAGGTTGCCAAATGATTCGGACAAAGCCCGGACAATCCGGACCCCTGTCCGGATGATCCGGCTACAACACCAGAAGACCACAGCAAGCTCCCCTTGAAGTCAGACCATCTGGACCCCATCCCGAATCATCCGGACAGCCAACAGCTCCCACGACACGTCCGGACCATCTAAATGTCGCCCCGGATCATCCGGACCCCCGAAGCTCGGATCATACGGACCAACATCCGGACCATGCATGCATGCATGATGTTGGGCCGAGGCCCATATGCCAATTCGTCCCTCTATCCTATATAAACAACTCCACCTCCACTTTTCTAGGGTTAGAATTGGTTTAGCTCATATAAGAGATAGATCTTTGCTTATCCACTTGATACCTACTCCATTGGAGGCCAAGACCTCCACATAGGAGAAGATTCCCCAAGTGGATTCAAGCCCCCCATCTAGGAGAAGATCCCCTAGTGGATTCAAGACCTCCTCTCCGAGAAGAACTAGCTACTTGTATCCTTCGCTTATTGTCTTTGGATCTTTGTGACCTCTTTGTGTTCATGGATCTAGCACATGTGTGACCGTATCCCGTTGATTTGAGTGTTTCCTCTTGTTTCCCCTCATTTTCCCCTAGTGTGTTCATTATATTCTTCGTGGGATCCCCTCCAAATACTGAAAGATCAGCACTTAGGGTTCCACCCTACATCATCTTGGTATCATGAGCCTTGGTTGATCACGAATTTGGAGCCCTACCCTTTGTTTTCCAGCATAATTTTGTTGATTTTGTCCCAATTTCGAAAACTCCCACAAAGTTAGCCCCAAATTTTTTTGTGATTTTTTGATATGATAAAGTTTTTTTGAATTTTATCCATGGATTGTTTGTGTTGCCATGGGATATCACTTTGCCCACCATGTCCACCACAAAATCCATCAAAAATCCACAAAATCTTCTAATTTCCCCACGTTTTTGAGTTCATCCTGAGCCTCACCCGCACGTGGTTGACCTGCCCGGATCATCCTGACCCTGACCCTGATCATCCGGAGCCGCCCAGATCATCCGGCTCCTGGCCCGGATCATCTGACTTCCTCTAACAAAACTGCATTTCTGCAGTTTTTCCACGCCATCTCTTTCGCCTATGCATACCCACTTCGACCATCACCTCACCACTTCTGCCAACCCCTCGATATACCCAACCGTACCACCGCTTCATGCTACCACCATTTGACTTTGGTTTTGACAATTTGAGTTCTGGTTCATAATTTCCTAGGGTGTTTCGGCTAACTAGGAACGGTTCGACATCGCCACCGCTCATCTTTGACACGGACTCGTCATCGACACCGACCACTTCACAATCTTGACACCCTCGATCGTAAGCAAGGATGGTAACTTCAAAAACACCTTTGTGTACTCCTTGCCATTCCATTGATAACCCCATAGCTCATTTAGGTAACTTTCCTATTGAGGCTATCCATTTGAGTATTGTCGGCAACGTTACATGTGCACATTAGTGATCATACTTCCCATTGCATACATACCATATCATCTTGGTACAAGCATATTGATACCATCTCTTATGTCACAAGGTTGTCATCGCATATATACAAGTGCTTTCTTGGTTCGTGAAATTTTGCATAAGTGGCCAACAAAAGAGCACAAAAGAGAAATAGCCAACAAACTTTTAAGCAAAAGAGAAAGAGTAGCACAGAGATTTTAAGCAAGAACCATAGCATATATATACATTAAGATTGTCATACTCAATCATCTTGGATCATATCACCAGAACATCATACATATATCATACTTGGGATAGAAGTCGTTGCATTTTTTTCTTAATACATATAAGCACAGAAACATCATACATATAAGCACAGAGCTTTATTTGTGCACAAGTCTCATATCCGCCTATTGTGCAATCGTGCTAGCGTCTCTCTAGTGTTGTGCAACAAAAGCATTTTCCATGGATTCCACATTTTGCGCTCCATCCTTGGTTGCACGACCCCATTTATCTTTCCGTGTGTGTGTTTCCGTGTGCCACATATTGCTATTGGTCTACTTGTTGCATTTGTGAATTTATGAATCATTTTTAACATTATTAAGTCTAGCTAATATTCACATCAAATTTTGTGCCATCATCCTAACCAAGCTCCACCAAAGGCTTTATTTGTGTAGGTGTGAGAATTGACGAGATCCGATACCAATTGTGTTATTTCCTCGTTACACTATTGAGTGATCATTGATCCATATTCAACATGCTCTACGCGAAGCTACAATAGCCATCGGCGAGCGCAACCGCCAAGCATGACTACAAGAAGAGGCCCTCCGACAAGAGCGACAAGAATAAGCCGCACGCCATGAGGAGCGCCAAGAAACGAGGAACCATGCAAGAATTCCACAACCTCCCCGACAAAACAATCAAGTGAAACACGAGGAGCAAGCGGCTCAAGACCCTCCTCCATGCCAATAGCATCATCACCATTGGCCCCAACACAATGAAGAGAGACACTACGGCAAGCTCAAGTTCACCATGCCTAAGTTCTCCAGAAGCAATGACCCGAAAGACTACCTTTAAAGGGCATTGAAATTTGACAAGATCTTTCGCTTGCACAACAATGAGGAAGGGAAGAAGATTGCCATGGCATCTCTTGAGTTCCAAGACTATGTCCTCATTTTGTGGGAGCAAGTCATTGAGCGCCGAGCGGCAAGAGGTGACCCACCAATCACAACATGGGCTCAAATGAAGGATGTCATGCAAGCGCGCTTTGTGCCCATGTAGTATAGCCACGACCTTTTCAAGCGACTATAAATACTCAAGCTAGGCACAAAGACCATTGAAGAGTACTACAAGTAAATGGAGATTGCCATGATTCGAGCAAATGTCATGGAAGAGGAGGAGCAAGCCATGGCACGTTTCTTGAATGGCCTCAACCACCCTATCAAGAAGATCGCCGACTTCCAACCTTACTCCAACCTCATCAAGCTAGTGCGTCAAGCTACCAAGGCAGAACGACAAGTGCAATATTACTACAAGTATGCCAAGTTCTCTTCCAAGAAATATGGCTCCTACAATGAAGCTTCAACGACTACACCGCCATCTACTTCGACAAAACCTTCTACAAGCAACGGTGACAAGTCAAGTTATAAGAAAACTTCAACATCTTCAAGTCATCCTCCTACTACAAGCAACTTCAAGCCGAGAGCTTCATCGTCATCTAGCCCAAACGATGAGAACGACAAGACAAGTTCCATCAAATGCTTTACTTGCCAAGGCCAAGGCCACAAGACATACCAATGTCCCACCCGGCGAACCATGATTGCCAACGACGATGGTACCTATGAATCCATGAGGGAAGAACAAACGGAAGCCCTTGAGCATGTGGCTATGCACCGGCAAGTGAATGAAGATGAAAATGACCAAGTCTTTTGGGACAATGATTCGAGCCCTGCCCTCATTGTCTCCAAGGTCTTGACCCTTCAACACCAACAAGAGGAAGACCAACGTTGCCACATCATCCACACCAAAGCGGGCATCAACGGATGTTCCGTGAAGGTCATCATGTATGGAGGAAGTTGCCACAATTTGGCAAGTGAAGAGCTATGTTCCAAGCTACAATTTTTAAAGATGAAGTATCCTCGTCCGTACAAGGTCCAATGGCTTAGCGACCCCGGCACCATCCATGTGAAGCACATCGTTCAAGTCTCCTTGAAGATTGGCACATACGAAGACACTTTGGAGTGTTATGTGGTTCCTATGTCCGTTTGCCACCTCCTACTTGGACAACCTTGGCAATTCGACCGCGGTGTCATACAAAATGGACGAACCAATCACTATAGCTTCAAGATGAAGGGGAAGGTGTACGTGCTACGACCTATGTCACCAAGTCAAGTCATGGCCGACAAACAAGCGACCACCCTCATGGAGAGAATAGTGACAGAGTGAACCACCAAAAAGAGAGTCAGTGCCACAAGCCAAAATTGAGTGCCTCCATGATGAGCGACAAGAAAAATCTAGTGACATTCGCTACCAAAAGTGAGATGAGAGAAGTGTGTGAGAACCCATCAAGTGTTATGCTCTATGTCATATTGTGCAAGACGAGGCAACAACAACTAACACCTCTCATCCTCTACCTTTAGTGTTGTCTTCTCTATTATAGCAATTCAATGACGTGTTTCCCAATGAGCTACCTCCGGGACTACCTCCACTACGCGGCATCGGACACCGAATCGACCTCATCCCCGATGCACCATTACCGAACAAGGCACCTTACCGCGTCAGCCCTGAAGAAACCAAGGAAATACAAAGGAAAGTACAAAAACTCATTGACAATGGGCATGTACATGAAAGCTTGAGTCCTCGTGTTGTGCCCATAATTCTTGTGCCTAAGAAAGATGGTAGTTTTCGCATGTGTTCTGATTGTCGTCCTATTAATGCTATCACCGTTCGTTATCGTTAGCCCATTCCACGCCTTGATGATATGCTAGATGAGCTTAGCGGAGCCGCCATTTTCTCTAAGATTGATCCTAAGAGTGGCTATTACCAAATTTGCATCCAAGAGGGTGACGAATGGAAAACCGCTTTCAAAACCAAGTTTTGCTTGTATGAATGGTTGGTCATGCCTATGGGTTTATCCAAAGCACCCGACACTTTTATGTGTGTGATGCATTATGTCCTTCGCCCTTACATTGGCGTATTTGTTGCGGTCTACTTTGATGATATTCTTGTGTTTAGCATGTCTCTAGAAGATCATGCCACCCATCTTAGAATTGTTTTGCAAACTCTAAGAAAAGAGCGCCTTTATGCTAATATGGACAAATGCCTTTTTGGTGTTGATAAGCTTGTTTCCTTGGGTTTTGTTGTGTCATCTAAGGGTGTCCATTTAGATGAAGCTAAAATTGATGCTATTAAAAATTGGCCACAACCAACCAACTTGCAACAAGTGCGTAGTTTCCTTGGCTTAGCTGGTTTCTATCATAGATTCGTTAAGGACTTTTGCACTATTGCATCCCCTTTATATGCCTTGAGTAAGAAGAATGCACCATTTATTTGGGGACCATCCCAAGATACCGCATTTCATGAGCTTAAGAATTTTCTTGCACATGCTCCATTTCTTGCCTTACCCAACTTTGATAAAACTTTCAAAATTCATTGTGATAGTGGTAACGGCATAAGAGGTGTGTTGATGCAAGAGAAGTGCCCAATTGCTTAATTAGTGAAAAAAAATTTGGCACGCAACTCAATTATCATTCATACCGACCATGAAACTCTCAAGTATCTTGGGATGGTCAGATGACAAAAACTCTTTGTCATTAAGTACACCTCTTATGCCGTCCTCATGAATTTCATTGTGATAAAACTTTCCGATGACAAAGAGTTGTATGCATTAGTTTGAGTGTTGCATGTGTGGGAGCATTCTCTCCATCCTTGTGAATTTGTCATTCATACCGACCATGAACTCTCAAGTATCTTAAGGGTCAAACAAAGTTGAATAGAAGGCACGCCAAATGGAGTGAATTTATAGAATATTTTCCTTATGTCATTAAGTACATTAAGGGTAAAGAAAACATAGTGGCGGATGCTCTTTCCTACAAATGCATGCTTGTTACTAAACTTGAATTGAATGTTATTGGCTTTGAGCACATAAAAGACTTGTATGTGCATGATCCTACTTTTGCTATTCCTTATGCCAAATGTTTGACGCATACATCTTTGGAACGCTATTACATCCAATATGATTATCTTATGAGAGCTAACAAACTATGTAGTCCCGAGTCTTCTCTTCGTTTGTTACATTTCCAGGAATCTCATGGAGGTTGAGTTAAGGGACACTTTGGACGCAAGAAGACATTCTCTACGCTCTCCAAGAACTACTTTTAGGCCCAAGATGTTCCGCGACATCTCACGCTTCACCAACCGATGCTCTACATGTCGCAAAGCTAAGTGTAAAGCTCAATCCCATGGTCTATATATGCCACTTCGTATTCCGTATCACCCATGGGAAGATATATATGCCACTTTTTATTCCGTATCACCCATGGGAAGAAAACAAGCTTGTCAACACCAAAAATGCATTTGTCCATATTAGCATAAAGGCGCTCTTTGCTTAGAGTTTGCAAAACGGTTCTAAGGCGGGTGACATGATCTTCTAGAGAAGTGCTAAACACAAGAATACCATCAAAGTAGACCACAACCAATACGCCAATGTAAGGTCGAAGGATATAATGCATCAGACGCATAAAGGTGTTGGGTGCTTCGAATAAGCCCATAGGCATGACCAACCCTCCATAAACGCCGAACTTGGTTTTGAAAGCAATTTCCATTCCTTACCCTCTTGGATGCAAATTTGGTAATAGTCGCTCTTAAGATCAATCTTAGAGAAAATGGTGGCTCCGCTAAGCTTATCTAGCATATCATCAAGGTGCGGAATGGGGTAGCGATAACGAGTTGTGATAGCATTAATTGGACGACAATTCGAACACATGTGAAAACTACCATCTTTCTTAGGCACAAGAATTATTGGAACGACACAAGGACTTAAGCTTTCATGTACATGTCCATTGTCAATGAGGTGTTGTACTTGCCTTTGCATTTCCTTGGTTTCTTCAAGGTTGACGCGGTAGGGTTCCTTGTTCGTTAATGGTGCGCCAGGGATGAGGTCGATTCGGTGTTTGAGGCGACATAGTGGAGGTAGGCCCGGAGGTAGCTCATCAGGGAAGACGTCCTTGAATTCCCTCAAGAGAAAAGACAACACTAAAGGTAGATGGTGCGAGGTGTTAGTCCTTGTTGTCTCATCCTTGGACAATAGGACATAGTGCATAACACTTGATGGGTTCTCATGCACTTCTCTCATCTCACTTTTGGTAGCGAACAACACAAAGTTTTTCTTGTCGCTCATTGTGGAGGCACTCAATTTTGGCTTGTGGCACTCACTCTCTCACTATTCTCTCCATGATGGGTGGTTATTTTCTTGTCGGCGATCACTTGACTTGGTGACATAGGTCGTAGCACGTACTCCTTTCCCTTCATCTTGTAGCTATAGTGATTGGTTGACCCATTGTGGATGATGCCACGGTTGAATTGCCATGTACTACTATAGGATGCTGCTAACGTGACACTACGATCAGAGACCCTTCAAGAAACTATGTGCGGTGCAATAATCGCAAACGGTGTTGTAAGAAAACCGTCAAAAATATGCAAAACGTTTGTGATGACGGATGCATCAAACACAGTTCAGATTTTAGTTGCGTGTGCGATGCACGGCATATGGTTGAGTTCAATTAACTATTTGCGATGAGGAAGAAGAACGGAAACGGGCAGCCACATGAAGGCGTGTGTGCTATAAGGCATACAGTTCAATCTGATTAACTGTTTGTGATGAGGCAGAACAACAGAAATGGACAGCTAGATAAAGGTGTGTGCGATTGAGGGCATACGCTTCATAAGGATTAATTGTTTGCGATTAGGCAACAGAACAGAAACGGTCAGCCAGATCAAAGGTGTGTGTGATTGATGGCATACACTTCACATAGATGAACTATTTGTGATTAGCCACAACAAACAGGAATAGTTAGACAGATAAACATGTGTGCGCTAGACAGGCACACATTCGAATTAAAAGAAGCATGCACGATGGTAATAACGAGCATGCATGGTTCTTGGAACAAGACTTGTGCTGACATTGCCTATTGCGGTGCACCAAATGCCACGTACGCGGCCGAGAAAGCGTGCCCACGTTACGCCGTCTGGAATAGTGCCGCACTTAGAAATTATAAAACCGTCAATAAATTTGAGCCTGCGTCCCGTCACCTTCCAAATTGCAAACCTGTTCACACCGATCAAAACCTAAAGGGCTTCCCACTTAGAAGCGTATTAGTACTCGGTTATAAATACTGTACTATGCCAAGATGACACATTCCTTCCTCAACTCCTCATCCAGAAAAGCAAACAAGTCATTCAACATTGTTTTCATGCGTCTTCCATGGCCAGATTGAGTTCTCGGTCGAGAGATTACCACCACGGAGAAGCAAGCATGGAAGCGGAAGCACGAGAGATGTCCCGCTTAGCCGCGAAAGCAACCGACATGTCCCGCTGCACCGCCGAAGCAGCACGGATGTCCCGCCGTGCCGCCGATGCAGCACACTAGTTTGGTCGCACTGTGGAAGCAACAGAGATGTCCTGCCGCGCTGCGAATGCAGCAGAAATAACCTCATGCGCCGCAGCGGCCTGGGAAAATCTCTCGCGGGCAGGTGAGGAATCTTACAGGCGCATGCACGCGATCGTCCATAGCCAGATGGATCAGATCTCCGGCTGGATGAAGCTGCAGGACGAGTTGAATGCCTTGTTTGAACAACTCCGGGCCGACCGCGACCTGCTGAGGGCGAAGATCGCCGGAAGGGCGGAGCAGGCGGAGGAGACCACTGCCTTGTTGAAGCGGACGGGCATCATCATTAAGAAACTTATGGATGAGAATGCCATGCTCCGCATCAAGCGCGAAAGGCTAGTGGAGGAATCTGCGATTGCTTCTGAGCAGCGTATTAAGGACATGAAACTGATGAAAGAGACCATCGCCGCTCGCCGCAAGAACTAGTCTCGACGACCTGCAGCACATCAAGAAAGTAGAGATCAGCGAGCCAGATCGTTGTATGCGTCTTCCATCTTCTTTTTCCCTTGTGTATTTCGGGCATAGCCGCATGTGGCTTTTTTAGTTATCTTCCTAGATATGTAAGGCATTTATTATCCACTGTCATCATCCTTATATTCATTATGCTTGCTATAAGTCGTAGTCGATGCTATATAGGTCCGTCGAATCTTACATCAAGATCCGTGCAAAACTTTCATTTCAGATTTTCACTTTTCTCTCTTAAATTTCATTCCAGTGAGACATAGCCACACCGTGAAACAGGGGCTCGGGCGCCAAATGGAGACATTGGGAGGGAGGTGCGCGGCGGATAGAGGTCAAAGGGCTCTCATCCCGATGAGCACCGCAGGGGTCTGATCGTACGCCTCCCGTACTCAAATAGCTATCCCGCACGGCACCTCCTAGCCAATAATAAAAGGGACGTCTGGCGGCACGTAATTGGTAAGTAGAACTCCCACGGTTTCAATAATAGTTGTGTTTCCGATTTGTAACATGACAACACTTGTTCCAAAGTGACTTTTGATTTTTAATGTGTGCGCCTTCGCAAATTGGACAGAAAAATTACCACAACATGTTGGTGCCATGTCATGATAACATGCCAAGTTTCATGACTTTCATGCATGTTTTGGATTTACAGGAATTAAAAAATGAAGTTTCTCAATCTTTCCAGCCGAGCCACGACACCCAGATGTTTGAATTTCATTCTCATTTCTTGCATGGGACCTAGAAATTCACCCAAGGACACACATGTGATTTTTCAACCAACTTTGGTGCACTGGAGCATGTGCGTGTAGTTCAAATTTGAATTATGTACATTAAATGCCCAGAAATTCAATTAATGTATAAAAAGGACAAAAGAACCCGGAATAATTCCAAATTTTAGCATGATACTTCTATTTGGTCTAATCTTCCTATTTAAACAAATTAAGGCGGGAGAAGGCAGTGTACGTATGTCATTTCACACACGGAGGTAACACGTTCCCTCTTGGAACCACGAGCCTTCTTGAGAGAAGCTAAAGCTTGTCCCAACTCGGCCAAAAAAATTACCGCAGCATGTTGGTGCCATGTCATGACACCATGCCAAGTTTCATAATTTTCAGGCGTGTTTTGGATTTACATGAATTGAAAAACCAAGTTTCTCAATCTTTCCGGCCGAGCCACGACACCCAGACGTTTGAATTTCATTCCCATTTCTTGCATGGGACCTAGAAATTCACCCAAGGACACACATGTGTTTTTCAACCAACTTTGGTGCATTGGAGCATGTGCTTGTAGTTCAAATTTGAATTATGCACATTAAATGCCTAGAAATTCAATTAATGTATATAAAAGGCCAAACGAACTTGGAATAATTCCAAAATTTAGCATGATACTTCTAGTTGGTCTAATCTGCCTGTGTAAACAAATTAAGGCGGGAGAAGGCAGTTTACATATGTCGTTTCGCACACGGAGGTGACACGTTCCTTCTCGGAACAACGAGCCTTCTTGATAGAAGCTCCGGTCTGCAAGAAGCTTATACCAAAGCTTGTCCCAGTTCAGCCAAAAAAATTACCACAACATGTTGGTGCCATGTCATGACACCATGCCAAGTTTCATGTTTTTCAGGTGTGTTTTGGATTTACATGAATTAAAAAACCAAGTTTCTCAATCTTTCCGACCGAGCCACAATGCCCAGATGTTTGAATTTCATTCCCATTTGTTGCATGGGACCTAGAAATTCACCCAAGGACACACATGCGATTTTTCAACCAACTTCGGTGCACTAGAGCATGTGCTTGTAGTTCAAATTTGAATTATGCACATTAAATGACCAGAAATTCAATTAGTGTATAAAAAAGGCCAAACAAACCTGGAATAATTAAAAAAAATTAGCAAGATACTTCTATCTGGTCTAATCTTCCTGTGTAAAAAAATTAAGGCAAGAGAAGGCAGTGTAGGTATGTCGTTTCGCACACGGAGGTGACACGTTCCTCTCGGAACCACGAGCCTTCTTGAGAGAAGCTCCGGTTTGCAAGAAGATTATACCAAAGCTTGTCCCAATTCGGCCAAAACATTTACCGCAACATTTTGGTGCCATGTCATGACACCATGCCAAGTTTCAGGATTTTCAGGCGTGTTTTGGATTTACATCAATTAAAAAACCAAGTTTCTCAATCTTTCTGGTCGAGCCATGACACCTAGATGTTTGAATTTCATTCCCATTTCTTGCATGGGACCTAGAAATTCGCCCAAGGAGACACATGTGATTTTCCAACCAACTTTGGTGCACTGGAGCATGTGCTTGTAGTTCAAATTTGAATTATGCATATTAAATGACCAGAAATTCAATTAATGTATAAGAAAGTCCAAATGAAACTGAAATAATTCCAAATTTTAACATGACACTCATATAGTTCCATGTTGCCTCCATAAAAAAAATAAGGGGGGAGGCAGCATATATCATTTCGAACACAAAGGTGACACGTCACCCCTCGAGAACCACGAGCCTTCTCGAGAGAAGCTCCGGTCTGCAAGAAGCTTACCAAAAACATGTCCAAATGTGGCCAACTTTTTTACCACAACATGTTGGTACCAAGACATGACACCATGCCAAGTTTCATGATTTTCATGCGAGTTTTGAATTTCCAGGAATTTAAAAACCAAGTTTCTCAATGTTCCCGATCGAGCCATGACGCCCAGATGTTTGAATTTCATTCCCATTTCTTGCATAGGACCTATAAATTCACCCAAATACACACATGTGATTTTTCAACAAACTTCGGGGCACTAGAGCATGTGCTTGTAGTTCAAATTTGAATTATGCACATTAAATGCCGACAAACTCAATTAATCCATAAAAGTCCCAAACGAACTCGGTTCCAAATTTAAACACGACACTCAAGTAGTTGCATATTCACTGTACATAAAATGTTCTAGCAATTCAAACACCGTCCTTTCCCTCCGTAACACCATTATGTATTTCAAAACATAATGAAAAATCAGGTCTACCACAAACAGTTTACTAGAAAGAATCATGTGGGATGCGATATGAAATATCTTGGCACACCATCTTGTCTGGCTTACGCAGGAAGCTTCATCATCTACAGTCCCCGCTTGAACCATACTTGCGCGCCAGTTTCTCGCGGCACCGAGCGAAATTTTTTTGCCATCGCAGAAATATCTATCTCCCCGCTCCCTCTCTCCCGTCAAAAGCCACATTTCCACTATTCCTCCTTGCTTTCCAAGTTCAAACCTTCACTACTGCTTACTGGCAGCTCAGCCTCCTCGCCGGCGACCCTTCTTCCTGCAGCGCTGCCTCCTCGCCGGCTACCCTTCTTCTTGAAGTGTCGCCTCCTCGCCGGTGATCCATCTTCTTGCAGCGCCGCCTCCTCACTGGCGACCCTTCTTCTTGTTGTGCGGCCTCCTCCCCGCCGACCCTTCTTCTTGCCGCACGACCTCATCGAAATGGTTAGGTAATCCACACCCCACCCACACCGTCCTCTTCCTTTCCTATCCCACATGCCCCGACCAACGGTGCGACACCTTCCACTGAAATCACTATCCCCCTCCTCCAATTAAGCGCCGCCCATAGCCATTTTGCACGTAGTATAACATGGAGCTCAATAGCATTTGGCAGTGGAGAAGCAAATCACGGCTGCATACGCGCACAAGGTCACTACGGCTGCCATGCGTGCGGACCGCTAGATCTTGGAGGAGCAGCTCGTCTTCGAGGCCACCGTCGACACCGCCACACGGTTGTCTACTTTAAAATACAGTTCGTGCTGTTTTCTCGAGGCCACCGCCAATGCCTTCTATTGATTTGTCCTCTGTAATGTTAATATGCAATCTGATGTTCAGTTTACAGTTTGGTCCTCTAAAATGTAATGTTCAGTTTGTCGGATTTCGTGTTCTGGCAGACCCTTGAGGTTCGAACTCTGGGGTGCGCACGGAGATCTTTCCCCTACCAGCTCACGTCTCGAAGTATTGCAAGGGTCTAGGCTAGAAAGATGAACACACAAGGGACACGAGATTTATACTGGTTCAGGCCACCATTCTGGTGTAATACCCTACTCCAGTATGTGATGCGGTGGATTTCCTCAGGGACTGGCGATGAACAATACAAAAGGGAGAACCGCCTCGCGAGGGGCTGTTCTTGAGCTGGTGCGATCAACTGCTTGGGTGAATTCAGTCGCCTCTCTCTAGTCTATGCGTGATCTGGATCCGGTCCCTTTCTCCTGTGGCGGCTAGTCCTATTTATAGAGGGAGGCCCTGGGCCTCTTCCCAAATAATGAGCGGGAAGGGCACCAATAATTGGCCATTTTGAAGGGGAACATCTAGTACACTTATCCTGACTAAAATTGGTCTTCGGCTGCCAAAGGCTTTGATGATGACACCGTCCTGGGCTCCACGATGACCTCCATCCTGCCGTTCTATTGGTCTTGGTCTTGTTGCACCAAAACGGTAACCTTTGCATGATGCCTTGGCCTGTGCTTGCCCCCTTTGCACCGAAGGGGAAACAAGGACACTGCGCAGGCCGGCGCCTGCCTGGCGCCCACCTAGTCTCGTTCGTCATGGCTTGGTCACGGGCTCCTCGCGAGGTGCCCTTTCCTTGATCGCTCCGCCTCCTCGCGAGCCTGCCTGATGGGGCTGCTCCTGAGGAAGCTCCCGGTTGTCCTCCCCGCGAGGCTTGGGACCTCGCGAGGGTCTTGAGCTTGAGCTGACGAAGCTAGGCTTCACTGGGCCCCACTCGAGCCACGCAGTAGGCCGTAGGCAGGCAAGTTTGGGAACCCCCGTTCCCAGAACGCTGACAGTAGCCCCCGGGACCAAGGCGCGCCCGGACTTGGCTTAGCAGAGAAGCGAAGGGGCAACTGCGAAGCGCCGCGGGCCCCAACAGCCTGCGGCCTTGGGTGCCGCGTGGCGATTGATTGGATGTGAGCATCTCCGCTTCCCCACGACGCCTCGGCAACTACATGACTTGACAAGTCCCTGCATGAAAAAACGGGTCATGATTACCTGCGATCATGGAGGCCGGCGGTTGGCCTTCTCCGGCTATAAGTACGGAATGGAGTGAGCCCCTTTAGTCTATTCCTTCTTGCTACTCCTTCCTCTCCATCCCGGCTACTCGCCACTCCCATGGCTCCGCCGAAGAGGTTCTCGGCCGCGGAGAAGGGAAAGGCCTGTCAGGAAGTGCCTGACTCTCCTCCGACCAAGCGCGGCCGGGGCCGCCCTCGCAAGTATCCTGCGGCCCCCATGGTGGCTTCCCGTAGTCATGGAGGCGGTCCCCAGCGCGGTGATGAGCGCCCGGTTGCAGATGGGAGGCACGCCGCAGCTGCACGACCCCCCAGGCCACGCTTCCGCTTGACAGAGGTTCTGCCGGAGTTCGTCGTGTGGTCGGTGGACCCGACCAGCACCTGCCTCCATCTCCCCCGCTTCTTTGTAGTTGAACTTCCGGCTAGCGCTCCGGGCGGCCTCTGGCTTCAGGCGGACGGCTGCTACAGCAGGGCCTCCCGAGCTTCGCTAGAGGTCTCCGTCGCCGGGGATGTGGCCCTGACCCACATATGGAAAACATTTGCCCGCGTGCGTGGCCTGAGCCGGAGGTGCACCCTGCACTTTAAGTTCGACGGTGATGCCACCCTCTACGTGAGGGTGTTCGGAGAAGACGACCACCGTGCTGGGTGCTGCCCCGAAGACGATGACCGCGGCCGTGTGCCTAGCCCCGGCGTTGATCAGGAAGAAGATGGTGGCAGGCGCATGGGCAGCGGCACTCGGGGCTCGCCAAGCTACGGCGACTTTCCTTCGAACAGCAGCTCCTCCAGCGGTGGTCGCGACCAGCCCCCGCGCCGTCGCGCCCGCCTGGGGGAAGGTAGCGGGTCTGTCCGCCGTCGCGCCCCGGTGAAGCGAGATAGGGATCTGACTGAGCTCCGGAGGCAGTACGAGCCCTCGCCACGAGTTGCTGCCGAGCAAGTTGTGCCTGTTTTATTTTTCTTCCTTTCCCGCGCAAAAAAGAAAGTAGTATTGGGCCCCGAAGGGGCATGTTGACCCGTCGCTATTAATTATCATGTTGTTTCCGCTATTTTTGTGTTATCTTCCCGTGCTGCGCGCTCGTGTGCGGGAACTACTTAGCTCCGGTAGGCTTGTCGCGGTCTTCACCTCACAAGGCCGAGGCCTCACCGTGCGCTTCATGTACTGCAAGGATTAGTCAGGAGGGGTAGCTTCCGATCTTGGTTGTGGGGGCGACCGACCCAGGTCCTGTGCTCGCATCGCGATGCCCGTGGGGAACGGACTGGGAGGGGTGCTCCCGTGGCGGACTCGGATAGGAAAGCTTCAAACGACCGAGGTAGAAAACACTCGCGAGGGTGCCCACGTACCTCACTCATGAGACTTGCGTGAGAGAAAACGAGGCAAGCGAGTGCAAAAGACAAAGAGTCACAAGCTAGAGACGGCAACAGCTCCAATAAAACTTCAAATAGGAACGAACAAGCCAACTGCAGAAAGCAAATGAAAAAGCCGCATCCGGCACCTAATCTAGTCTTCGACGTCTTCTCACCAGCGCGGAGCTAAGTGCTGCCTCTGGGCGTGGGCGGGAGCCACCGAGGCCCGAGGATGGCAATTCAGAGACTCCGGGGCGTGTACAGCCCCTCTCATTATTAGGTGAGAGTGTCACGGGAGGCGAGCTTCACGGGCATTGGCCTTCTTCATAGGCACCGGGCCTTTTCCAAGATGCGGCAGCTTCACAGGCATTGGCCTTCTTCACAGGCACCGGGCCTTTTCCAAAATGCGGCAGCTTCACAGGCATTGGCCTTCCTCACAGGAACCGGGCTTTTCCAAAATGCGGCAGCTTCACAGGCACCGGGCCTTTTCCATAGGCACTGGGCCTCACTCAGGGGTAGAATCTTAGGAGATGTTGAATGTTCCATGCGTTCTGGATGGGCACCCCCTCCTGGGTCTCCAAGCGCACGGAGCCGGGCCTGGAAACATGAACAACCTTGAATGGGCCCTCCCACATGGGAGAGAGCTTGTGCAACCCCTCCCTGGAGAGGACCCGTCTGAGCACGAGGTCCCCTACCTCAAGAGTTCTGGGGCGGATGTTGCGGCAGTGGTATCGTCGCAGCGCCTGTTGATACCTTGCCACTCGCAGCGTGACCTCTCGATGGCGTTCCTCCCCCAGCACGAGATCCGTCCCCCGCATGGTGTCCTACTGCGTCTCGTCGAACGCCGGGACCCATGCGGAACGACGCCTAACCTCGTGAGGGAGGACAGCCTCGGCTCCGTAGACGAGGAAGAACGGGGTCTCGCCAGTCCGCTTGGCTGCAGTCATGCGGATAGACCACAGCACAGACTGGAGCTCATCGTACCAGCCCCTACCGCAGGCCTCTAGCTTTTTCTTGAAGGTCCTGGTTTTGAGGCCCCTCAGGACCTCCGCGTTGGCTCGCTCGGCCTGGCTGTTGCTCCGGGGTTTGGCTACCGAAGCGTAGCATATCTGTGTTCCAAGGTTAGCACAATACGTTTTGAAGAGATTACTGGTGAATTGCGAACCGTTGTCGGTGATGATGCGATTAGGCACCCCAAATCGGCTCACAAGGCCCTTGATGAACTTGACAGTGGAGCCCGCTGGGATGGTGCGGACAACTTCCACCTCAGCTCACATGGTGAACTTGTCCACGGCGACGTAGAGGTAGCGATAGCCCCCTGGCGCCCGATGGAACGGGCCCAGAATGTCCAGCCCCCAAACTGCGAATGGCCATGAGAGGGGTATAGTATGTAGACCCCCTGCCGGCTGATGGATCTGCTTGGCGTGGAATTGGCAGGCCACACAAGCCTGCACCAGCTCAACGGCGTCACTGGGTGCTGTGGGCCAGTAGAATCCGCTATGGAGCACCTTGCCAACGAGGGTTCATGATGATGAGTGATGCCCACAGTCTCCACCATGTATGTCTGCCAACAGCTCCTTCCCTTGCTCTCTGGAAATGCAACATAGGGACACGTCATTTGGTCGCCTCCAGTAGAGCTCTCCATCCTCGATGCAGAAGGCCGTGCCACGCGCTTCGCGTCCTCCTCCTTCTCTGGCAGGGTCCCTTGCGTCAAGTAGTTCTTGAGCTCTGCGATCAAACATCCTTCCTAAGGCTCCAACGCCAGGAGCAGGTGTGCCCCTGAGACCGGGCCGCAAGCCGGGGCTCCCGAGGCAAGCGGCTGACGGAGCTCCTCCCGAAGTTGCGCCGTGCTTGATAGTGATGGCGCCGCCGAGGGTTTGAAGAGTCGCTCCTCGAAGACACCAGGCTCCTGAGGCAGCCGCCTGGATGCCCGCTTGGTGATGTCATCAGCCTCTTGATTAGTGCCGCGAGGCACATGTTGCAACTCCAGCCCCCAGAATTGTTCTCCATCTTACGAACCTCCGCGAGGTAGGCTTCCATGTGCTCGTACTTCGGCTCGTATATCTTGTTGGAGAAGTTGATTAGGAGTTGCGAATCGCCCTTGATGATGAGGCGCTTTACCCCCAAGGCGACTGTGGCTTTCAGGCCTGCTATCAGGCCTTCCTACTCTGCTATGTTGTTGGAGACCTTTTCTCCGTGCTGGAAACAGAGTTGTACGGCATAGTAGAGCTTGTCCTGAGTAGGAGATACGAGCACTGCGCCGGCCCTCGCGCCATGTTGGGAGAATGCCCCGTCGAAGTACATGACCCAGCCGTCCGGTGCCTCGCTTCCTGGGGAAAGTGATTGGTCCTCGCCTGCCTCAAGGCCCGGTGCCTCTGCCCATTCTGCCACAAAATCTGCAAGTGTGGCTCCCTTGATGAATCTGGTCGTGCTGAATTCTAGCTGAAACGCTTGCAGTTCAATGTTCCATTCAGCGACTCTTCCAGCCGAGTTGGGGCTCCTAAGTACCCTTTCCAAGGGGTATGCTGAGACGACCCTGATGGGATGGCCTTGGAAGTAGTGCGGCAGCTTTCGTGAGGCTACCAATAGCGCGAGAAGGAGTTTTTGAGGCATGGGGTACCGCGCCCTTGCGTCCTCCGGAGGTTGGGGCGCCTCCTGAGATGGCGGAGCCCCCAGCGGTTGGTCGCTTGGAGAGGCCTCTTCTGCTCTAGGAGCGTTCCCCTGCTGCGGCTGATCCTTTTCGGCTGCGGTCGCGGTCTTTGTGAGGCTTTCTTGGCTTCACTTTGCTTCAGCCCGGATGGTTGCTGCGGCCTTGGTCCGATGCTCCTCCCTAACCGCCACCAGGGCTGCGCTGGCGGACTAGGGGGTGGCTGCAAGGTAGAGCACCAGGGGCTCCCATGGATGCGGAGCTACCATCACCGGAGGGCTGGTAAGGTACCTCTTGAGATCTTGGAATGCCTTGTCAGCCTCTTCAGTCCATTCGAAGGGGTCCTTCTTCTTCATCAGCTTGAAGAAGGGCAGTGCTCGTTCCCCCAGCTTGGAGATGAAGCATCCTAGCGCAGTTACACGCCCGGTGAGCTTCTGCATTTCTCTGAGGGTCTTCGGCGGGCTCATGTCTTTGACTGCTTTGTCCTTCTCCTGGTTGGCCTCTATGCCCCTGTGGGACACGAGGAAACCCAGGAGCTTGCCCGAGGGGACTCCAAACACGCACTTCTCCAGGTTGAGCCGCATGTCCACTTCATTAAGGCTCGCTAAGGTTTCTTCCAAGTCTTGTATCAAGGTTTTTGCCTCCCGAGACATCACCACAATGTCATTGAGGTAGGCCTCAGCGTTCCTCCCGAGCTGCCGACCCAAGGCGATGTGCATCAGCCACTGAAAGGTCGCGCCTGCATTGCGCAACCCAAATGGCATGCATGTATAGTAGTACACTCCACACGGGGTCAGGAAAGCCATTTTTTCCACGTCTTCTACCGCCATCTTGATCTGGTGATAGCCCGAGAAGGCATCCAGGAAGCACAACAGGTCACACTCAGCGGTGGAGTCGACGATCTGGTCGATGCGAGGGAGCGGAAATGGATCCTACGGGCAGGCCTTGTTGATGTTGGTGAAGTCGACACACATGCGTTCCTTTCCTCCCTTTTTCGGCATGACAACCGGGTTAGCCAACCAATCTGGGTAGCGGACCTCGCGAATAACCCCTGTTGCCTTGAGCTTGTGTGTCTCTTGGATGATGAAAGCTTGTTTCTCAGTGGACTGCCGCCTCACCTTCTGCTTCACGGGGCACACGTTGGGGCACACATTGAGGTGATGCTCAATCACACTCCTCGGGACCCCTGCTAGCTGATCAGGTTCCCATGCGAACACCTTCTTGTTCGCGCGCAGGAACTTCACCAAGGCCTCTTCCTGCTCGGGTTCGAGGTTGGCAACTATGGTGCAGGTGGCGTTAGTGGATCTGTCCTCGTCGACCGGTACTTGCTTGGTTTCCGCCTTGTCTTGGGTGAACAACTACTTCTTCTTAGCCAGCGCAGCCCCCTTGGGCTTGAGGGCGTCAGTGCTGGCAGGCTGCGCCACCGCGGCCATCTTGAAAGCAAGCTTGAGCGCCTGCAGTGCATCTTTTGTGTCTCCTGACACGGTAAGGACGCCGCTGCTCCCGGGCATCTTCATGAGGTTGTACGCCAGGTTAGTTGCTGCCATGAACCGGGCCAAGGCCGGGTAACCGAGGATGGCATTGTAGGGGAGGCCGATGGAGGCGATGTCAAAGTCGATCAGCTCTGTGCGGAAGTTGTCGTAGGTGCTAAAGGTCACCGAGAGGCGAATCTGTCCCAAGGAGGCGGTGGAACCGACTCCGACACCCGAGAAAGGCCTGCTGGCTGAAGCCGCTCTGGTGGCACGTGGAGGAGGCTAAAGGCCTCCGCAGAGAGCACGTTGAGGCCGGCACCGCCATCTATAAGGCTCCTGGTGATGGCCACTTGGCAGATGGTGGGGGTGCACAGCATCGGGAGCGCACCCGAACTGGCGGGGTCGGAGGGGTGATCGCCCGAGTTGAAGGTTAGATCGGCCTCGGGCGCCACCCAGCCCGGGGGGGCTTCTCGGCGCTTGGAGGCGGTGCCGATCTGGCGGGTGAACGGCATGATGTGGCGGCTCGAAGGTGGCGCCTGTGAGCCGCCCAGGAGAGCTGCGACGACCGGGGGCACTAGCGCGGCGTAATGGGTGAGGAAGAGGTCGCGCAGCTCCCCCCAGGAGGTCACAGAAGCCGTCAGTAGGTGGAGCAGCCACATGCGCGGAACGCCGGTGAGGGCCATGGGAAACCAGTTGTCCATCACCCTGTCGTCGCCCCCGTCCTTGAGGACGGCCTCCTTGTACGCCAGCAGGAAAACCAGCATATCCATCGCGTCGTTGTAGCGCCGCGGCATCTCGGGCTTGAACTTGAGCGGCCACTGCACCTGCCGCAAGGCGGGGGCCAAGGCTCGGAGCCCCCTGGCCCCAGTACTGGCATCGGCTTCTGGAGCGGGCGGCGCGTTCGTGGGGGCGCGACGGGCGTGGGACGACGAACCGGGTGGAGTCAGCGACGGGGTGGCGGTGCGGCCCTCACGCCGCACCGAAGGATCCAGGGACGAGGCCTGCTGCTCGTTCCCCGCCGGGCCTGTGGCAGCGTTGGCGGCAGGCGACGGGGAACGATGGGGGCGTCCGCCGACGGGCGTTGTCTGGGCAACGCGGGCGGTGAGAGCAGCCCGACGCTCGACACGGGCTCGACGAGGGGCAGCAATGGACATGACGGAAGATCACACGCGACTAGCGGAAGAAAGATTCCGGCGCACCCCCTACCTGGCGCGCCAAATGTCAGATTTCGGGTTCCGGCAAACCCTTGAGGTTCGAACTCTAGGGTGCGCACGGAGATCTTTCCCCTACCAGCTCACATCTCGAAGTCTCGCAAGGGTCTAGGCTAGAAAGATGACCACACAAGGGACACGAGGTTTATACTGGTTCAGGCCACCATTGTGGTGTAATACCCTACACCAGTGTGTGGTGTGGTGGATTGTCTCAGGGGCTGATGATGAACAATACAAAGGGAGAACAGTCTCGCGAGGGGCTATTCTTGAGCTGGTGCGATGAACTGCTTGGCTGAGTTTAGTCGCCCTCTCTCTAGTCTATGCGTGATCTGGATCCGATCCCTTTCTCCTGTGGCGGCTAGTCCTATTTATAGAGGGAGGCCCTGGGCCTCTTCCCAAATAATGAGCGGGAAGGGCGCCAACAATTGACCATTTTGAAGGGGAACATCTAGTACACTTATCCTGACTAAAGTTGGTCTTCGGCTGCCAAAGGCTCTGACGATGACGCCATCCTGGGCTCCACGATGACCTCCATCCTGCCGTTCTGTTGGTCTTGGTCTTGTTGCACCGAAACGGTAACCTTTGCCTAATGCCTTGGCCTGTGCTTGCCCCCTTTGCACCGAAAGGGAAACAAGGACACTATGCAGGCCGGGGCCCGCCTGGCGCCCGCCTGTTCTTGTTCGTCATGGCTTGCATCACGGGCTCCTCGTGAGGTGCCCTTGCCTTGATCGCTCCACCTCCTCGCGAGGCTGCCTGATGGGGCTGCTCCCGAGGAAGCTCCCGGTCATCCGCCCCGCGAGGCTTGGCCCCTCGCGAGGGTCTTGAGCTTGAGGTGATGAAGCTAGGCTGCACTGGGCCCCACTCAAGCCACGCCGCAGGCCGCAGGCTGGCAAGTCTGGGGACCCCCGTTCCCAGAACGCCAACATAGTTAACACTTTGGTCCTCTGAGATGTAATGTTCAGTTAACAGGTTGGTCCAACAATTTCTACATTTCGTAGTAGTGTTCTCAAGCATTATTTGTTTTGTTAACTATCTTATCTTCTAGTACATGTTTTTATTCTACAATGTCGTGCTTAATTAACTATTTTGGTTCATTTGGTCTGCCGTCCATTTAATTGTTTGGTTCAGTTCTGCAATTTGAATTTCATTTGCTGTGGGTACAATTTTGTATTGTTACACATGTGAAATAAATCGAATTTGGCTGCACTCAATGCATATTCTACTGATAGTATGACAACTCTCAATTAACCTGATCAAGATCATCCTTATGTGTGTTGTAGGGAAACAATGTGAGACACTGCGGTTTACCATCGAGGTTTGTTCAAGCTAGGTCCTTTGGCTAATGGCACATTATTGTGTCGTTGAAGGAATCATTCTAATATTTAGGTTTCTTACAATTTGGTCTTGCACATGTAGGTCCTGCTATCAGAGACTTAGACCCATTGTTCGTCCCATTTTGCATATGGGGAAATGAGATGTCCATGAATATCAGTCAAGTTAAGAAACTCAGAAAGAATGTTAGGATGAAGAAACTTGCGAAGAATAACAACAAGATCTTTGTTTGCACAATGAAGAAGACATCAGTCAACTATAGGATGGTACTAACTCTTTTACCTTGTTTTTACCCCTTGTGCTATAAGTCAACTATAGGATTGTACTAACTCTTTTACATTGTTTGCATACCTTTGTTTTCAGTACTTTTCAAAGCAGTTCACCGATGATTACCTCTCAAACCACCTGCATGGTCAAGAGGAGAGGAAGGTATTCATTCAACACCCACGGTACAATACTGAAGTCTTGCTGAAGAGGACGAAGGTTGGGCGGGCAATTATCCGTAGCCACTGGCCTAAAGTTGCAAGGACATTCAACATCACTGAAGGCTCAACATTTTCCTTCCGCTTTTTCAGTTTCCAAGATGATATTCATCTTTCTATTTACCGTGTATGATGCTACTTTCCAAAGGTTTTTGATGTTGCATGTGAAACTTGGTGTTGTTGTGTAATGGCGGAATTGAGTGCTGAAGCTATCTGATGTAATTTGATTATGAAATCCTGGTTGCTGTTATATGGATATGAAATATCTGGTGTGTTTTTATAAGAAATATAAATTTGATTAGCACATGGGTTATCAATTATAGGCTAATTACCCTGCTTATTGGGGTTTTCTATTGCAGACGGTTACTCAGACAGCACCGTGGGAAATGAACTCAAACAGCACACATGGTTTCTAGAAAGTAGGCGTGTTCGGTCAACTAACAATCACACACAGCTTTTGGCAAAAAACTATTTGCATTAGGCCACCTTGCACAAACGCTTCCACACACAAAACTGTGTGTGATATAAATACGAGCGGAAATGTTTTTCTGGGATTCACCGTGTGGGATGTACATACGAACTGAAACTATTGGGTTTCGATGCCTTGCCCGATCGCACATGAGCCAGCTTGTGTGCCAAGAGGTCCTTTCCCCGATGGTTTCTAGGCGAAGGACCCCCCTATAGCCCACAATCACTTGGCGATGGTTCTAAATGCCGTCGTGGAAAGGGGTTAAAAAATGTTTGTATAGCACGCCGCTATACCAGTGATGGTCTTCCAAGTAGGAGACGACAAATGGACAAGGGAACCATGTGCACATCATACTCCAAGATGTATTTGTATGCTTCAATCTTGAAGGAGACTTGAACGGTGTGCTCCACTTGGATGGTGCGGGAGTCGCTAAGCCATTGGACCTTGTAGGGATAAGGATGCTTCATCTTGACCAGTTGTAGCTTGGAACATAGCTCCTCACTTGCCAAATTGTGGCAAGTTCCCCCGTCGATGATGACCTTCACGGAACGTCTGAGGATGCCCGCTGTGCTGTGGAAGATGTGGCAACGTTGGCCTTGCTCTTGTTGATGTTGAAGCGTCAAGACCTTGGATACAACAAGAGCGGGGCTCGAATGATTGTGACAAAAGACTTGGTCATCTTAATCTCCATTCACTTGCCGGTGCATAGCCACGTTCTCAAGCGCTTCCATTTCTTCCTCACTCATGGAGTCGTAGGTGCCGTCGTCGTTGGTGATCATGGTACCCCGAGTGGGGCACTCGAATGTCTTGTGGCCTCGGCCTTGACATGTGAAGCATTTGATGGAACCTGTCTTGATGGTCTCATCCGGTGGAGTTGTAGATGATGAAGCTCTCGGCTTGAAGTTTCTTGTAGTAGGAGGATGACTTGGAGATGTCTAAGTTTTCTTGTAACTTGACATGTCGCCGTTGTTTGTAGATGGTTTGGTTGAGGGAGAAGGCGGTGTAGTCGTTGAAGCTTGATTGTCTGAACCATATGTCTTGGAAGAGTACTTGGCATACTTGTATTCATCTTGCGCTTGCCGCTCCGCCTTGGTAGCTTTGTGCACTAGCTCGAGGAGGTTTGTGTATGGTTGGAAATCCGTGATCTTCTTGATAGGATGGTTGAGTCCATTCAAGAATCGTGCCATGGTTTGCTCCTCATCTTCCGTGACATTTGCTCTTATCATAGCAATCTCCATTTCCTTGTAGTACTCTTCAACGGACTTGGTACCTTGCTCGAGGAGTTGCAATTTCTTGAAGAGCTCATAGCTATAGTACGTGGGTACAAAGCATGCTCGCATGACATCCTTCATTTGCTTCCATGTTGTGATGGGTGCATCACCTCTTGCTTCGCGACGCTCAATGACTTGCTCCTACCAAATGAGGACATAGTCTTGTAACTCAAGAGATGCCATGCCGATCTTCTTTTCTTCTTCATAGTTGTGCAAGAGAAAGATCTTGTCAACCTTCAATGCCCATGAAAGGTAGTTTTCAGTGTCGGTGCCGCCAAAAAACTTTGGCATGTTGAACTTGAGCTTGCCATAGCGTTGCTCGTCATTGTGGTTGGGACGATTGTGATTCTGATGACGCTCTTGCCATGGAGGGGGATCTTCAGTCGCTTGCTCCTCATGCTCCACTTGATTAGGTTGACGTTGAGGTTGTGGAATTTTTACACGGTTCCTCATCTCTTGGCACTCCTCAAGGCGTGCGGCTACTTCTTGTCGCGCTCGGTGGAGGGCCTCTTCTTGTAGACGTACTTGGCGGTTGCACTCATTGACGGCTTTAGTTGATTCACATAGAGCATGTTGGGCTTTGAGGGCTTGTTCCTCATGATGTTGTTGCTCTTGTTGAAGGGCATCGCCAACTTGTTGTTCTTGTTGATCTTGGTGTATTGGAGCTTGCTCTTGGACCGAGGGATCATTAGCTTGTCGACATAGTCATTCACGTTCATGGCGGCGCGCTTGTAAACCGTTGCCATGGAATGGGTTTTGTGGAGCTTGATGATCTTCATGGTCTTGGCAACAATGCGAACGATCTTGAGGAGGACTTGCATCTGAAGAAGATTGCAAAGAATGTCGACTTGGGTGGCTACATCTTGAATAGGACGAAGTGGTAGAAGAGCGGTTGGCCATCATGGCTCATATGTCTTCCTTGAGAGTTGCCATTGATGTGTCGAAGTAGTCTCTTGTACGTTGCTCGGATTGTCGCAAGTCGGTAGCGAGTAGGTCGATGCGGTCGCCGAATGCTTCATTATCTTGATGCAAAGCTCTTTGCACGCTGAAAAGGTGGTTCTTGGTGACATAGATGTTCGGGTCCTCATCTTGCTCAATGAAGAGTGGGTTGGTAGAAGTAGTTGGCCTATCCATAATTTCAAGCAAATGTGTGAGTGGAAGAAAGGAAAAAAACTATGCTAAATGTGCCTTATCCAATGTTGAGAATGGATCAATGATCACTCAACAATGTAACAACGAAATAGCACAATTGGTACTGGTTCTTGTCAATTCTCATACCTACACAAGTAAGGCTTTTGGAGTAGCTTGGTTAGGATGGTGGCACTAAATCTTATGCAATTGTTAGTGACATTCAAATAATGTTGAAAAAGATTCACAAATTTGCAAATGCAACAAGTAGACCAATAGCAAAGAATGGTACACGGAAACGCACACACGGATTGATAAATGGGGTCGTGCAACCAAGGAACGAGCTCAAAATGTGAATGCACATAAAAGGCTAGATGACCCAGAAGTATGGGGGATCTATCGTAGTCCTTTTTATAAGTAATAGTGTGGAACCCAACAACAAGCAGAAGGAGATGACAAGCGGTTTTCAGCATGGTATTCTGCAAGCACTGAAATTATCGGTAACAGATAGTTTTGTGATAAGATAATTCGTAACGGGTAACAAGTAACAAGTGATAACAAAGGTGCAGAAACATGGCCCAATCCTTTTTGTAACAAAGGATAATCCTGGATGAACTCTTATATAAAGCAAAGCGCTCCCGAGGACACATGGGAATTATTGTCAAGTTAGTTTACATCATGCTCATATGATTCGTGTTCGTTACTTTGATAATTTGATATGTTGGTGGACCAGTGCTTGGGTGCTGTCCTTACTTGGAAAAGCCTCCCACATATTATTAACCCCTCTTGCAAGCATCCGCAACTATGAAAGAAGAATTAAGATAAATCTAACCATAGCATGAATCATGTGGATCCAAATCAGCCCTTTACGAAGCAACGCATAAACTATAGTTTAAGCTTCTGTCACTCTAGCAACCCATCATCTACTTATTACTTCCCAATTCCTTCCCCTAGGCCCAAATCATGGTGAAGTGTCATGTAGTCGACATTCACATATCACCACTAGAGGAAAGATAACATACATCTCATCAATATATCGAACGAATACCAAATTCACATGATTACTTACAACAAGACTTCTCCCATGTCCTCAGGAACAAACATAACTACTCATAAAGAATTTTCATGTTCAAGATCAGAGGGGTATTGAATATCTTTAAGGATCCGAAGATATGATCTTCCACCAAATAAACCAACTAGCATCAACTACAAGGACTAATTAACACTACTAGCAACCCACAGGTACCAATCTGAGGTTTTGAGACAAAGATTGAGTACAAGAGATGAACTGGGGTTTGCGAGGAGATGGTTCTCGTGAAGATGTTGATGAAGATTGACCCCTTCTCAATGAGAGGATCGTTGGTGATGATGATGGCTCCGACTTCCCCTCCCGGAGGGAAGTTTCCCCGGCATAAAAGCTCCGTCGGAGCCCTAGATTGCTTCTGCCCAGGTTCTGCCTCAAGACGACGGTGCTTCATACCCAAAGCTCTCTCTTGATTTTTTTTTCCAAGGTCAAAACGCTTCACATAGCAGAAGATGGGCACCGAAGACCTACCAGGGGGCCCACAAGCCCTAGGGCGCCCTGGGTGTAGGGCGCGCCCCTAGGCTTGTGGCCACCTGGTGGGTCCCCTCTGGTATTTTCTTTGCCCAAAAGTTTTTATATATTCCAAAATATTTCTCCATATATTTTCAGGACTTTTGGAGTTGTGCAGAATAGGTCTCTCAGATTTGCTCCTTTCTAGTCCAGAATTCTAGCTGCCGGCATTCTCCCTCTTCATATAAATCTTGTAAAATAAGAGAGGGCTTAGGTATTATACCATAGTGTGTAATAACAGCCCATAATGCAATGAGTATTAACAAAAAAGCATGATGCAAAATGGATGTATCAACTCCCCCAAGCTTAGACCTCGCTTGTCCTCAAGTGAAAGCCAAAATCGATAATCAGGACCGCATGTTTAGAGATAGAGGTGTCGATAAAATAAAATACGGACATGAGGGCATCATGATCATCTTTAGAACAACAACATATATTGTCATATAATTTCTTTTGATGAAGCAACAATTCATTCACAAGGTGGGGTATGAATCAAAAGATTTATCGAAAACCAACAAACTATGATCTTGGTCATTGAAACAATTGCAATATATCATAACATCGAAAAGAGTCAATGTAAGAGCTTTTATTTAGCAAGTTCACATACTCAACCGTCATTTAATCTTTAATCATTGCTAACACTCACATGATACTTATGAGATCAAAGTTTCAATCAAACACATAGGAAGATAGGGGCTTATAGTTTTGCCTCCCAACCATTTACCTCAAGGGTAACGTCAACAATAATAGTTTATGAACAACCACATCCGAGTGAGTATATATATCTGGATCTTCCCCAACATATAGTGTTTGCCAAAAAGAAAAAGTATAAAAAGGAGAGGTGAAGATCACCATGACTCTTGTATAAAGGTAGAAGGTAAAAGTAAAAGATAGGCCCTTCACAGAGGGAAGCAGAGGTTGTCATGTGCTTTTATGGTTGGATCACAAAATCTTAATGCAAAAGAACATCACTTTATATTGCCTCTTGTGATAAAGAACTTTATTATGTAATCTGTCACTTTTATTTCCTCCATATCACAAGTTCATATAAATCTTATTTACCTCACACTAAAAGACAATACATATTTAGAGAGCAATTTTATATTGCTTACACCGATGACAACTTACTTGAAAGATCTTACTCAATCCATAGGTAGGTAGGGTGGACTCTCATGGCAAAACTGGGTTAAGGAATTTTCGATGCACAAGTAGTATCTCTACTTGCTGTAGAAGATCTGGCTAGCATAGGATGAGAAGCAAGCTCAACATATTAGAGGATCCATGACAATATAACTTCTATTCGGATATAAGAAAGCATAACCCATTATGTCGTCTTCCTTGTCCAACATCAACCATTTAGCATATAATCTTCTGATGAGTGTTCACAATCACAAAAGATGTCAAAGATAGTGTATTTATATGTGAGACCTCTCTTTCTTTATTACTTCCTATTAATTGCAACAATGACCAAAACTATGTTTGTCAACTCCCAACAAATTTTATGTGACATACTTCTTATACGTGAAGTCATCACTTCCCATAAGATTATTATATAATCTTTTTATTTCTTTTAACTCCATTTTTTCTCAAGATCATAGCAAGAAAGCAAAGCCCTCAACTCAAAACTAATCTTTATTATATAACTCTCGGACTCAATTACATAGAGGGAACATAAAGCAAAACTCAAAGCTAGATCGTACTAAAAACTTTATTCTATTGAACCAAGAAATAACCAAAAGGACCGAACTAAGGAAAATGATAAAGGTAAATATGTGATGGTGATACGATACTGGGGCAACCTCCCCCAAGCTTGTCACAAGCCAAGGGGAGTGCCCATACCCATGTACTCAAGTCTCCTTCAGAGGTGGTAGTGGAATGTTCTTCACAATAATGCCATTCAGAATGCGATTCTCCTCTTCAAGCTTTTTATTTTGCTGCTTGAGATCCATATTTTCCTTTCGGAGTTTGCTTGTGACATTTAGAGTGTCATCCATCCATGGATGCATCATAGCTACGTGGGAAAAAGAGACACTCTTTTCCATGTATTATTATAAGAGATAAACTTCGCACCGGGTGGTTTGACTGAATCAGGCAGGACTGAGCTCGTGAACTCCTCGTGCCAGCCTTCATGTCGGGGAAGAGAAGTAACTTCTTGATCCTCCTCTAGAGCATCCACTCTTTTTTTAGATTGACTCGCATCTCTTCCCCCGTTGACCACCCAAAGGGTTCAACTTTGATGTATGCTCTTGGGTCCGTTGTCGGGTGAGAGACACGGCTCTCCTAGACTGACTCTTGCGAAGACATCTTATTCTAAATCTGCTGCAGAAATAGCTCGAAACAAGAATAGAGGATTCTGCCGTGGTATGGTGGTCAAAACCTTCGGGAGATTATATAATGGATTTTGCCCATTCAAAAGAAGTAATACGGGATAAACGGAGTCCAGAGGGCACACGAGGTGGCCACAAGCCAGGGAGGCACGCACAGTGGGGTAGGGCGCGCCCCAATGGCTTGTCACCTCCTCGTGCGCTATTCGGACTACTTCCTATTTTTCTAATTTTGTAAATATTCCAAATCGGAGTAAAATTTCCATTGGAGAACTTTTGGAGTCGGTTTACTTACCGTATCACATACCTAGTACTTTTCAAGGGTCTGGGGAATTCTGGAAGGTTTCCCTTATGACCTCCTGCGGTGTTGTTGAACTTGACGGCACCAGAACGATTAACTTCTTCGATAATGTAAGGTCATTCCCATTTAGAGAGAGGTTTTCCTGCAAAAAATCTTAAACAAGAATTGTATAGCAAGACATGGTCACCTACATTAAATTCACGCTTTTGTATCCTTTTGTCATGCCATCTTTAAAAAAAACAATTTGGCATTTTCATAGGCTTGGGTTCTCCATTCACCAAGTGAGCTAATGTCAAATAACCTCTTCTCACCGGGAAGTTTGAAATCATAGTTGATCTCTTTAATTGCTAAAATAAGCCTTATGTTCAAGTTCGAGAGGTAAGTGACATGCCTTTCCATATACCATTTATATGTAGACATACCCATAGGATTTTTATAACCAGTTCTATAAGCCCATAATGCATCATCAAGTTTCTTAGACCAATTCTTCCTAGATCTATTAACAGTCTTTTGCAAGATCAATTTTATTTCTCTATAACTTAATTCTACTTGACCACTAGACTGAGGATGATAAGGAGATGCAATTCTATAGTTAACATCATACTTAGCAAGCAATTTAAGGAAGTGTTGTAGAGTGGAACCCTAAATGGAGATCTTCCATGAATTGGAGGGGAAATCCCCAAGAACAAGAAGAACACAAAGGGGGAAACACAAGAGGAACACTCAAGAACAAGTCCAATCACACATCCACTAGAGTAGCAACACATGGGTCCACAAGGTACGTGGAAAACAAAGGGAAAATAGCACAAGGTAAAGTTCATCTCAAATCCAAAGGAGATGAGGTCTTGGTGATCTAGATAGATCCTTCCCTCAAAGGTTTCTTGAATCCCTAGGGATCTTCTCCAAAGGAGGCCTTGAACTCCAATGGAGTCTCTCTCTCTCTCTCTCTCTCTCTCTCTCTCTCAAGACGAGGAATCCCACAAGGGAAGGTACATGAACTAAGCTCTAATGTCTATATCTATTCTTAGCTAAGTCTAAATGGAGGAGGGAGAGGAGTATATATAGGTCCAAGGCATGAAGGGGTAAGGCGGGACGAATTGGGGATTACATGGCAAAGCCCGCAGCAACATACAGGGGGCCCCATGTGCACAGGGTAAGTGGAGCTTGTCCGCACGGGGTCTCCAGATACCTGACGAGGTAGCCCGTGCGCACGGGGTCTATGAGGCTCGTGGACATGGGGATCCCGTGGGCACGATACATGCCCATGAGCATGGGGTCTTCCGGTCCGTCCAGCCTGGGAGGCCCGTGGGCACGGCGTTGGGGGGAGCCTGTGCGCATGGGGTCACCTGGGAGCTACTGCGTTCTTCTTGTCCGGTTCCTTCTCCGCTTCCAGGCTTCCATCTTGGACGTTGTAGTTGTTCTCTTGCGCTTGGACTCCTCGAGAATGAATGTGTAGCTCTGCTCACGCCTATGTATGCACACGAGAGAGGGGTCAACTAGTATACCATCCTCAAAGGGTACAAGTGGACACGTGTAAAGGACATGATTCACCTTTGTATGCATGAAGTAGATGTCGCACATGTCACTTGCCTAACGGAATCTTCACATGGTGATTTCCGCATCATCCCCGCCCCCTTGGGAAAGATCCGACCCTGGATCAAAAACCAAATCACCATGGGAAAGATATGATGTCGTTGGGTAGAAGTTGACCATCACCAAGCATTCATCATCTTGTAGCTCGAATTGGGCACTCTGCAATGTCGCACCGTCTTGTAATTCCTTCAAAAGTTGGAAAGACAACAAACACTTGGAAAAACAAATTTGGTTAGCATTAGTGCAAAACTAAGCAATCAAGAGGTGATTCACCCAACAAGTGTAGCATATGGTTTGACAAAGAAGTATGGCATGGCATTTAAGCATATAAATTGAGCACAATCAAGGACATCATGGAAACAAGCATGCAAATGGGAGGTAGAGGTGCAAAGATGTGTGACAAGTGAGCAAGCATCTACCTCAAGGTCATAGCAAGCATGCATAAAGCGCTCAACAAATGGTCTAGGATATGCATAGGAATCATTCACAACACCAAATATAATGAGACGTCTAAGCACATGGATCAAGTGGAAGACAATCTAGGCATAACGTGCATAGGGTGTAGTGAAGATATGGTGGCACTCAACACAATAGAAAGAGCAATTGTTCATCATGTGTGAGGCAATCAAGTCAATCATGAAGCAATCAATGGGACATGGCATATGTGAAGAAATGACATTGTTGCAACCAAGCATATGAGAGGATCAAGTAATCCAACAATTGGATGCAACACACAAGGCATATATGTCATGAGGCATGGCAATGTGGCAATGATAAGTCGAAGCAAGATCAGTAGCATGTGTGCAAAGTGTCATGGTGCAAGCAACACATGATGTATGACCCAAAATATGCATTCTCATGGTTTTGTGTTCCTCGAAAGAGAAGGATATCACCTCGAAAGCATGTCCTTGTGCGTCCTTCACAATGCCGAAGTACAAGCAAGTGCGATATAGAATTGTCTTGGTAGAAGGTTGTTCGCTCTCAAGAGCTCGGATTGTCAACTCATGTGACGTGGAAGTTGACGCGAAGTCCAAGTATCCTACACATGCACAAACAAAAGCAAAGAATGTATGCGCGCGGTAGATGAACACATCATCCATCATGATGATTCTATTCTCTTGCACATACCATTAGTAGCAAAATTGCACAAATAATATGATGCAACAATGGCGATATTCATAACACTAGGTATATGGTGCAAAGAAGGAAGACAAGCATGCTTCATGAGAAATATGTCAAAAGCTCCAAACATATGCGAGAAAGCTATGGGTGCAATCTCATTAGTAAGACTAAAAGCATTGTTGCACTCAATACATGACAAATCATCTAGCATGAGAGAGGCAACATATGGAGACATATTACAACATGTAATAGCAATCATGTGCAAAGCATGGAAATGGGATGCCATGAACCGCATGAAACGAGCAAGTATGAATCTGTAACGCCCTCGATGCGGCTATATCTCCCACGTGTCGAAGCACGACTTAGAGGCATAACCGCATTGAAAGCAATGTCGCAAGTGAGGTAATCTTCACACAACCCATGTAATACATAAGGGAAAGAGATACATAGTTGGCTTACAATCGCCACTTCACACAATTACATGAATAAAGCATTACATCATCCAGATACAATCAAGGTCCGACTACGGAACCAAAATAAAAGAAGAACCCCAAATGCGACAAAGGTCCCCGATCGACCCCAACTGGGCTCCACTACTGATCAACTAGAACGGAATAACACAAAGGGCAAGATCTTCATCGAGCTCCTCCTTGAGCTTGGTTGCGTCATCTGCACGGTAACATAGGCACTTGCAAACTGGTTTTGGAAGTATCTGTGAGCCATGGGGACTCAGCAATCTCGCACCCGCGAGATCAAGACTATTTAAGCTTATAGGAAGGATGGAGTAATGAGGTGGAGCTGCAGCAAGCGACTAGTATATATGGTGGCTACAATCGCAAAAGAGAGCGAGAAGAGAGGGCAAAGCACGGTCGATAAAAGTATGATCAAGAAGTGATCCTATAGCAACCTACGTCAAGCATAACTCCAACACCGTGTTCACTTCCCGGACTCCGCCGAGAAGAGACCATCACGGTTACACACGCGGTTGATGTATTTTAAATAAGGTCAACTTCGGGTTTTCTACAACTGGACGTTAACAAATTCCCATCTGCCCATAACCGCGGGCACGGCTTTCGAAAGATAATACCCTGCAGGAGTGTCCCAACTTAGCCCATCACAAGCTCTCACGGTCAACGAAGGAATAGACCTCCACCCGAGACGTTCCGATCAGACTCGGTATCCCGGTACAACAAGACATTTCGACAGGGTAAAACTAAACCAGCAACACCGCCCGAATGTGCCGACAAATCCCGATAGGAGCTGCACATATCTCTTTCTCAGGGCACACTCAGATGAGCAATCCGTACAACTAAAACCAAACCTCGAGTTTCCCCGAGGGGCCGCTGCACAGGGCTCTAGTTCGGACCAACACTCAGAGGAGCACTGGCCCGGGGGGGTTAAAAAATGATGACCCTTGAGTCTGCAGAACCCAAGGGAAAGAAAAGGCTAGGTGGCAAATGGTAAAACCAATGTTGGGCATTGCTGGAGAAGCTTTACTTAAGGCGAACTATCAAGGGGTGCCCATTATAGCCCAACCATGTAAGGAACGCAAAATCCGGGAACATAACACCGATATGACGGAAACTAGGGCGGCAAGAGTGGAACAAAACACCAGGCATAAGGCCGAGCCTTCCACCCTTTACCAAGTATATAGATGCATTATTTAAATAAGATATATTGTGATATCCCAACAAGTAAACATGTTCCAAGAAGGAACAACATCTCCATGTTCCAACAAGGAACAAACTTCAATCTTCACTTGCAACTAACAATGCTATAAGAGGGGCTGAGCAAAGCGGTAACATAGCCAATCAACGGTTTGCTAGGACATGGTGGGTTAGAGGTTTGACATGGCAATTGGGAGGCTGACAAGCAAAAGGTAGGCATCGTAGCATTGGCATAGCAAGAGCGAGCAAACTAGCATAGCAAAGATAGTAGTGATTTCGAGGGTATGATCATCTTGCCTGCACAGTTGTCAGAGTTGACTGGATCCTCACAAGCAAACTCAACTGGCTCCTCGGTAGCGAACTCGTCTCCCGGCTCTACCCAACAAGACAAACAAGCAACAAGGATACAATCAACCACGGGCAAGACCAAGCAATATGATGAAATGACGATATGCTATGCGGGATGCAAAATGCAAGATATGACAGAAAATGCATGAACCTGGCATCAACTTGGAAAACCAAGTGTGCCACTGGATAGAGGGGATGAAATCGCTTGAAAACGATATAAAGATCATTGGAATCGGAGCTACGGTTTGGAAATGGCGAGCGTTTTACGAAACGAACCGATCTGCGATATACAGCAAGTAGGCTCCTAAATGCAACGAAATGAACATGCTACAGCCACCAAACATGAAAACAAAATACATGGCAGTGATGTACACAAGATGGTTAACAAAACACTAGAACTGAGCCATAGGCAAATTCATCCATTAAGAGGTTCAAACAAGCATGGCAAAAATGAATATGCAAAACAGATTCCAGACTTAGTGAAATTAACACTAGCCTGAAATTTCAGATCACGATGCTCTCTTCGGAGCAGCAAAACAACATGATAGATGACCTGAACATTACAAGTAAGAATATGGCATGGAGCTACTCAACAAGCTTAACAAAACACCCAAAGTGACCTGGGGCCAAAAGGGTTCACAAAATATATAAACGGGCACACGAACATAGCTAAAACACAATCAGTTTTCAGACTTAGTGAAAACTGAGACATGCAGAAATTTAACTCGCGAAGGCATGTAAACGAGCTCGATGCATTCACCACGGTGCAAGTCATGGCAAGGCAAGCATATAGCCAGCAAGAAGGCACAATATGCTAGCTACACATGGCAAGAACAAAGGCATAGCATGCATGGAACACTAACGGTAGCATTGGCAAAATCGCAAACAAGTTGACGATCTGCCTAGATTAACAACGAAGCAAAAGTTGAGCTCGATTGAGTCAAGCTAGAGCACTCCACAAATGCAAAAAAAGACATGTATGGATAGAGCATAACATAAATATCAAAACTCCCTTACTGATCATCCTCAAAAGAGGCACGGATCACTAGGAAACAAGCTGGACATATAGCATCATGAACTAAAATATCCCAGACTTAGTGAAAATCACCATTCCCTGAAATCAGCAATCTCAGGTACCTCTCTTCGCAAGCTTGCACAAGACAACACACACATCCTAAAAATTCATGGGCGGCACCTCTGGAAAGAAGACAAAATGCTTAACAATTCATCCCAAAGGGGCACAGGCATATCATGCACGAATTAAACATAGCAAAAATGACAAAAGTGCAAGATGAACTAACGGATCTGCAATCTAACTCACGAAGCCTCCTTTTAACAGAATTTTGGTCATCAAGATGAACTCAAATGCAAATGATGCAATGGAATGAAATGATGTACTCGTCGAGACGAAGATTTTGATATATTATATGTCCAAAACGGAGCCACAGATGCAAAGTTATGAGCAGTCAAAGTAGGCACGAAAATTAGGGTTAGGGGGAGAGAAGTCAACCGAATCCAAAACTGGATCTGGATCTGGCGGCACGGATCCCGAGGTGGCGCCGGAGTTCACTGTTCGCCGGAGAGGAAAGGGACGCCGGGCTCCGGGAGGTCGCCGGAGAGGGGGCCGGGCGTGGAGGAGGCGGTGGCCGGCGACAAGACGGCGAGGGGCGGCGCGGCCAGGGTCGCCGTGGCCGCGGGCGCCCGACGCGAAGGGCGGCGGGGCGC
>NC_041381.1:263481893-263509253 GCF_002162155.2 Triticum dicoccoides | reverse complement strand
GGGCGCGGCCCACGTGGCGGCGCGTGAGTGGGTGCGGCGGCGGGGCGGACAACGTCCGGCGCGGGCGGACACGTCCGGCCCGGCGCGGGGGAAGATGGATCTGTTTCTTTTTTTTAGGGTTTGGAGGAGGAAGACGAGATCTGAAATGGAGGTGGGTATAAATAGGCATAAGTGGAGCTAGGAGAGTCCAAATGAGGTGCGGTTTTCGGCCACGCGATCGTGATCGAACGACCGAGATGATGGAGCAGAGTTTGGTGGGTTTTTGGGCCAAATTGGAGGGGTGTTGGGCTGCAACACACACGAGGCCTTTTCGGTCCCTCGGTTAACCGTTGGAGCATCAAACGAAGTCCAAATGATACGAAACTTGACGGGCGGTCTACCGGTAGTAAACCAAGGCCGCATGACAAGTCTCGGTCCAATCCGGAAATGTTTAACCCCCACACACAAGAGGAAGGTAGAAATGACCACCGGAGGAGAACGAAGCGCCGAAATGCAAAACGGACAACGGGGAAAATGCTCGAAAGTATGAGATGAACACGTATGCAAATGCAATGCACATGATGACATGATATGAGATGCATGAAAACAAAAACAACACACGGAGACAAAACCCGAACCCGAGGAAATAAATATAACTTAACGCCGGAAACGGCAAGAGTTGGAGTACAAATAGGGAAAGTTACATCTGGGGCGTTACAGAATCATAGGTGATGCAACATAGGCAAGCATATCAATCATAGCATGCAAACTAGTAGCGCAAAGATGCAACATACTAGACAAATCCATCAAAGGAACATGGCCATAACAAGTAATGTCTCCACCAAGCTTGCAAAAACACATACAAGTACTAGAATCAGGTGTCATGTGAGATGCAAAGCATGGGTCGCAAATGCATGACAAGGGCATAGAAATGAGCATATCATGCAAAGTGAACAGGGCAATGTGGGCATAAAGTGAGAAGTAGTAAATAACCCATAACCATGTGAGGGTCATGTAGAATAGATGCACGAAGGGAGTGGTGGTACGGACAATCCACGGGATCGCGAATCATCATTTCTCTCTAGAGCTTGTTTTGTTAACTCATGGGATTGCGAGGTTGACGAGTATACATGGGTGCCTACACAAGAGAGACACAAACGAAGGAAAGTGTGATCGTGGTAAATGTACACATCATCCATCATGATGTGTATGTGCATGTGAGCGTTAGCACAAGATAAGCATCGTTCAAAGAAATTTGATGCATGGTATGAGAACATGTCATCCATCATGAAAGAATAGTTGTTATGTATAACATGATGGGGGCACTAATTGAGAATGCAAGTATATGGCACATCAATAGCATGTTTATTCATGGGGAGCATATGGTACACACAATCATGGGAATCATGCAAAGTATAGGATGTAGCAAAATCTCCTAATAGGTATGAGGAAACTATGGGTGATGCTAGTGATGTCGGGAAATTAATAAGGCGGCATACTTACGCTCCTACTTATTGCCAGTTGAGTACAGATAATGGAGTGGACAAAGTTTTGGTCAGTATTTGTACGCAAGAAGCTGCATGTACGTTTGATCAAGGTGTGCAGGAATTTGGTTGTTTCTTCTGGTTGTCACGTAAAAAACATGGCCCGGCTATAGATGCACAAGAGATATTTTTTATTGAGACTAATCAAAGAATCCTAACCTGCTACTATTTCTCACAGTCAAGACCGCCGGAGCAACAAGCGTACGTCAACAGATTTAATTGGTGGCAGTTGCTTTCCTTGAGAGATATAGGTTGGGGGCCACCAAATAAATTGTGTTAGTTATTTTAGGTATTTATTTTGTAATGATTACCTGCTAAAATAAAGCACGTGATCAGTTTTTCTTTCCTTGGTTATTTTGATCGAGAGTTAGAGATAGAAAGAAAGTTTGTTCGGTCAACTTCTTAGGCAAGTTTGAGTCCACTACGATCAATACAAGAGGGGAGGTTATCTTTTATGAAATAGACATGATGTGTTTTTCAGGGTAGACACCCGTATCAAGTTTTGGAGGGATCCTTAGAAAACCTCTGTGTTGCGATTTCTCTTCGTGGAAATTGTTTTTGCGCGTGAGTACCTTCGTCGAGATTGGTTTTCTCGTGCTGGGCCGCAAGGTTCAAACCCTCTACTTCGTGTACACCACGTGCATGGGCGAGAGGTTTCTATTGGTGGTGGTGTAGTGTCGTGAAAGATCGGACCGCAACAACCGATCGAATCTCACCACGAGGTTCGGTCGTCATCAGTTGGTATTCAGAGCAAAGGTTATTCACGATACAATATTTTTCTTCAAGTTATTATTGAACTTGTTCATCATGAGGAAAGATTGTAGCTCGCAAATGATCATGTCGGCGGAGAATCCATTGCGTGCCTTGCCATGGTACCAATGCTTTACACATGTGCGTGTAGGGCCGGCGAGCTGTGCAACTTTGATGAATTGCTATTCTGGGATGAATTTAGTGAGTCGGACTATGGTTGATGCTTTGAACCTGCCGTTGATTGAACATCCAGAACCGTATGAGCTTTGGTGGAAGGATAAGTTTGTCAAGATTATGCATCGCGTCGAGGTGCGGTTTACTTTATGCGGATATGGTGATCTGGTTATGTGTGATGTGCTTCCTATGCACATGCATATATGTTCGATACTGTTAGGAAAACCATGGACAGATAAAAGACAGTTAACATATCATTCAGTTGGAGAATTTTCTTTTGTTCATGGAGGACAATACGTACCATTTGACACATACACTTTTGATCAGTATAAGGTGGACCGTCAGAAGCGGGATATTGCTCATGCTGCATCAGAAGAAAAGAAGAATAAAGTTGAAGCTCCTGAAAAAATTCGGTCATTACTCAGTCTGCTATTGTTGAAGAGATTGACATGAAACCGAGGACGGTTTTGTTTCAAGGAGGAGAGGATGATACAAACATGGGTGATGCTAGTGATGTCGGGAAATTAATAAGGCGGCATACTTACGCTCCTAATTATTGCCAGTTGAGTAAAGATAATGGAGTGGACAAAGTTTTGGTCAGTATTTGTACGCAAGAAGCTGCATGTACGTTTGATCAAGGTGTGCAGGAATTTGGTTGTTTCTTCTGGTTGTCACGTAAAAAACATGGCCCGGCTATAGATGCACAAGAGATATTTTTTCTTGAGACTAATCAAAGAATCCTAACCTGCTACTATTTCTCACAGTCAAGACCGCTGGAGCAACAAGTGTACGTCAACAGATTTAAATGGTGGCAGTTGCTTTCCTTGAGAGATATAGGTTGGGGGCCACCAAATAAATTGTGTTAGTTATTTTAGGTATTTATTTTGTAATGATTACCTGCTAAAATAAAGCACGTGATCAGTTTTTCTTTCCTTGGTTATTTTGATCGAGAGTTAGAGATAGAAAGAAAGTTTGTTCGGTCAACTTCTTAGGCAAGTTTGAGTCCACACGTATACTAGTATATATAGTCATAGTACGATCAATGCAAGAGGGGAGGTTATCTTTTATGAAATAGACATGATGTGTTTTTCAGGGTAGACACCCGTATCAAGTTTTGGAGGGATCTTTAGAAAACCTCTGTGTTGCGATTTCTCTTCGTGGAAATTGTTTTTGTGCGCGAGTACCTTCGTCGAGATTGGTTTTCTCATGCTGGGCCGCAAGGTTCAAACCCTCTACTTCGTGTACACCGCGTGCACGGGCGAGAGGTTTCTATTAGTGGTGGTGGAGTGTCGTGAAAGATCGGACCGCAACAACCGATCGAATCTCACCACGAGGTTCGGTCGTCATCATATGGGGCTCGTGGTGAAGTCACTCTCACTCTCAATATGGTGTCACAAGTCACTCAACTTATCACCGTACGTCACCGTGGTCGAAGGGAAAATCCCATGCTCAACCATCTTGTAGTCATCGATGGGGATGAAGGCCGAAGATGGCACATCATCACTCTTTCCATGGATGAAGGCCAAAGATGGCACCTCATCACTCGCACCTCCAAAGATGGAAGCATCATCCTTGCTCGTCACCGTGTCGTTCGCCTCCAAATCTTGGTCCTTGAGTTTCTCTATAGCCATACTCATCGCTGCACCATCTTGAATAGATTCGTAGTAGACTCGGCATCATCAATGCCACAAAGAGGGATGGCAGGGAAGTCGAAGTTGGGGATGTCATCTTGGAGCTCCTTGGGCTTGGACATCTCGGTGGTACTATCCTCATGCTCGTTGTCATGGAGCTTGGTCGTCGTGAAGTTTGCTTGGGGTGGAGAAGCCTTGGCCGTCATGAGTTCTCATTCCGCCTTGAGAGAACCAATGTAGTTGTCATCGAGGGACTTGTAGTTCTCGAGTAAGTTAGTCTTGGAGATATCATTGTTCAATCCCATCATGAAGTAGAACTTCATCCAAATGGGGTCGTCCACACCGGCTCTTTGCAAGGCTTTCTTCATGTTCTTGAAGTACTCGTCGAGGGACTTGGATGCTTGTATGGTGTTCTCCAATTGGCGTTGAAGATGTTCCATGTAGGTAGAAGGCATAAATTCTCACCTCATTGCTTTCATCATCCTGGGCCAAGTCATGGTGAAGCTTGTCGAAGGTCTATGAAGCCAGCATATCAATGTGTAGTCATGGAAGGTACTTGTGGCGCACTTCACTGGATCTTCGGAGTGAACTTGGTGTAGCTTGAGGTAGTCGTCCATCTTGCGCTCTAGAGGTACTCTTCGGGGTCATCAGTCCCAAAGAATGGAATCTCAATGTCGTCGGCAAAGTCAAAGTAGCTCGTTGAAGTAGTGGACTTGAGCTCGTGGAGTAGGCGAAGATGTCGTACATCGAAAGGCAAAGATGCCTTGAAGTCACTTGGCGAACATGCCAATGTTGTTGAAGAAGCTGCAGCCTTGTTGTTGATGTCGCGGTTCTGTAAGGCCCATGCGCACGGGGTGCAGGAGGCCATGTGCACGGGGGTGGCAGAGAAGCCAACTCTCGTCCAGAAGTGTGCTCTTCATGGTCTTGTCGGTATCGATGCTTGTATGTACTTGCCGGAGATGGTAGCTCGGGAGCTTGTGCACATCTTGGCGTTGATGAAGTTCTTCATAGCGTCGAACTAGTCGTCATGGTTGTAGACCGGAGATGATGTGCTTTGCCTATCCATCACAAGACTCCAACAAAGGTGAGTAGAAAGGAGATGAATAGTACCAAGCTACTTTTTCCCAAATTGAGGATGTATCTCATGTCACTCAATGTGAAATGAAAGAATAGTGGAATTGGTACCAGACTTGTTCACTCACACCAACAAAGTAAAGCTTATCGAGTGGCTTGGTTAGGACAAGTGGCAAAAATTCATGCAAATTGAAGTCGAAGATATTGTAAATGTTGAAATAAATCCAAAGGACTCAAAATGCAAAGCAAGTGATCACAAATATAGAGGAGGGCAATAAAGAAACACACACGGTGGGATAATGGGGCTTGTGCAACTATAAGGATGAGCAATACAAAAATTGCCTAACGAAGACTAAGCTCGTGTTGCACAAACACTAGGAGATCACTAGCTTGATTTCATGGTTGTAGACCGGAGATGATGTGCTTTGCCTATCCATTACAAGACTCCAGCAAAGGTGAGTAGAAAGGAGATAAACAATACCAAGCTACTTTTTCCCAAACTGAGGATGTATCTCATGTCACTCAATGTGAAATGAAAGAATAGTGGAATTGGTGCCGGACTTGTTCACTCACACCTACAAAGTAAAGCTTATCGAGTGGCTTGGTTAGGATAGGTGGCAAAAATTCATGCAAATTGAAGTCAAAGATATTTTAAATGTTGAAATAAATCCAAAGGACTCAAAATGCAAAGCAAGTGATCACAAATATAGAGGAGGGCAATAAAGAAACACACACGATGGGATAATGGGGCTTGTGCAACTATAGGGATGAGCAATACAAAAATTGCCTAACGAAGACTAAGCTCGTGTTGCAAAACACTAGGAGAGCACTAGTTTGATTGCACACTTGGGCACGATTCACCACTTGGCACCAACCTATATGTGTGCAAGGTAAATGTTTCCTGTGTCATGTATCCTCAAGCACAAGTATCTCTTTTCATGCTCAACACTCTTCTGCTTATAAGCTTATGATCTTTCTTTTGTTGCTTAAAAGCTTTTTTTCAAAAAAAAACTTCTCTTCCTTTACACTATACTTATGGAGCCTCAACCACAAACATGAGATAAGTATCACAAGATATGCACGGGAGCTAGCAATTGCACTATATGATATATCCAATGATGCAACAATATGATATCATATCACTATAGTGCACAAGTTTTCGCGAAGCCGGGCAATACACGGATACCTAGTCTCAATAGGTATGAAGTTATGTGCAAAGATGGTGGGGCTATCAAGATGTAATGGCAAGGAAGGGGAAGTTTATGACAGAATAGATACATTTGTCACACTTAACCTTTCATGAAGTCGGGGGTAACCGGCCTTGCTTCCGTTTGAAGATGGTCTCAAAGGTGGATGGTCGTTGTCGATGCGGAATGTCGAGGTGGATGTAGTCGATGGAGCGATACAAGTGTCCGGTGGTGGATGAAGATGTAATCGTCCCTGAGTAGCTGAAACACCTTAGGAGACTCAAATCACAACTCAACCAACCACAAATACCAAAGGAACCAAAATGTGTTAGTTTGCGGAAGTTTTATGCGGTGGTGCAAAAGTTATTGTGGAAGGCGTAAGCAAAAGATGCAAAATTGGACAAATTTGATGGATTAAAATGGTGGTAAAACCAAGATGAGCAGCTCGGGCAGGTCCCTACCTTTTCAACGAGCCAAAGAACACCCAAATCGGAGTTCGGGAGTGGGAGTTATGGCCAAAAACGTAAAGTGTGTGCGGCTGTTTCTGTAGGGGGTCGTGCCACTGGGTCTTAGGCCCGTGGACACGGGGTCCCATGCGCACGGTACAGGGCCATGGACATGGGGTCTCCATGGACTTTTAGGGGGCCGGTGGACACGGGGTTGGCGGAATTTTCGCGATTTTGAGGTCAAATTCAAAGGGGGGAGAAAATTGGGGTATGGGGGCGCAATAGAAGGTAGATCTACTTGCTAAACAACAAATCCATGGATTGAAATCAACAATAACTCACAAGGACCAACAAATCACAAAAAATTTGGTATGAATCTTTTTGTGGGGGATTTTCAAAATTGGGCAAGAACAAGATAAATTAGGCTAGAAAACAAAGAGGGGAGACTCCAATTTCATGATCAACGTGGCTCTAGATACCAAGATGTTGTAGGGTGGAACCCTAAGTGGAGATCTTTGATGAATTGGAGGGGAAATCCCCAAGAACAAGAAGAACACAAAGGGTAAACACAAGAGGAACACTCAAGAACAAGTCCAATCACACATCCACTAGACTAGAAACACATGGATTCACAAGGTACATGAACAACAAAAGTAAATTAGGACAATGTAAAGTTCATCTGAAATCCAAACGAGATGAGGTCTTGGTGATCTAGATAGATCCTTCCCTCAAGGGGGTCTTGAATCCCACGGGATCTTCTCCGAAGGAGGCCTTGAACTCCAATGGATTTTCTCTCTGTCTCTCTCTCTCTCTCTCTATCTATCTCTCTCTCTCTCTCTCTCTCTCTCTCTCTCTCTCTCTCGGAGGAATCCCACAATGGGATGTACATGAGCTAAGCTCTAATGTCTAGATCTATTCTTAGCTAAGTCTAAATGGAGGAGGGAGGGAGTATATATAGGTCCAAGGCATGAAAGGGTATGGAGGGATGACATGGGGATTACATGGGCGAAGCCCACAACCACATACAGGGGGCCCCGTGTGCACGTGGTAAGTGGAGCCCGTGTGCACGGGGTCTCCAGAGACTTGACGCAGTAGCCCGTGCGCATGGGGTCTATGAGGCCCGTGGACATGGGTGACCCGAGGGCATGGTACACGCCCGTGCACACAGGGTCTTCAGGACCGTCTAGCCTGGGAGGCCCTTGGGCACGGGGTTGGGGGCCGTGTGCACGGGGTCGCCTGGGAGTTGCTACCTTCTTCTTGGCCGACTCCTTCTCCGCTTCCACGCTTCCGTCTTGGATAGTGTAGTTGTTCTCTTGCGCTCGGACTCCTCCACGATGAATGTGTAGATCCGCTCACACCTATGTATGAACACGAGAGAGGGGTCAAGTAGTATACCATCCTCGAAGGGTACAAGTGGACACATGTAAAGGAGATTATTCACCTTTGTATGCATGAAGTAGATGTCGCACGTGTCACTTTCCAAATGTACTCTTGACATGGTGATGTCCATAGGATGCTCCGCATGAGGAAGGCACCATAAATAAAAGTGTGATCCACCATCAGTCATTAAATATTTAGGGACTCCAAACCATGGGAAAATAACTTATTTAAGCATTTCAATGGAGGTGTTGTGATCAGCACTACTAGTTGGCATAGCTTCTACCCACTAAGTAACATAATCAACATCAACTAAAATATGTGCATACCCATTAGAGGATGGAAAAGGTCCCATATAATCAAATCCCCAAACATCAAATGGTTCAATAACAAGTGAATAGTTCACAGGCATTTCCTGACGCCTATTAACATTACCAATCCTTTGACATTCATTGCAAGACAAGGCAAACTTACGAGTATCCTTAAAAAGGGTAGGCCAATAAAAACCAGACTATAATACCTTGTGTTGGGGAACACAGTATTTTCAAAAAACAATCTTACGATCATGCAAGATCTATCTATGTGATGCATAGCAATGAGAGGGGAGAGTGTATCCGCGTACCCTCGTAGACTGAAAGCGGAAGCATTATGACAACGCGGTTGATGTAGTCGTACATCTTCATGATCCGACCAATCTTAGTACCGAACGTACAACACCTCCGTGATCAGCACACATTCAGCTCGGGGACGTCCCTCGTACTCTTGATCTAGTTGAGGCTGAGGGAGAGTTTTGTTAGCATGACGGCGTGGTGATAGTGATGATGAAGTTACCGACGCATGTGGCCCATTAATTCTCCCGCGGGAGTTCTGGTAACCCTCCGGCACTCCGGTTTTCTTCGAAATCACCTGGAACACTTCCGGTGTCCAAATATAGTCGTCCAATATATCAATCTTTATGTCTCGACCATTTAGAGACTCCACGTCATATCCGTGATGACACCCGGGACTCTGAACTACCTTTGGTACATCAAAACACATAAACTCATTATACCGATCGTCACCGAACTTTAAGCGTGCGGACCCTACGGGTTCGAGAACAATGTAGACATGACCGAGACATGTCACCCGTCAATAACCAATAGTGGAACCTTGATCCTCATATTGCTTCCTACATATTCTACGAAGATCTTTATCGGTCAAACTGCATAACAACATACATTGTTCCCTTTGCCATTGGTATGTTACTTGCCCAAGATTCGATCGTCGGTATCTCAATACCTAGTTCAATCTTGTTACCGGCAAGTCTCTTTACTCGTTCCGTAATACTTCATCCTGCAACTAACTCATTAGTCACAATGGTTCAAGGCTTATAGTGATGATTATTACCGAGAGGGACCAGAGATACCTCTCTGAAACACAGAGTGCTAAATCCTAATCTCGATCTATGCCAACCCAACAAACACCTTCGGAGACACCTGTAGAGCACCTTTATAATCACCCTTTTACGTTGTGACGTTTGGTAGAGTGTTCCCCCGGTATTCGGGAGTTGCATAATCTCATAGTCTAAGGAACTTTTATAAGTCATGAAGAAAGCAGTAGCAATGAAACTAACACGATCATAATGCTAAGCTAACAGATGGGTCATGTCCATCACATCATTCTCCTAATGATGTGATCCCGTTCATCAAATGAAAACACATGTCTATGGTTAGGAAACATAACCATCTTTGGTTAACGAGCTAGTCAAGTAGAGGCATACTAGGGACTACTAGTCGTTAACCCGTGCAACCGCACGGGCTACTTATTTTGGCAACAGCTTTGTGCAATAAGTTTAAAATATTGGTTATATGTAAGAACACATAGTTTATGAATTCATACACTTTCTAGTGCTCTTGAAATTAAATTCTTACCATAGTTTCATCTTTAGTCATACATTTAATTAACATTTGTATGTCCCATAAAAACACAATATTTTGTTTTTCTTAGCCTAGAAAATGTTAATAGTTTCTTCAACATGTGTCGAAAGCTGCGAAAAACTAAAAAAAATAAAAAATTCTTAGTCTATGAAAGAAGTTCCACCATTTACTTAATCCCCTGTGTGTATTAATTATATAAAAATGTTCCGCGGAAAAAGTTAAGCACACAATCACTAATGCTTTAATTGTGGAAACAAATGATATTTTGATGTTTACAAACAAAACTGCTGACAATACTTTCTTAAATATAGTGTACAATTACTGAACCACAGAGCAGCTGATGTTTGTAATCAGACCATACTATCAAGCAACTAAATAAACTGGAGTCCATGAGTGTCTGCCATGATGTTATATTGAGAAACACATGATTTCTTCGTATACTCATTAGGAATTCTTCATGCTGAATTGGTGAAAGATTGTACACACTAAACATCACAAACGCAACAAGTTTGTTTTTGACTATATTATCAAAAAAATCATATAAAATATAAACATGCACAATTTTTACAGACAACAGTACACATGCAGTGCCATCTCTTCCATGTACATAGAAGAGAATTGCCCAGTAGCGGCCACTTGATTATTTGCCCAATCTCATAAATCAAGTGGAAGTGCAATAAAATATTCAAATGTTTATACAGACCACATGCATTGCTTTGGTTCCCTGGTGTCATGTGATCTACATCACTTTACAAAATATGAAATTTTGATTATATATCAGCAAGAAATAAAAATTGAGCAGGCCAAGAGTTAGAATTTTGTCGAATATAGTGTACAAGGTAGGTTACAGTTGGACTTGCAATTCTGTTGTGTTTAGATAGGATGTGGAGTCGTGTCCTAGTAGGACACTTGTATCCTAGGCCTCTCATATATAGCGGGGATAGACACATGATGTAACCTATGCCAACATAATAGCACAGGCGTGCAAGGGGGAGCCAGCGGCGTGTGCCGGCGCCCGGGTGGCCGATGTGCGGTATTGTAGCGGTATCATGGGGAGGAGCACCCATAGTCAGGCCCCGGGGATGTAGCCATATCGGTGAACCTCGTTAACAAATCTCGGTGTCGTGCTCGTGTGATTGCTTGGTCCTCGGATGATCGACGGTATGCCTTGGATTTATTCTAACACCAAGATTAATATAATGAATTATGCAAAGAAAAATATAGGTGAATCGAAAACATTTTAGAAACATTTTTCGTTCTTTTCAACATGAACCAAGATTACGTGTTGTTTTTTAGTTAGAAGGAGAAATAAAAATCATGCATGTAATTAAAATATGTGAGTAGAGATAATATTATCTTGCTTTATAACTCCAAGAAAAACAATCTAACTTCAAGTTGTTGTATAAATAAGTGTACCAACAGGCGACTCCTGAAGTAAAACTTTACCTAGCAATAGCTTATAAATGGACTCACTACTATGCTAGTTGAGTGATGCTACACATATTGTCCTATCCTAGTATGACCAATGGCTTTCTCATGGAAAAATACGACCAATGACATAGTATATTGGTATGTATCTTGTTTTCAACCTGTATGGTCCACATTTGTGTCCTACCACGATCCGTTAGCAAAGCATTGTATGTGTACCATTTGTTTTTTCAAGATTTGCAGTGTGGTGCTGATGTTTTCTGCCACTGCCATTGCATTGACGAGCTAATTTATTCAACAGTAGTTATGAAGAATAGAAAAAGAAATTTGTTCCTCATGGCCTGGTATCAGAGCAAGGTTACGGGAGGTCGATGTGCGTTGATTTAGAGGAAGATTGTCGTTGAGTTCGTCGCGGAGATGAAGTACGGAAGATTAGTCTTCGGCCGAAGCTACTGCTCGGATGGGAAGCAAGTTTTCCATGAAAGTCATCTTGTACCGCGGTCATCGGTGAATATTGGAAGCATCGCGGCGGAAGGTTCGTGATCGGCTAGTTGGCAGCTGACGTAGCGGCAACCCTAGGGAGCGCGTGCGAAGAGTACGGGCTGGCCCAGGCGGGGCTGGCAGGTACACGCGGCTAGGCATGGAAAAGCTGGCTAGGCAATTGCCACACTGCGTGGAACAGCTGTAGTGCAGATCCGATCGAGTGCTTACGAGATTTGTTTGAAAAAAAGGAAGACCGGGTCCTCATGTACGGCACGGACGGAGGCAACAGATCAAATCAGCAGATGAAATCCATTGGTTGATATGCATACATCGGAAAGCACGCACATGGCAAAGCAATAGCAACATCGGGAGTTGAGCTAGAGCAACTACACGTGAAGATCAAAAGTTTTTGGTTGAATTGCTACTAGTACTCGGAGGTGACCACGTTAGGTTCTTATGTACTTTGGCATCTTGGAAGCTCGGTTATTTTTCACAAGGTCAGCTATACGAAGAATCATGACACCATCGGGCATCGGGTTTGAGGTGGAGAAGTTGAATGGAACTGAAAACCTTGGGTTATGGCAGACATGGGTGAAAGATTGTTGGCACAACAAGGATGCTTGAAGGCATTGCGGGAAGTCATTTCAGCTAAGATGGAATTATCATATGATGAATGGAAATTCATGGAAGATTATTTGGGAGCCTTGAAGCGTGTCGTTGCAGTCAAACAAGTTCGGCTGGGTTGGACTGGACAGTCTGACAAATCGACGCAAGTCGGTTGGTACAGAAGACGGTGGTGGAATCGGTGACTACGACATAGGAGCGTGAGGCTGATGGGTGACCGACTTCTGGGCGTGGAAAAACGTGCCGCAGGCCTGAGGGCTTGGCGGCTTCGGCAAGACTATGACATGGGGGTTGATTCAAGACGGTGCACACTTGAGAGCTTGAAGTCGATGGGGCGCAAGGGTGGACTGATCATCTGCCATGGAGTCATGTTGAAGGTGGAGCTGGATTGAGGGGCTATGGTGTAAGGATCCAGAGAATCGAAGCCTATTCAACGGGGGAAAAAGCGAGTGACACATAGTTCAGACTAGAGCCCAGTGGTCTGATGGAAGCGTGAAACTCGTCATTGGTCGGTGATGATCGGTGGTACTCTGCAGTAGGGGTTGAGTGGTGTGGGTTCGCGGCCCTTGAGACTCGACCGAGATAGCGGAGGCTAGACGTGGAAATAGCGGCGAGGCATGCGGTACGCATGGGACATGGAGACGGGCCAGGGCTCTAGTGGTCATACATGTGGTGAGACAACTGCGAATTTGACTCAGGATGACTACAAGCAAGGGTGAAATTCCTTCAAGTTTCAGACAGACGGTCAAGAAAGGAGCAGTGATGTTGAGTTCAGGTAACTCTTATGTGTTACACCCAATATGTGAGTTGTTCACTTTCACATAGGTCAGTGATCAGTGTGTGATGGCATTGGACGGATACTCTGGAAGTTGGAAGCACAAACTAGAGTAACAAGGAACTTAATTTTGCTCGAGTGTTGAATGTGGTCAAGAAAAGAAGGGACTACAAGTTGTAGGTGCAGTCATATGGAGTATTTGGAGTAGCAGCAGTGCCCATGGGATAAGCTCAAGTCCAATGTACATGGAAGTTTGACGCACGGACAAATCCAAGGTGGTGGAGTATATTCGCCAAGGTGGAGTTTGTTAGAATTGTGTCGAATATAGTGTACAAGGTAGGTTACAGTTGGACTTGCAATTCTGTTGTGTTTAGATAGGATATGGAGTCATGTCCTAGTAGGACACTTGTATCCTAGGCCTCTCATATATAGCGGGGATAGACACATGATGTAACCTATGCCAACATAATAGCACAGGCGTGCAAGGGGGAGCCAGCGACGTGTGTCGGCGCCCGGGTGGCCGATGTGCGGTATTGTAGCGGTATCATGGGGAGGAGCACCCATAGTCAGGCCCCGGGGATGTAGCCATATCGGTGAACCTCGTTAACAAATTTCGGTGTTGTGCTCGTGTGATTGCTTGGTCCTCGGATGATCGACGGTATGCCTCGGATTTATTCTAACACCAAGATTAATATAATGAATTATGCAAAGAAAAATATAGGTGAATCGAAAACATTTTAGAAACATTTTTCGTTCTTTTCAACATGAACCAAGATTACGTGTTGTTTTTTAGTTAGAAGGAGAAATAAAAATCATGCATGTAATTCAAATATGTGAGTAGAGATAATATTACCTTGCTTTATAACTCCAAGAAAAACAATCTAACTTCAAGTTGTTGTATAAATAAGTTTACCAACAGGCGACTCCTGAAGTAAAACTTTACCTAGCAATAGCTTATAAATGGACTCACTACTATGCTAGTTGAGTGATGCTACACATATTGTCCTATCCTAGTATGACCAATGGCTTTCTCATGGAAAAATACGACCAATGACATAGTATATTGGTATGTCTCTTGTTTTCAACCTGTATGGTCCACATTTGTGTCCTATCACCATCCGTTAGCAAAGCATTGTATGTGTACCATTTGTTTTTTCAAGATTTGCAGTGTGGTGCTGATGTTTCCTGCCACTGCCATTGCATTGACGAGGCAATTTATTCAACAGTAGTTATGAAGAATAGAAAAATAAATTTGTTCCTCATGGCCTGGTATAACCAACTTACATTTGATTCAGGTGAGGAAACAGAATTAGGAGGACAGAAAATGTATCAAATCAAGCGTATTTGAAGAGAGACTAAATACAGTCATGTCTCAGAATGTTAGTGCTACCTCTTGAGCACTGCGTTGGATTTCCCCGAAGAGGAGAGGATGATGCAGCAAAGTAGCGTAAGTATTTCCCTCGGTTTTTGAGAACCAAGGTATCAATCCAGTAGGAGACCACGCACAAGTCCCTCGTACCTACACAAAACGATAGCTCCTCGCAACCAACACGATTAGGGGTTGTCAATCCCTTCACGGTCACTTACGAGAGTGAGATCTGATAGAGATGATAAATAATATTTTTGGTATTTTTGATATATAGATGCAAAGTGAAAAGTAAAAGGCAAAGTAAAAACAAAGCAAATAATAAAGTAATGGAGATTGATATGATGAGACTAGACCCGGGGGCCATAGGTTTCACTAGTGGCTTCTCTCAAGAGCATAGATATTCTATGGTGGGTGAACAAATTACTGTTGAGCAATTGACAGAATTGAGCATAATTATGAGTATATCTAGGTATGATCATGTATATAGGCATCACGTCCAAGACAAGTAGATCGAATGATTCTGCATCTACTACTATTACTCCACTGATCGACCGCTATCCAGCATACATCTAGAGTATTAAGTTAAAAACAGAGTAACGCCTTAAGCAAGATGACATGATGTAGAGGGATAAATTCATGCAATATGATAAAAAAACCATCTTGTTATCCTCGATGGCAACAATACAATACGTGCCTTGCTGCCCCTTCTGTCACTGGGAAAGGACACTGCAAGATTGAACCCAAAGCTAAACACTTCTCCCATTGCAAGAACTACCAATCTAGTTGGCCAAACCAAACAGATAATTCGAAGAGACTTGCAAAGATAACTCAATCATACATAAAAGAATTAAGAGAAGATTCAAATATTATTCATAGATAAGCTGGATCATAAACCCACAATTCATCGATCTCAACAAACACACCGCAAAAAGAAGATTACATCGAATAGATCTCCACGAGAGAGGGGGAGAACATTGTATTGAGATCCAAAAAGAGAGAAGAAGCCATCTAGCTACTAGCTATGGACCCGAAGGTCTGAAGTAAACTACTCACACTTCGTCGAAGGGGCTATGGTGTTGATGTAGAAGCCCTCCATGGTGGATGCCCCCTCCGGCGGAGCTCCGGAACAGGCCCCAAGATGGGATCTCGTGGATACAGAAGGTTGCGGCGGTGGAATTAGGTTTTTGGCTCCTCGTCTGATTGTTTGGGGGTACGTAGGTATATATAGAAGAAACGAGTACATCGGTGGAGCAACAGGGGGCCACGAGGTAGGGGGGCGCACCCTAGGGGGGGCACCCCCCACCCTCGTGACCGCCTCTTTTGTTCCTTGGAGCAGGGTCCAAGTCTCCTGGATCACGTTCGGTGAGAAAATCACGTTCCCGAAGGTTTCATTCCGTTTGGACTCCGTTTGATATTTCGTTTCTTCGAAACACTAAAATAGGCAAAAAAAAGCAATTCTGGGCTGGGCCTCCGGTTAATAGGTTAGTCCCAAAAATAACATAAAAGTGGAAAATAAAGACCAATATAGTCCAAAACAGTAGATAAAGTAGCATGGAGCAATCAAAAATTATAGATACGTTGGAGACGTATCAGTTAGCAAGAGGTTATTCCTATAAGAACAAGAGGGCGTGATTCCTGATGTCAACTTTGACATTGTAGAGTAACTAAAAATATGAGATAAGACCATCAAATTCATTGAATAGATTATAAGCTGAAGCATGCATTGCTACTTAACAAAAGGACACATTAGGCACCTGCAAGTGAGTCCACGACTTTTTTCCTTGTGCGTTTCATCTAACATACATGGGAAAATTGAGTGTTATTTCACATCGTATGGCCATATCTTATAGAGAAATACGATCATACTGGAGGTGGAATTAGTATCATCTAAGCTATAAACTTTTTCCTATCCAAATAGCATTTCCAATTTTTTTTGCTTTAAGCTACAATACCACTTATGTATGCTTTGCAGTAGTTCTTTGGTCACAGACAACCATATTATAATCTAGAGACGCTTAAAAAATATTGAGTGGTCTATCAACATGGAGGTATACTTGATCAAGTATAAAGAAGAAATTTACTCCCTGAACTCGCACTTTTGGTGATATTGGCATACGGCAACCCCTCACAGTTTTTTTCCAAGAAAAGATCCAATTAATGTTAACAAAACCCTCGTAGTCTGCCCGTGAACGAACCTGTGAGTTTGCTACTCATGTTTCAGACCTGTTCTGACCTTCATTGATGCACTATTACCCCTGCCGACCGACACCTTTTCCTGCAAGTAGCGATCAGTTCACTGACAGAGAAGATCAAAGAACAAAATTTGCATAATGGTGAATATATCAAAAGCTATTGTACTTTAGTGCTAGAGTCATCTTCAAGACTTGAGCAGATGCCTAATTCACTACAAACAGAGCAAATCAGCTCGCTGGAGACAACCTGTGGTAGCATGTAATATTAAATCTAAGCAAATTGCATTAGTCATATCAGGAAGCTCAACTGAGAACATCAAGAGTTTGTGTGATCTCTGATTCAGGGATGATCCAGAAGACATAGGGAGGCATATGTGGCTTCTCCACCGAGAATCCAATCATTCATGTATGCATCTATTTATTCAGTCTATTCATCATCAATTATGTAACTATGCATCCATTAATTATACATATCCATCAATTCCATATTTGTATTAGTGAGTACCATCGAGATAAAGCATAAAATATATTGTTCAGTCATAGGTTGTTTTGTGGGTAAAAATACCTACATGAAGCACGGACAAAAGTAGTCTGAAATGTTGGATGAATTAACATTTTCATCAGGTATTGGAATATAGTTTAATTAGACACCGACTAAAAGCTAAAGAAGCCTTCTTTCACAATAATTAGAAGCCAGGGATAAAGAATTAATATGTCGAGTAAAGTGAAACGATAAATCCCTCTTTACCATTCAACATTCCATAGGCTCCAGATATGTTCACGTATATAGTGAGCCTATAACAGTTTTTTCATCTAATATGTGTACCTATGGATCGATGCATGATTGTAGATGAATTTGTGGAAATAAAGTTACGTCCCTACTCATAAAGTAAATCTTGTGATGATCCAACAATCCTATGTATGTTAGGCGCAAGGGGAGATTATTCTTCATAAGAATAATAACATGCCAAAACTGTACTCTCCCTGAAACTGAAGTTTGCCCGTCATATCCACCAAGTAATGTGCTCGACAGAGGGCAGATCTAGGAGGATCTTATTGGGTGTCAGCACCAACCTTCCGAAATAACATTTTCTGGTGGAAGATTTAACACAAAAAAACTACACACGCCATATCTACAGTATACCAAATTATAATAAGCTGGGAACACTTTGTATAGTCTGCGTTCAGCACCAACAAAAACTGATATAACGAATGGTTTCTTTGACCCAGTAAATTGATGATTGAAGTTTTTTCATAATAGGAAAGTAAATGTACATGCTTTAGGCATATCAACATAAGTGGTTTGCTATGTCAATTCACATGTGCAACCCTTCACAACATAACTGAGAATAAATTGGAACCTTAAACCGTTTCTAGTAACTCAATAAATAACTAATCTACATGTAATGGGATGGAAACTAGAACATGTTTAATGCTTTGTCCTCAAATAACAAAGAACCCGTAGGTACCGAAATATCTTGATCTATTGTCTTTACCGGCTTAGCAGAACTCAGAAAATGGATAGGTCTTGAAAAATGCAAAAGGCCACATATCTTGAACCAACTGTTATCAAACATCAACTATATCAGCTGTACATGACTGCCCACTATGTGCATCAAGGACTTTTATATAATAAAGTGATAAAATGATAAACAAATATTAGTCCATCCCAGTTTACTTAGATATGCACTTACCACAAATCTTCCTTAGAAAATTGCAGAGCTTGCATCAGCCATCTGGACAATGTATTAGAGATAAATTATATGAGTAGAAGTTATCCAAATCAGAAAATTCTTCAAAATACAGGGGTGAGCGGCGATAAAAATTAAACGGTGTCAAGCATGTAAACAACTTTGCTACCAAATCTCCATCGTTGTTTGCTAGGCAGCTGGATTGACACAGACGGACATCCAATCTGCTTCAAACCATCATGACACATGGTACACCTCCGCTCCATCAACTACAATGGACATATTCATCTGGTCCTGAAAATATATGTTGGATTATTGTGTGGCAAGAAGTTGAAAGTTCCATCCCAAGCAGCTGGGGAAGATGGATTGGATGGTACCTAGCAGCAGTATAGTTGGATTGTACCTAGTTTTTTTAGACCGATTCCAATGTGGATGAATACCTAGCAGCAGTAGAGGATGGATAAAATCATACCTAGTTTTTTCGGATCGATTCCAACGTGGATAAGATGCGGCAAGGAAGGGCAGCGGTTGGGGAAGCTGGATGATCCTACAGTTGGGAAGGGCGGCGAACGGAAGGACGGAAGGAGACCTACGGGGGCGAGGCCTGGTCTGTTTTGGAGAGAAAGATATGAGAGAGGAAGAGAGAGCTGAGAAATTGAGAGAGTACTTCCGTGAGAGAGTTATGGGCCTCTACTTGGGCTTCAAAGATGGCGGGCTTTTTGTTTTTTTTCTTTTCAGCCGCACTAATCTGGCTGAAACTTTTCTTTTTGACGAAAATTAATCTACACCGTAATAACTTGGTCCCATCTCAGATCTACGGCTCGTAAATTCTGATTAACACAGTAATTTCTAGGGAGTCACAAATTAGTATAGGTATAGATAGATAGATAGATGGATAGATAGATAGTTTTTGTCTATGTATTCACACATGTACTAAGTTTCGGGTTAACACAATTCTAGCATGAATAATAAACATTTATCATGAATTAAGGAAATAAATAATAACTTTATTATTGCCTCTAGGGCATATTTCCTTCAGTCTCACACTTGCACTAGAGTCAAAAATCTAGATTACATAGTAATGATTCTAACACACATGGAGCTTTGGTGCTAATCATGTTTTGCTCGTGGAAGAGGCTTAGTCAATTGGTCTGCAATATTCAGATCCGTGTGTATCTTGAAAATCTCTATGTCCCCTTCCGACACTTGATGGTGGATGGAATTGAAGCGTCTCTTGATGTGCTTGGTTCTCTTGTGAAATCTGGATTCCTTTGCCAAGGCAATTGCACCAGTATTGTCACAAAAGATTTTCATTGGACCCGATGCACTAGGTATGACACCTAGATCGGATATGAACTCCTTCATCCAAACTCCTTCATTCGCTGCTTCTGAAGCAGCAATGTACTCCGCTTCACACATAGATCCCGCCACGATGCTCTGCTTGGAACTGCACCAACTGACAACTCCTCCATTCAATAAAAATACGTATCCAGTTTGCGACTTAGAGTCATCCAAATCAGTGTCAAAGCTTGGATCGACATAACCATTTACGACGAGCTCTTTTTCACCTCCATAAACGAGAAACATATCCTTAGTCCTTTTCAAATATTTCAGGATGTTCTTGACCGATGTCCAGTGCTCCACTCCGGGATGACTTTGGTACCTTCCTGCTATGCTTATAGCAAGACATACATCAGGTCTGGTACATAGCATTGCATACGTAATAGAACCTATGGCTGAAGCATAGGGAATGACTTTCATTTTCTCTCTATCTTCTGCGGTGGTCGGGCTTTGAGTCTGACTCAACTTCACACCTTGTAACACAGGCAAGAACCCTTTCTTTGACTGATCCATGTTGAACTTCTTCAAAACTTTATCAAGGTATGTGCTTTGCGAAAGTCCAGTTAAGCGTCTTGATCTATCTTTATAGATCTTGATGCGCAATATGTAAGCAGCTTCTCCAAGGTATTTCATAGAAAAACTCTTATTCAGGTATCCTTTATGATATCCAGAAATTCTATATCATTTCCAATCAACAATATGTCATCTACATAGAAGATCAGAAATGCTACAGAGCTCCCACTCACTTTCTTGTAAATACGGGCTTCTCCAAAAGTATGTATAAACATATGCTTTGATCACAGTTATCAAAGCATTTATTCCAACTCCGAGAGGCTTGCACCAGTCTATAAATGGATCGCTGGAGCTTGCACACTTTGTTAGCACCCTTTGGATCAACAAAACCTTCCGGTTTCATCATATACAACTCTTCTTCCAGAAATCCATTCAGGAATGTAGTTTTGCATCCATTTGCCAAATTTCATAATCATAAAATGCAGAAATTGCTAACATGATTCGGACAAACTTAAGCATCGCTACGGGTAAGAAAGTCTCATTGTAGTCAACTTGTTGAAAACCTTTTGCAACAAGTCGAGCTTTGTAAACAGTAACATTACCGTCTGCGTCGGTCTTCTTCTTAAAGATCCATTTATTTTATATGGCTTGTGGATCATCAGGCAATTCCACCAAAGTCCACACTTTGTTCTCGTATATGGATCCCATCTCAGATTTCATGGCCTCGTGCCATTTCACGGAATATGGGCTCATCATTGCTTCCTCATAGTTCATAGGTTCATCATGGTCTAGTAACATGACTTCTAGAACAGGATTCCGTACCACTCTGGTGCGGATCTTACTCTGGAAGACCTACGAGGTTCGGTAGTAACTTGATCTGAAGCTTCATGATCATCATCATTACCTTCCTCACTAATTGGTGTAGGAATCACAGGAACTGATTTCTGCGATGAACTACTTTCCAATAAGGGAGCAGGTACAGTTACCTCATCAAGTTCTACAGTTCTCCGATTTGGGTTCGAGCTTATCAGGTTGAAGCTTTTTCACATAAGCATCGCAGCCCCAAACTTCAAGAAACGACAACTTGGTTTCTTGCCAAACCACAGTTCATAAGGCGTCACCTCAACGTATTTAGATGGTGCCCTATTTAAAGTGAATGCAGCCATCTCTAAAGCATAACCCCAAAATGATAACGGTAAATCAGTAAGAGACATCATATATCGCACCATATCTAATAAAGTACGATTACGATGTTCGAACACACCATTTCGCTGTGGTGTTCCAGATGGCGTTAATTGTGAAACTATCCCATGTTAGTTCAAATGAAGACCATACTCGTAACCCAAATATTCCCCTCCACGATCAGATTGTAGAAACTTTATTTTCTTGTTACGGTGATTTTCCACTTCACTCTGAAATTCTTTGAATTTTTCAAATGTTTCAGACTTATGCTTCATTAAGTAGATATAACCACATCTGCTCAAATCATCTGTGAAGGTAAGAAAGTAACGATACCCACCACGAGCATCAATACTCATTGGACCGCATACATCGGTATGTATTATTTCCAACAAGTCAGTAGCTCGTTCCATTGTTCTGGAGAATGGAGTTTTAGTCATCTTGCCCATAAGGCACGGTTCGCGAGCACCAAGTGATTCATAATTATGTCATCTTGCCCACTCTTCATGCGCTTTATACCGATATGACCTAAACGGCAGTGCCCCAAATAAGTTGCACTATCATTATTAAACTTCAATCTTTTGGCTTCAACACTATGAATATGTGTATCACTACTATCGAGATTCAACAAAAATAGACCACTTAGCAGGGGTGCATGACCATAAAAGATATTACTCATATAAATAGAACAACCATTATTCTCTGATTTAAATGAATAACGTCTCGCATCAAACAAGATCCAGATATAATGTTCATGTGCAACGCTGGCACCAAATAAAAATTATTCAGGTCTAAAACTAATCCCGAAGGTACATGTAGAGGTAGCGTGCCGACCGCGATCACATCGACTTTGGAACCATTTCCCACGAGCATCGTCACCTCGTGCTTAGCCAATCTTCTCTTAATTCGTAGCCTCTATTCCGAGTTGCAAATATGAGCAACAGAACCAGTATCAAATACCCAGGCGCTACTGCGAGCATTAGTTAAGTACACATCAATAACATGTATATCAAATATACCTTTCACTTTGCCATCCTTCTTGTCCGCCAAATACTCGGGGCAGTTCCGCTTCCAGTGACTAGTCCCTTGGGAGTAGAAGCACTCAATTTCAGGCTTAGGTCCAAACTTGGGTTTCTTCTCTTGAGCAGCAACCTTTTTGTCGTTCTTCTTGAAGTTCCCTTTCTTCCCTTTGCCATTTTTCTTGAAACCAGTGGTCTTATTAACCATCAAAACTTGATGCTCCTTTTTGATTTCTACCTCCGCGGCCTTTAGCATCACGAAGAGCTCGGGAACAGTCTTGTCCATCCCTTGCATATTATAGTTCATCACAAAGCCTTTATAGCTTGGTGGAAGTGATTGAAGAACTCTGTCAATGACACAATCAACTGGAAGATCAACTCCCAGCTGAGTCAAGTGATTATGATACCTAGACATTTTGAGTATGTGTTCACTCACAGAACTATTCTCCTCCATTTTGAAGTAGTAGAACTTGTTGGAGACTTCATATCTCTCAACTCGGGCATTTGCTTGAAATATTAACTTCAACTCTTGGAACATCTCATATGCTCCATGACGTTCAAAACATCGTTGAAGTCCCGATTCTAAGCCATAAAGCATGGCACACTGAACTATCGCGTAGTCATCAGCTTTGCTCTGTCAGACATTCTTAACGTCATTAGTAGCATCAGCAGCAGGCCTGGCACCTAGCGGGTGCTTCCAGGATGTAATTCTTCTATGCAGCAATGAGGATAATCCTCAAGTTATGAACCCAGTCCGTGTAGTTGCTGCCATCATCTTTCAACTTAGCTTTATCTAGGAACGCATTAAAATTCAAAGGAACGGTAGCACGGGCCATTGATCTACAACAACATAGACATGCAAAATACTATCAGGTACTAAGTTCATGATAAATTAAAGTTCAATTAATTATATTACTTAAGAACTCCCACTTAGATAGGCATCCCTCTAATCATCTAAGTGATCACATGATCCAAATCAACTAAACCATGTTCGATCATCACATGAGATGGAGTAGTTTTAAATGGTGAACATCACTATGTTGATCATATCTACTATATGATTCACGCTCGACCTTTCGGTCTTAGTGTTCCAAGGCCATATCTGCATATGCTAGGCTCATCAAGTTTAACCTGAGTATTCTGCATGTGCAAAACTGGCTTGCACCCGTTGTATGTGAACGTAGAGCTTATCACACCCGATCATCATGTGGTGTCTCGGCACGACGAACTGTAGCAACAGTGCATACTCAGGGAGAACACTTATACCTTGAAATTTAGTAAGGGATCATCTTATAATGCTACCGACGTTCTAAGCAAAATAAGATGCATAAAGGATAAACATCACATGCAATTAAAATATGTGACATGATATGGCCATCATCATCTTGTGCTCATGATCTCCATCACCGAAGCATCGCCATGATCTCCAACGTCACCGGCATGACACCTTGATCTTCATCGTGGCATCGTTGTTGTTTCACCACCTATTGTTACTTAAACTATCGCTACTGCTTAGTGATAAATTAAAACAAACATGGCGATTGCATTGCATACAATAAAGCAACAACCATATGGCTCCTGCCAGTTGCTGATAACTTTGTTAAAAAACATGATCATCTCATACAACAATTTATATCACATCATGCTTGACCATATCACATCACAGCAAGTCCTGCAAAAACAAGTTAGACATCCTCTACTTTGTTGTTGCAAGTTTTACGTGGCTGCTACGGGCTTCTAGAAAGAACCGTTCTTACCTACGCATCAAAACCATAATGATTTTTTGTCAAGTGTGTTATTTTAACCTTCAACAAGGACCGGGCGTAGCCGCACTTGATTCAACTAAAGTTGGAGAAACAGACACTCACCAGCCACCTTTGTGCAAAGCACGTCGGTAGAACTAGTCTCGCGTAAGCGTACGCGTAATGTCGGTCTGAGCTGCTTCGTCCAACAATACTGCCGAATCAAAGTATGACACACTGGTAAGCAGTATAACTATTATAGTCCACAACACTTTGTGTTCTACTCGTGCATATAACATCTACGCATAAACCTGGCTCGGATGCCACTGTTGGGGAACACAGTAATTTCAAAAAAAATCCTACGATCACGCAAGATCTATCTATGTGATGCATAGCAATGAGAGGGGAGAGTGTGTCCACATACCCTCGTAGACCAAAAGCAGAAGCGTTATGACAACGCAGTTGATGTAGTCGTATGTCTTCACGATCCGACCGATCTTAGTACCGAATATACAACACCTCCGCGATCAGCACATGTTCAGGTCGGGGACGTCCCTCGTACTCTTGACCCAATTGAGGCCGCGGGAGAGTTTCGTCAGCACGACGTCGTGGTGACCGGGATGATGAAGTTAACGGCGCAGGGCTTCGCCTAAGCACTACGATGATATGACCAAGGTGTGTAACAATGGATGGGGGCACCGCACATGGCTAAACAATGTCAACTTGTGTGTTTTGGGGTGCCCCCTGCCCCCGTATATAAAGGAGCAAGGGGGATGTCGGCCGGCCCTTGTGGTGCGCCAGGAGAGGAGGAGTCCTCCTCCTAGTAGGAGTAGGACTCCCCTTTCGTACTCCTATTAGGAGGGGGAAAGGAAGGAGGAGAGAGAGAAGGAAAGGGGGGCGCCGCCCCCCCCCCCCTTCCCCAGTCCAATTCAGACCAGAGGGGGAGGGGGCGTGCGGCCTGCCCTAGTCGGCCCTCTCTCTCTCTCCACTAAGGCCCATGTGGCCCATTAGTTCTCCCGGGGGGTTCTGGTAACTGTCCGGCACTCCGGTTTTCTCCGAAATCACCTGGAACACTTCTGGTATCCGAATATAGCCATCCAATATATCAATCTTTATGTATTGACCATTTCGAGACTCCTCTTCATGTACGTTATCACATCCGGGACTCCAAACTACCTTCCCTACATCACAACACATAAACGCATAATACCGATCATCACCGAACTTTAAGCGTGCGGACCCTATGGGTTCGAGAACTATGTAGACATGACCGAGACATGTCTCTAGTCAATAACCAATAGCGGAACCTGGATGCTCATATTGCTTCCTACATATTCTACGAAGATCTTTATCGGTCAAACCGCATAACAACATACGTTGTTCCCTTTGTCATCGGTATGTTACTTGCCCGAGATTCGATCATCGGTATCTCTATACCTAGTTCAATCTCATTACCGGCAAGTCTCTTTACTCGTTCCGTAATACTTCATCCTGCAACTAACTCATTAGTCACAACGCTTGCAAGGCTTATAGTGATGAGTATTACCGAGAGAGCCCAGAGATACCACTCCGAAACACGGAGTGACAAATCCTAATCTCGATCTTTGCCAACCCAAGAAACACCTACGGAGACACCTGTAGAGCACCTTTATAATCACCCTTTTATGTTGTGATGTTTGGTAGCACATAGAGTGTTCCTCCGGTATTCGGGAATCGCATAATCTCATGGTCTAAGGAACTTGTATAAGTCATGAAGAAAGCAATAGTAATGAAACTAACATGATCATAATGCTAAGCTAACGGATGGGTCATGTCCATCACATCATTCTCCTAATGATGTGATCCCGTTCATCAAATGACAACACATTTCTATGGTTAGGAAACATAACCATCTTTGATTAACGAGCTAGTCAAGTAGAGGCGTACTAGGGACTATAGTTTTTGTCTATGTATTCACACATGTACTATGTTCCCGGTTAATACAATTCTAGCATGAATAATAAACATTTATCATGAATTAAGGAAATAAATAATAACTTTATTATTTCCTCTAGGGCATATTTCCTTCACCTTGTGTGCAGTTCTATCTCCAGCATGCATTACTGTAGGATGGTCCAAAGGTGATAGTCGAATCAGGGACCCTTCAACGAAAATGTGTGAAATGCATCAATCATAAACAGTGATGTAGTAAAACCGTCAAAAAGATGCAAAACGTTTGCGATGGCGGTGACATAAACACGGTTCATATTGGAGTCGCATGTGCGATGATGTCACATCCCTAGTTTCTGGCATTGCTCTAGGCTAGCTTCATGTGTGCATCATGTCTATATTTTTGAAACTTGAATTGAGGAATATTGGAAGCCTCAAAACCCTAAATAAAAGAGGGGCAAAAACCCTAGAAATCTCATTCATTGCTCCAAAAGGCTCTTCTTAAATGTTTGATAATTTTTGGTAAGGGTTCTGGTCCCAACCAAAATATTGAACATTTTTAAGGATTTATTTTTGGGACTTTGGATTTAATTCATTAGCTATTTGAATTTGAATTATATTCATATAATTAGAATATAATTTCAAATACCCCCTGAAATATTTTATAACTTTTGGAAAAGTCCATCTAGCAATATAAAAATATTCAGAGGAGCTTTGGCATTGTTTGAATTATTATTTTTAATTCAAACAGTGGCAAAGGAATTAAATAAAGAAAACAGAACAAAAAAAAAGCAAAGCCTCTTACCTGGCGCTTACCTGGTGGCCCAACAGGACCGGCCCAGCTCCCCCACCTGGCCGGCCCAGCCCGCCACCGCTACCCCCTGTCGTCTTCCCCCCCCCCTCGCCCCGAAGCTGCTCGGTGGCGCGCGCGTTCACGCGCCCCGGCCACCTCCTCCCTCCCAGCCTGCCTGGCTCCTCCTCGACGCCCCGGTGCCGC
>NC_041381.1:263473745-263481683 GCF_002162155.2 Triticum dicoccoides | reverse complement strand
GTTTCTCCCCCCATGACCGAGAGTCGCCGTCGCCGCCGCTCGCCAAAACCACGGCCACCAGGCCTCCCTCGCTCCCCCGACTAGCCCAGAGGCTCCGCCTCAACCCCCTCTACCTCCTCAACGAGCCACGAGGCCCCGGACGTGCCGCATCGCCGCCATCGACGTCGTCTTCTACCTCGGACCCGCCGGCCGTCTTCGTCAAATTCGTCGGCTCCGGTGCCTCCCCGAGCTCGCCGAGGCCACCACTGCACCCGCTGTGAGCTCCTGTGCTGATTCCCCCTCTTCCCGTGCCCCACCTTCCTCTCTAGCTAGCCCCACCACTTTGCCCGAGCATCTCTCGCCGCCGGCCATGGCGTGGCCGTGGCCACAGCCACCCCAGCTCGTATCCGAGGCCACTGTCGTGCTCACCGTGATCTCAGGAGTCCGTAGAGGCCCTCAGCTGACCTCGCCGTGCCGTGTAACGTCGAACCCGAGCACGCCCGAGCTCCGGCCGCCGCTGCCGAGCTCGGGGCCGTCGTCTCCGGCCGCCCTAGCTGCTGCTGCTTGCTGAAACGGGCGCGGGTGAGCCCCAGCTCTCCGTAGCCGCTCTCCTCCGTCCATTTGGACGCCGGAGGAGTGAGCCCGCGCCCTCCGCCGCGCCTGTTGCCACCGGCGACGAGCCGCCGGCGGGTTAGGCCCCGCTGACCAGGGGTTTGACCCCCCCTGGGTCGATGACAGGTGGGGCCAGCCCCCCTGCTAATTAGTTTAGTCTATTTTAACTAATTACCCCCTCTGCTGACACTGACATGCGGGCCCAGGCTCTAATTAAATTAGGTTAGTTAGTTAGTCACTGACGTGTGGCCCCACACGTCAGGTTTGACCTGGGGCGCCCAGTTGACCCTGCTGACGTCACAGTGACGTGGGGCTGACGCCATAAATCATTTCTGGATTTATTATTATTTCAGGAATTTCAGAAAATAGCTAAAACTTCAATAAATCATAGAAAATTAACCGTAACTCCAAATTAAATAATTTATATATGAAAAATTATCAGAAAAATTCAAGGAATCCATCTGTACCATTTTCATGCATGTTTGAACAATGTTTGTCCTCTGTTTCGGATAAAACGTTTAAAGGGCATTTAAATAATCACATATGGAGTTTGAATTTGAATCTTGTATTCAAACCAACTTCATTTAATCTGTTGCTAGTTGCATTAGCTCAAAACACATTCATTTTGCCATGTCATGATCATGCATCATATTGTGCATTGCATTGATTGTGTTCCCTTCTGTGTTGCCGGTATTTGTCCCCTCTCGATAGACGTGATACCGATGATGTGATCGTTGACACTGATGAAGACTCAATGTTATCTTCAGAAGTGCCAGGCAAGCAAAACCCCCTTGTTCATTCCGATACAATCCTACTCTCTCGCTCCTGCTCTCTTTTACTGCATTAGGACAACAACGATTCATCTGTTACTTGCTGCGGTAGCTGAACCCCTTTATCCTTTGCATGACCTGTCATTCCACAGTAAATAGATGAAACCCACTAGTATGAGTAGGAGTTGTTTGAGCCCTGTTGTGCCTACTCATTCATGCTTGATTGTCATGCCTGCTACTGCTTAGAGTCGAGTCAGGTCTGATTCATCGGGGATGAATCAGAGGCGTGTGAACATGTCCTACTGTGTGTGAGCTAAGTGTGTGAACACGATTTGGTAAAGGTAGCGGTGAGAGGCCATGTAGGAGTACATGGTGGGTTGTCTCATTGAAGCCGTCCTCAGGAACTGAGTTCTGTGTTTGTGATCCATGATTCAGCTACTACCATACATTGGGCCCTGAAATATGACCCCGCTCGACTTCTTATTCACCCTTGTCCTCTGTCCAGGAGTTGCAAGTAGTTTCTGGTGTTTGTAGTATGCTGGAGGCCGTGGACAGCGCTGACCGTAGGGGTGGGCTGTGATGCGGTAGGCACGTGGCCGGGTATACCGGGCGCCCGTTTGGTGTCACAGAACCCTGTTCACATCGTTTGGGGCTGTGAGCGAAACTCCGGCCGGATCTCCTCATGGATGGAACCCGAATAGGCGATAAACCTGGACTAGAGACTTAGGTGTTTAGGTAGGTCGTGGTCTACACCCACGTCGGCTTTCGCTTGAAGTCTGCCGAGCACATGTCGTGTGCAGACGCTAAGTGGTGGAAACATGTATGAAGAAGTACACCCCTGCAGGGTTAACATCATCTATTCGAATAGCCGTGTCCGCGGAAAAGGACTTCTGGGTTGCTTATATCAGTTCATAGACAAGTGAAAGTGGATACTCTAAAATACGCAAGATAAGCGTGAGTGCTATGGATGGCGTTCTCGTAGGGAGACGGGAGCGGATCCATAGTGGTGTATTGATATGGTGAATATGTGGACTCGTGTGCGCCACCTCAAAAGAGTTGCTTGCAGTCGTAGTTTAGGATAGCCACCGAGTCAAAGTTGGCTTGCTGCAGTTAAACCCCACCATCCCCTTGTTGATAATGATGCATATGTAGTTAGTTCTGATGTAAGTCTTGCTGGGTACATTTGTACTCACGTTTTCCTATTTTATGTTTTTGCAGAGAGACTTCGGTCTCACTAGTAGTTCCACATGGACTTCGACGTTTAGCTTGTTACCTCAGCTACGGTCTTGTGCCTCGGCAGGATTTGGTAGATAGTCAGGCTTCTCAGCCTTTTTCATTTATAGACGTCTGTACTCAGACATGATAGCTTCCGCTTGTGCTTTGATATGTATGCTCTGAATGTTGGGTCATGAGACCCCTGTTTGTAATATCTCGCTCCTCGGAGCCTATTGATTAAATACTTGAGTTATAGAGTCATGTTGTGATGCCATGTTGTATTTGCACATATCGAGCATATTGTGTGTATGTTATTGAAATGCTTGGTATGTGTGGGATCTGACTATCTAGTTGTTTATTCTTAGTAGCCTCTCTTACCGGGAAATGTCTCCTAGTGTTTCCACTGAGCCATGGTAGCTTGCTACTGCTCCGGAACACTTAGGCTGGCCGGCATGTGTCCTTCTTCGTTCCTGTGTCTGTCCCTTCGGGGAAATGTCACGCGATGAATACCAGAGTCCTGCTAGCCCAGTGCTACAGCCTGGATTCACTCGCTGATGACCGACACGTTCGATGCTGGGTCATGGATGCCTGTCCCTGTAAGTCTGTGCCACTTTGGGTTTACGACTAGCCATGTCAGCCCGGGCTCCTTATCATATGGATGCTAGCGACACTGTCATATACGTGTGCCAAAAGGCGCAAACGGTCCCGGGCAAAGGTAAGGCGACACCCGTGGGAATACCGTGCGTGAGGCCGCAAAGTGATATGAGGTGTTACATGCTAGATCGATGTGGCATTGAGTCGGGGTCCTGACAGCGTTGGTATCAGAGCTTGACTGCCTGTAGGATTACCAAGCCAAACTGGTCGAAGTTGAGTCTAGAAATTCTTTAGTTATATAAGGGAATTGATTGTGGGATGGAACGTAATGCTCTTTTTACTCCTTATACCTCATGCCTTTCTGATCTGAGTCATCATCTTCTCTTCTACGGGGATTAAGAACTAGGCTATCTCTTCTTTCTATTAGGATCACGTGTTACTAATCAGTAGACTTATAAGATTGTTGGATTTAAGTCTCAGTTCAGTTCCTACTACTTCCGTATGTTAATTGTTGATCTCGGAACCTTGATATTGTGCTTCTGAGTGGTTATGCCACCATTTTTGTGATTGTCTCAAATCTTTTTGAGCAATTATAGCCGTTATGCTGTCCGAGTCATCCCAGGTTTCTAAATAGTTTGAAGCATTTGCAAATCCTTTCTTCCCATTTCAATGTTCCCATGGGCCAGATTAACCACACTAATCAGTGAATTGAGGTACTCCGTTACCTTGACATATATGTTGGAGATATTATTATGACCCTAGGTGTCTTAGGGGATCATCTAGTAATTTAGCCATGATTTGTGTTCCCAGTGTGATGATTCTGGCCATCATTCTCGAAAGCATTCCGCGATGCTACTTAGTAATAGGTATTCTGTTCCTGGGTTCTTGAACCCAAGATTCACTCTACTTACTTCATGTTGATAGTAATTGCTAGTGCCTTTAGGATATTAGTAACCTTTGCGATAGTCCTTGAAGTCCGTGGTATCTTCTTCTTCCAAATACCATGAACTACTTATGGCAGATGTTTATTGGATCAAAAAAAAATCACAATTAGAGTACTCTTGAGGAGTTCTCCATTCATAAATCGTGACTCTGCCAGTTCTACCTTTCTGCATGGGTTATCCGGAAGAAATATGTTGAACTTGGTTCGACATACTAATCTATGCATCCACAACTCAGAAAATTATATGTTCCTTTGAGTTGTTCTCTTTAGTTGCATACTGACCTTCGTTTATCAATTGATAGTCAAGGGTACGCATGCATTCGTTTACCGATGCCTAGTACCCTTGTGGTCCGTCAAGCCATTCTGTCCCGAATGACTAGGAGAAACAAACTCCAGTACCTCATCCATATCTAGGATTGGGTCAAAGTAGTTGTGTTCCGCAGATCAAGTTCCAATCCAGCTTCTGGTCTGCTCTACCCTGAAGTATTACCTTCTTTATGACAGGAATTTCATGAGAATTGCACCACCTTTTATGAATTCTTGACATAGTGATACTTCACGCCATCTTTTTTTTCATTCCTCGGTTCCGTGTTGTTGCAGCCGGAGTGCCGACAAGTGAATCATGATGTGTGAAATCAATACTCCTAGCAACTCTGTTGCTTGGTAGTTAAATGGACAATAACGTCATCCTTAGCGAGTTGACTATTGAATCATCACCCTAAGGTTGATTGTGCTACCTAGTCCATTTTCCTGGTGCACTCCTCGATTGATGAGATAGGATTTGTTAAGTCCTCGCTCATTTGATCATATCATCTTGCCCTGAAAAGCAAGATTGTTCTCGAGCTTAGTAACATATCGGTGGTTCGTGATTTCCGAAGATCTTCTCGGAAGTATTACCAGGTTGTCACCTGACCGCTATGTTGAGCTCGTGATCAAGTTGGTTTCTTGTGAACCACCCTTTCTCCAAGAATCTGTGATGGATATCCCGGAGCTAGTTGGTTAAGCTAGACAACAACTTGGAGAGTTGGAAGATAAAAGCTTGTCTGACTTAGTTCATGTTAAGGGATATCTTTCTGTGTATGTGTGTGTGTTGAAGAAATATGATATCTTCATTAATTGGTCCCTGTGATCAGTTGTTGGACCTATTGTCTTACCCCATCTATAATTTGAGTATGGGCTATCATCCAATCAGACCAGAACCAACGATATTCGTAATGTTGTCTTACTCGTGGTTGATCCCTCGAGCATACACCATTATATCTTTTGGGTCTGACCAATGCTAACACTTGTTCTCTTAACTATGGAATTCCTTTTAAGAGGAAACCTAGATGAATTGTTGTTGAGCCCATTGACAACATCCTTGTCTTCTCCATAATTTTGCTGAACATTAAGCTAGTGTTGGAAACTTTTGAAAGCATTTGTTCATGCTAGCTCATGAACCATATGTTTGGATGAAGGTAGTGACTTCCTTTAATTCATGTGCATCTGATGCAAGTTGCCGCCGTGGATTCGAGAAAGTCAATGTTGCTTTCTTTGGAATCATTCCAAATCAGTCATGCACACGTGCGAAGAATGCTGTGGTTTAAGACTTGCAACCTTCAATCTATATGTATCCCTAGCACACCAAGCCACTGATTGATTTGTTCAAGGAGAAGGAGTTCCTTCATAAGAGCTAATCCGGACTTATGAAAGAACTTCGATACCCTCGTTGATGGTTCCCCCTCCTGAACTCGGTAGTGTTTTATTATAAGACTACCACGTGGTCATGCTTGTCTGGGACAACGTGTTCACATGTTTGTAGCAGAACCAGCTCATGTTTTGGAGCTTGCTATCGTAGTTCATCTCCCGAGAATCCCGCAACGTCATCTCGTCGATTTGTGTTGCAAACTTTCATTTTTCTTCCTAAGACTCGATGAGTCTGGAATATCCTAACACCAATCAGAGCTGAATCTCAGGCAGATATGATGGTTGGAACATTTCCCTAAGAACTATAATATTGGTCTCTCGATAACCGGTAAGGTGGATGTCGTGGCCAACACACCCATCCGGTAGACCTATTATTATAGTATCTTGTTTGAGGAAGTTGGCCACCTCCCCATAAAGATTTCGTAGGAATTACCTCCCTAGTTGTTCCTTATGGATTCTTGTGCTCCCGAAGTCCGACCTTTACTTGATGTTCTAGATACCAGACCGTTTCTATGAATGGGTTACACTAGCACATCAAGGAGAACATTTGAAGCGGAGTGCTAAATGTCTCTCGGTCGATCATCCAGATTTTGTTCCTTGGCTTCGCTAAGGTGAAATCTGAGAAAGTGTTATCTTCCTTTGCATCTGCATCCTCCATCATCATTCATCATGGTAGCAAGTTGTGTTGCCAGGATCCTTGACACGGATGTTGGTAAAACCTTGATGATTGTGGAAATGCTCAAGTTCTTGAGAGCACGCACAAGCGCTACGTCTTATCATCGGCACTAGCTGGGATTGCCCCAGATTTCCTCGGTTATGCTATAACCACTCCAACAGTGAATTCACTCTCTATTGTTGGGTTCTTCCCCAGTTACTAGAATCATTCCCAGCATTTGCATTTTGTTTCCAGCTTGCACCGCCAATGTGCCATTCTACCATGGGTCTCTTCCATTTCCGGTGATAAGCAAAATCATCCATTACGTTGTCTTCAACAAGGTAATCCACATCATCCAAGTCCAAGTATGCCATTCTACCGACCCCGCCAATCGATTGCTGTGATTTGCCTTAGGCTGATATAGAGAGTCTTAACGATCTCTATATCAAAGGTAATTCTTTTTGCCACTTAAGATAATAATCTACGAATCACCCCCCTCCAGGATGTTTCGTCGTGGTATCATGGCAACTCAACTCCTCGCTACGTTGACAACCGTTCACCACCTTCTTAGGTGTGGAATCGTTGTCTACCTAGTGAACCTTCGTCATCTGTTCCACTCCATTTCTCTAGAGGTGTGCTTCATCTCTCAGCTCAAGAGATGTTGCTATGCCTCATTCCGAGAGTTAATCCTGAGTTGTTTGACCTTCGAGAAGACCGATCCTTCCAGAGTTTTCCTTTCCTCTTCTTGTCATGATTAGCTGGAGTTCTCAGAGCAAGACTTCAAGGCAATGATGGTGATCGAATCAACGTTCCTATGAAGTGCAACCTGGATCGTGAAGATTGTACTAGTTTGCGTTTCCCCTTCATCCTACCCTACGCTTGAATCTCGAGACGAGATTCTTGTTTAGTGGGGGTGAGTTGTCACATCCCTAGTTTCTGGCATTGCTCTAGGCTAGCTTCATGTGTGCATCATGTCTATATTTTTGAAACTTGAATTGAGGAATATTGGAAGCCTCAAAACCCTAAATAAAAGAGGGGCAAAAACCCTAGAAATCTCATTCATTGCTCCAAAAGGCTCTTCTTAAATGTTTGATAATTTTTGGTAAGGGTTCTGGTCCCAACCAAAATATTGAACATTTTTAAGGATTTATTTTTGGGACTTTGGATTTAATTCATTAGCTATTTGAATTTGAATTATATTCATATAATTAGAATATAATTTCAAATACCCCCTGAAATATTTTATAAGCTTTTGGAAAAGTCCATCTAGCAATATAAAAATATTCAGAGGAGCTTTGGCATTGTTTGAATTATTATTTTTAATTCAAACAGTGGCAAAAGAATTAAATAAAGAAAACAGAACAAAAATAAAAAAAAAGAGCAAAGCCTCTTACCTGGCGCTTACCTGGTGGCCCAACAGGACCGGCCCAGCTCCCCCACCTGGCCGGCCCAGCCCGCCACCGCTACCCCCTGTCGTCTTCCCC